>NC_090941.1:583446625-583755830 GCF_040938575.1 Ambystoma mexicanum | reverse complement strand
CATAGCAGAAGAGAGATCATGGAGCAGGAAGGTCCTCCAATCCTCCCTCTGAGACTCCTACCCATTGCTGCATAATAGAGAAGTGGTTAACGAGGAGGTAGGTCCTCCAAAGCATCCCTTTGAGTCTCATGCACATCACTGAACAGCAGGGTAGAGATAAGGAAGCAAGAAGTTCCTTCGATTCTCCCTGTGTGTCTTGTACCCTTTGCTGTGTAATGGAAGGGCAGGGGCACTCTTAGCAGCTACGCCGATTACTAACAAGAGATGGTACCTGGGCCCCACCAAAATCCCCGCTGCAAGAACGGAATCAATCATAGTTACAGGCATCACACTAGAACAGCATAATGGTCCAAGAGTTCTCCTCCTCCAAATGTGTGTCACACCATTTTAACTGTCTGTGACGTCACAAAACAAGTTGCATCCCACAAAACCTATTTGGGAAGGGAATTGGTTCATTATGGAAGACTATATATGTAATACATAGGGGTTAGTATAACCATTTGGTAGCCATACCTGGTGGCTCCTCCTAGGCCCACCTCTAAGAGTACCAAATATAAAGTTGCAGGTTAGCAGGAAATTAAATGGCCACTCCAACATAGTGTGCTTAACATGAAAGGTAGCTAAGGATTGGACAGAACAGGTCTTCTCAGCCTTGGGACCCTGGACAGCTACCAAGCTGAGTGAAACTGTTCAAGGCCATGGGAACGCTCAAGAAGGTGTTGTGTGTTCCCAATAAATTGCCATCTCTGATCACCTAAGCCCTGAGACAGAACATTCAGCTTTTTACCTATGTAATAATTGTATCTTTCTTCCTCTGGTTTGATGGGAACAGCTTTCCTCCATCTAACTCAGATTAATAGGCTCTGTCCCGTTCCTTCAGATCACATGTGTAGGGGCCATGAAATGAAGTGCGCCTGCTTGTAATTATGAGAATTTTAGGCTATGTTCCTCGCAGGTATCGTATCCCCTTTGTAAACTGGAAACTTTCCGTCTCTTCTTGTCAGTGACGAGGCTGTGCACTGGGTCTGCGCTGGAAGCTCTGGTTGCTTTAACTGAATCACACTGTTAGCCTTTCCCTTTATTCTGAAGTTCGTCTTGCTTCCCCATTAACTTCAATGCACTTATGGCTTCCATCTTTGTTCTTATGACCGTTCATGTTAGTCATAATTAAGCATGAACAAGCTAATTGTATGGTTATGTTATATGGCATGTTTATAGTGCCAAATGGCCTCAACGCGCTGTTCAGTGAATGCCCTGGGAGAACTGAAGTCCGAGGTATGAGAGTTGAAAGGAGGATTTTTAGAATGTGTGTGTGCAATTTAGCCAGAACAAAGGTAAGGAGGGGTGGCTAAGACCCTGCTAGCGACGCATGGAGATCTGGTTAGTAGATGGGTGCTGTGGTAGACTGTTAGGAAAGAAGGCGAGCCAAGGAGACTGATTATGTGCCCAGCTGGACCAAATTACTTTCTTAAATACATTTTTGATCAGTTCACTTTTCAGCACTGGAAGGACTTATTAGTTGGTAGTGATTAGGGATTAGTGAAACAGCCACATTTCGGACCACGAACATAATGGCGTATTGGGAGAAAACCCCACCCCTCTGCCCATGGTGCAACAATGTTGGATTTTTTTGCATTTGATGATTTTTCCTTTGGGCGTGTATTCATTTGCCTAATTAGGGTATGCATTTTAGTCACTTAAGAAGCACTAAATTCTTTGTACTGTGTGAAGTGCCTCGAATTCATGGGAATTTCACTTCACCGTAACACTGCGATTGTGGGTGGATTCCACCAATTTCTATCTGCCGGCAACTATTTCACCCACCACCAGTCATGATAGGAGAGAACTGAAGTCTTAGCAACAGGGAAATATGGGCCTCATTACGAGTACAGCGATGTGATAAAAAATGGGGGTAAATCTATCACTTCCACATTTCTGCCACATTACCACTGTACTATGATTTCTGGTGGCAAAGTGGACGATTTACCTCAAGCAAACTGATTTGATTTGTGATGCTGTATTACTGCTCACTGTAAATCCACAAAATATCACTCTGGAGTCCTATGGATGCCAAAAATGGGGGCAAACACAATCGGGCCATAACTCATAAACCTGTGGCTAATCCACAGGATTATGTGGGACTGAATGGTGGCAACAGTAAATGAATTTGGTGGTTGCAGTAAATTAATTTGGTGGTCGCAGTAAATTAATTTGGTGGTCACAGTAAATTAATTTGGTGGTCAATTGGCTGCTTTACCACCGACTGGTCATCAAGAGGCCCGATCATCATGTCCCCTATAAATATATGGAAACTCAAGGGTCAAAGTGTAGTTAATGGCATGGCTACTTCCTAGGTCTAATCCATTCTGTGAATACCTTAAGTGCCTGCAATGCTAGTGTTGTTTTCCCTTGAGCTTTCAGTAAGAATGTCTGAATAGGAAGCATTGCCACCTAAAATAGAAAAATAGAAATTACATATTAAATAAAAGTTGTCTGCAAAGGCTTTCTGGTAAATGTGTGTGTGTGCGATGGCTTTAGGTGAAAGGGAAAAACCCTGCATCCTGGTGCTGGTCGATGACAATGTCCACGAGGAAGAGGAGGAGCTGCGCCTCGTGCTGGGAACCCCGAAAAGCGACTCCCCGTTCGGAGCCTCCATTGGGGAACAGAACGAAACGCTGATCAAAATCAAAGACGACGCAGACAGTAAGTCCCCACCAGCCTGTAACCGGATGTTGCCACTGGGAGAGTTAGATGCTCTTGGCACGCGTGCCCTAAAGCCCTGTCTTTGTCTTCACAGGGGCCATCATTAAGTTTGGAGAGACCAAGTTCAGTGTGAGCGAACCCAAGGAGCCCGGGCAGATCGTGCTGGTGAAAATTCCAGTCCTTCGCCTGGGAGACACGTCAAAGGTTTCCATTGTGAGGGTCCACACAAAGGACGGCTCGGCCACCTCCGGGGAGGACTATCACCCGGTGTCAGAAGGTAAGGAACGACACGCTCCCATTCTCTCCTTACTCCCTGCTCACATATCCTATGGGTCTGTGAACGTCCATTCACAAGGTAGAGCTGCAATGCCAGCTATTCAACGTTGCATCATTCAAACAGTGCACATGAAAACGCACTTCTTAACACAGCCCAAATGTGTATACAAATGCTATAGCCAAGACAGAGGACGTTTATGACAAAGATCAAAGAATCCAGTGTGAATATGTGCTTGTCTTAAGTAGCTTGGGCCCCACCACACGAACGGCAATCAGTTCTGGGCTAGTTGACGATGGCTTGTTGAGTTTGCACCAGTCTGTGTCACGGTACAAAGCTTCTTTGCACTGACATGGTTATAGCCTGAGCAGTTTTCATACCATCAGAGGCTGTATTCTGTGCCCCAGTGCTATGTTCACAACAGTGTCAACGCAACATTGAATGAAATGGATTGTAATGATCCAAGCCGGGTAATTTATTTAAGGGGTACACATAGCCCACAGCACATACCCATATTATGCTTTTATGTTTCTTTGCCCTCCCTTCTTTCCATTCTTTTTGTCTCCCTTTCTTTCAATCAATGTCTGTCTCTCTCTCTCTCTCTCTCTCTCTCCCCCCACCCCCCCCCCCTTTCTCTTGCCACCTCTCTTTCTTGTGCATCTTGCACAAGAAAGAAGCCTGCAGAACTTTTGCATATACATACTGAGCTTGAAAGAACAAACTCTCCATCCACACCTCTTGGGCAGTGCCTCCTAGGTATGGAACTCTGATTCCATCTTTCAGAGAGAACTTAAAACATTCCAGATTTACAAACAAACACTTATCTGTACACCGCCTAGTAATACTGCCCCACTATTGCACACAGCTCTACCCTGCTTCACTCTCATCTCTTTTACACAGTAACATTTCTCTTCCTGAAGCTCAGTACTTCCCAATGGAGGTCAATGTGCCATTGGGTTATGCCTACAATGGTTCATTTTTGGTTTATTTTACAGTAAAAACGATCTAAGATATGCATTCTGTTTCAAAGATGCACCGGTTATTTTATGGGACTTATTCATCAGCATTTAACACTTCTGGTGGGTTAAACAAGGCTCTCCAATGTCAGTCCCCTGGACCCCACTACACTGTGGCCCTGATTCACAGAACGTTTTCCTATGGGATTGCACTATTATAAAACACTTTCATGAATCAGGCCCTATGTCTCCAGCCACTCACTATGCCAATAGCTAACGTCACTTCATTTGATTGCATTCTGTGTGGATATCCTGAAAACCTTGCGTGGAACTTGGCTGTTGTGGAACAGATCCTGATCTAGAAGTGTAGGCAGCAAGGCTTCTGTCGTGCCCATTGTGTGCAGGGTATCATCAACAGTTTGAACGGTTATCAGTGCAATAGACTCTAGATGGAACCCTGCCATGTAATCGCAACAATTTTTTGTCTGTGAGAGTTGGTAACACAAATATCAATGGATTCTGTTAGAGAGGAGAGGCCCATAACATCGTGAACACGTTTCATGTTTCGATCAGTGATGGGTCTTTTAAAGAATAGTGAAACCTTTAGGTTTTCAGGCTATAAGAAATTTTCCTTCTTGCAATGAGTCCTTTATCGTGTGAGGTGCCAGGGACGACCTGCTTCTAACTCTTGATGGTTCAAATGATTAGACAGACTGGAATCTCCAGAAAAACTGGACTCTTTTATAGAGTTGTTTTATTTTCTTCCCAAAGTGCCAGAGTGAGGGGGAATTGCACTCCATTCATCATTATGCTTTATGCGAGGTGGGTAGTTATGGCTGCTATTAGGGGCTGTTCTGCTATATTTTTCCACAGATTCACCCCACTTTTCCTTTCAGTGGGGGGGGGGTCTGATTGGGCGGTATTGGAGTGGCTGCATCTTTAACTAAATCGTAGAATTCTTTCACTTCATATTTGCTCTGAGTGTTTGAGCCTCTGGTAGGTGGTGTTGGCCTGATTGGTGCATTTGTGTACATCTTCCTCATCTGTTGTGTTTTAAGCAAAGAGCCCAAGGTGGGCTGTGTGCTCCACCCTTGTTGTTGGTATATTGTTACCTGCATTTGTAAAGCGCACCTTCACCAGAAAGGGCATCATGACGCTAAGGGGTACGAAACTGAACACAGAGCCAGAGCCAAAAGGGCAAAGGAAGTTCAGTTAGAAAACAGAAAGGTCTTCAGAGCCCGCCTAGAGGAAAGATGATCAGTCATCTCACGAAGAGACAGAGGGAGGGCATTACAAAGCAAGGCTGCTGTGACTGAAAACGAGCGACCACCCACACAGCAATATTTAAACTGAGGCACCGCAATCCACAGAGAGGTAGAAGAACGAAGAGGGCAGGAAGGAATGTAATGTCTAAATTTGGTCTGCAGATATTCAGGCCACGTCCCATAGAAGGCCCGATGGACCATACACAAAGCCTGGAACTTGACTCGTTTAGCCACCACCAACCAGTGCAAACTGTTCAAGACCAAAGAGGCTGAAGAAAAATGGGCAGCTCCAACGGCCAGCCTGGCAGCCGAGTTTTTGAGGACCTGCAACCGCTGGAGGAGAAAAGGAAGCTGTGTGAGAAACAAGCTGTTGCAGTAGTCAAGTGAACCCGATGTGAGAGAGGATAAAAACACAGGGTGAAGCAGGAAGGAAGATAAGGCAGGACCTTGTGAAGAATGTACAGTTTATATTGAACTGCCTAGCAGAATGCACTAATCTGTTCCTGCATAGACAGTGAGGCAGAAAACTTAATACCGTGGTCAACAGTGTCAAATGCGGCAGAGAGGTCCAGCAGGATCAGGACCCCGATACCGCCCTGATCCACAATCTGGGCCAAATCATCAGCCAGACACCAGGACCGATTCTGTTACCCGGCCAGGTCGAAACCCGGACTGGAAAGGGTCAAGAACACCAGAGTCCTCCAAGAAGGAGCACGGAGGAGGAGTGACCAAAGCTTCAAGAAGTTTCATAGAAAAAGAGAGAAGAGAGATAGGCCTAAAATGACAAGGAATAGTAGAATCCAAGTTCGTTTTTTTAAAGGAGTAATGATCAAGGCATGTTTAAGTGAAGCTGGTATGTGAGCATTAGAAAATGATAGATTAACAGCAGACTTGAGGGAAGATGCAATACAAGGAGTTTTAGCCTTAAGGATGCTGAGTTGGATAGGATCCAGACTCCGAGAAGGCTGGGAAGGTGGACCAGCCAAGAACAGGAAGACTCAACCCCAAAGGGTCTACAGGAGGTGACAGTGTAGTGGACTAATTTGAATAACTCCTTAGGGGAGTTCACTGCAGCTTCCACACGGGAAGCAAATTACGTGCATTTAGCTGCCATAATGGAACATTGGTAAATAGCAGTAACTTTATCTAAAGATAGCCGAGCCATAGGACAGGAGGCAATGTGACACTTACGCTCTGCTTGCCTACGGGTGAGTCAAAGCTTACCAAGGTCAGCGGAAAACCATGGCTCTTATGGACTGGAGCTAAGCAGTTAGCTGTAGCCGTCAAAGCGGACAAAATGGACAAAAACCACAAGGATAGGCCACGGGCAGTAGATGTAAAATGCCTGAAGAGATATCTGAGTATTTGTTCTTACACCAGTGCCATGAAGGGGGACGGGGTAGTACAAAAGGCTGGGAAATAGAAGAAACATTCACCAAAAAAGGAATGACAAAATGGCCAGACCAAATAACTGGCAGAGTAGGGGAAAGCATGAGCTGTAAGGAGGGGGCACAGATTAAATCAAGGGTATTGCCCAAACAATAAGTGGGGCCCATCACTATCTGACCCGATCCAGGCCCGAAAGGGTGGAAACAAAATGGTTCGCCTGAGCATCACTAGGATGGTTAGGATGAAGATTAAAATCCCCAAGGACTCTCAAAGTCCCAAACCGCAGCCTAAATTCTGCAACCACCTCTGATGTGGCATGGCAGAAACCGTAGTCCGGGCCGGGGGGACGATAGACCAGTAGGCAATGGAAAGTAAAAGAGGGGGAAATTACAACACAAAGCAGTAATGCCTCAATATTGAAAGTATGGTGCAGTGGAACCATAGAAAATTCAAAATTAGAATGGTATATAAGCGTGATCCCACCCTCTAAAGGAGAAGGGACCCTATCCAGTCTGAGCATACAGTACTCCGGGGGCAGAGCATGTACCAAAATGGGAGCAGAAGCCACTTTAAGCCAGGTTTCAGTGACAAACACCAAGCATGGTGAATTGTCCTGTAAAAAGCGTTAAATACCACACACTTCACCTGATGTTGTGGGAGTGCAGAGAACGTCATTGCAGCCTCTGGATCCTGCAGCCAACCCGGGGGAAATGGTGTACTCAAACAAGCCATATCTACCAGATTGCAACGTGTCAGAAACGACATGTTTTTACCAGACATACTGGTCCAAAGCCCGTCTGCAGCGCGGATGAGCGCAGATGGGCCTGACTTTGGCCGGGCTTTGGCCGGGATAAGGTGCTTGCGCTGCACCCATCCACTGCGCTTCCGGAATGGAGGCGCACTGATATTACACAGAATATTAGCAGGAGTCAATCACCCTGCACGGTCGAGGTGGAGTGAGGAAACACGCAGCAAAGTGCGTGTCTGTAAATAAAACAGACTTGCAACAGGAACGAGCCCTATGCAAGCTAGGATGCCAGGCAACCTCGTACTGACCGCAGCGTCAGTTAAAAGGAAATAAAATATAATTACATTTAAAAAACGAAAAAGCAGAATAAAACATATTTTAAGAGGTAAGCTGAATGCTGAAACCACATTGTAAATTAAAGCGTCCAGTCAAACGCCAGCGGCCCGATTATAATGTCTGAGCCAGTAAAGGAACCAAGTAAAATTGAAAGTAAATTAAAGGAAAGTCAAAACGGAGCCATGTAGCCACAACACTACCGGTATACTGACGGTAGAGCCGCCAGGATACCTGCAAATGTGGATACTGTTTCCGGCACCGGCATTGCCGCTGGATTACAGGTGTGATCCCCATTCATGGTGTCCCATAGGACTCCATGAAGGGATTTACAGTTGTTACCGCCACCAGCAATGCCGGTGGTGGTAACGAGGGCTGGCATGCCTGTAGTCAGACGATCCGGTAAAGTGCTGTTATCCTCAGATATTTATTTATTTATTTACATTTGTGTAGCGCACAAGCAGCCCGCGGGCATTGTGGCGCTGTTACTTGAGAGGAGCTTGGTTACAGGGAAGGTACAGGTAGGTTATACATTTTTACATGGTTTACATTAATACATTATAGGTTACAAGTACATATGCGGGTTAACAGGAGATGAGGTAAGCAGTCACATAAGGGGACTGTGGTGTTGATCAGGCGAAGAGGGTGGTTTTCATGGCTTTGCGGAAGGCAATGAGTGAATCCTCAGAGCGAAGGGTTGTAGGAAGGACATTCCAGTGTAGGGAATTAAGGTAGGGGAAGCTAGCGCCTCCTGCTCTTTTTACCCTGGGCACAGTGAGCATGTTTGCATAGGGTGTTCTTGTTGGCCTCGTGGAGGTAAAGGGGTGGATTCTCTGCGATAGGTAGGCAGGTGCGGAGAGGTGGATGCATTTATGGGTAAGTGTCAGGGCTTTGAATATAACCCTCTCCTTTATTGGGAGCCAGCGGGCTGATTTTCTGGCAGCCGTGATGTGTTCTCTTTTGGAGATACATTGGGCTGCATGCAGAGCACTGTTCTGGATTACTTGCAGTTTTTCCAGATTTTTTGTGGATGTCCCTAAGAAGAGTACATTACAGTAGTCCAAGCTAGAACCGGTGATCACTCTGGCTATGTTGGTGCAGTTCTCTTTGGAGAGAAAAGGCCTAGCCGCATTAATGAATTTTGCATGATACGCTGCTGAAGCGGCGATTGCATTAACTTGTCTGGCCATGGATAGGTTGGAATCCAGATAGACTCCGAGAGTTTTCACTGTGTCAGATACTGGGATTTTGATTGAGTCTATGGAGAAGTGGCTAAACTGAGTGTCAAGATTTTTGAGTGTGTCAGTGGCTCCTACCAGCAGGAGTTCTGTCTTGTCGGAGTTGAGGTAGAGTCCATTGACACCCATCCATGTCTGGATGGTGTTATAGATGTTGTTAAGAGCTGTGGAGTCTGTGTCATAGTTGTCTGTGAGTGTGAAGAGGATCTGGGTATCGTCAGCATAGTTGGTGTAAGAGATACCCATGGCATCAAGGATGAGAAAGAGGGGGTGTGTAAAGATGCTGTAGAGAGTGGGGGAGGTGCAGGAGCCTTGAGGCACTCCACAGAGCATGATGTGTGTGAGGCACCATCAGAGAATACTTGTATACGAAGAATGTGACATTTTGCAGTGAGTTGTATCAGCAGGTTTGCAGAAAAATGTGGATGTTTATGGCAAGGAGTCCAATGAAGTAGTTCTGACACTTTCATCGTTTGTCAGCATCTTTTTATTGTGAGTCAATGCCACCCCACCTCCAGATTTATTTTCTTGGTTCTTTTGGGTGATGTAATAATTCACCAAAATTAGATGGTCTATTATCTTCTTATGGGGTTGATTAGGCCATGTTTTATTCAGAACGAAGAGATCCTGCTTCCGATCTCAAATGGTATCAGCTGTTGGGTGTCCTGACCCACGTTTGAGCTATCATGCTGCAACATTTGGTGCTGTGGGCTTAGAAAATCCAAGATGGCCAAAAAGCCCACATGTGCGCCAGAATCCAGGAAAACCACGCAGTTTGTGCGTACACCAAAATGGCTGCCTAACTTGCCACCCACCAGTGCGAGCATGATGGGCCAGGGTGCCATGAGTGGAATGGGTGCCAAAGGTAAAACAGCAGCGCCTGTTAGCTCAAAAACGCTTTAAAATTACCTTTGGTTTCTCTGAATGCCAGCTCAAAATGCCTATTTTCAAACATTGCAACACATCCAAAAATCTCACTGAACACCAGCGGACATCTGGCAGAATGAAGTATGTGTGCATACAAAATCTGGGAAGATGAAGAGCCCAAAACAATGTTCATAACAAAACTGGCTGAGCTATGCATGTCAGCAGCCTAACTGAAACTGGATTAAAACCACCAAAATCGAAATGTTTAAATTAACTGAGTGACCTACTTTTGAGTGTCACATAGGTTGTAACTGTTAAAATGTCATAGTTTTGAACTTAGAATCAGCATTCTAGCTGCATATGTAAAAATTGTATTTACTTAAACTGGGGGACAAAAAGTGACATTTTATCTGAAACCTGGCTTAATGAAACTGAATTCTGCCTGACATCTACCCCCACAGGAGTTAAAACCTGCTCAGCCACTCTTCCCCTTGCCAAAAGGAGTTGTCACCTCTCTGATTAGATTAGGGGTGGAGCAGCTACAGGGAGTTGAACAAAGGCCTGTCCTGGACTCAGGCAAATGTTATATTGGGGGCGTCGTAAAAGTGGCTTCCTCTTGGCAGAAACGGGGAGGGGCAGCCCCCTCTGAGGACAGGCTGAGCTTAAAGAAAGTGGATAGACTGGTTTCTCCACCATGTGACCTGGGAAGACACACCCCTGTTGGCCAGAATATGATTTTAAGAAAGATGTATAACTCATGGTGCGGACTTGTCAAAATTATCTAAATGATACCATAATTCTTGTGATTTTTCTGCCCACATTTTAAGAGGTTTTAGGACCCGGTGGTATGATCTGGGGGGGGTTACGAGCGGAAAAGAGGTTGTCACTCCAAATGTCTGCATGTTAAAAATCTGACACTTCATCAATTAATGTCCATACTCCTTGCGCACATGTGTATAATTTTGGGTAAGTGTCCGATATTGCAAAACCAGTTAAAAAGCGCAAAATGTTGCCATTTCTGAATGCAAGCCCCCAGGAAGATCAGAGGCGGACAAGCATGGACCATAAGGAATATATAATGTGCACATGTAATTTCAACAAATTGTATATCTGGGAAGGATGTATTTGAATCAAATATAGATTTGTGGGCAAACTGACCAGGGGAGGATCCTCTGACCCATAAAACCTACAGCATCACTCTGACTCACATTTCCTTCCCCCAATCATGGGAGAGGGGAGAATTGGGCCAATGACAAGTAGAGAGGGGCAGGCTTAGCTAGGCCCAGGCACACACCCATTTTCAAAACACATAAAAAGAGACTGCTGGGACAGGTAGAGACATTCAAATCCAGTTGCTGCTGAGCGTTTTGCCGGACCACACAACATCCAGAAGATACCAGTTCCAGACTGACTCCAGCTACATACTCCAGAACCTAGGACTTATACTTTAGAACCTAAATCAGAGGCCTAAAACCACAAGCTGAGTTCTCTGCAGCAGGCCTCAAATCATTGCAAGCTACTCACAGCCGGGCGAGCTGCTTGAATCCCTTGCCAAGAACTTTTGCCAGGACCAGTGCAGAGATCCAGGAGCCGTGCAGAGACCGCTGTATCCGGACAGACCAGACCAGTACCAGACCAGACCGTGCAGAACCGCAGACCCAGAGACCAGATCGCTGTGAAGTGCCGCTAGCCTGATTGATCAGATCCGCGACGAGGTCCAGTCCTTCCAAAATATATTGTGAGTACTTAGGTCAGATTGTGACAGAAATAAGCTCTTAGTTTAAAATAATCTAGTCCAAACTATTTTAATCTAACCAGAACTGCCTCCTAGAAGTTGTCACTTGTCAATTCTGAAGCTGCAAGCTGTCACCTGTCATTTTGAGTTTACTTTAAATCCGAAAAACTACCTTTATTTAATCGTCCGTATCTCTGGAACCGTTTGGGCTAGGAACTTGGCTTAACTTTCCTCTGAAAGCTTAGAATCTAAGCTTTCCAACAAGCCTAGAACCGACTTGCTACTTTTGCCGTAATCATGATTCACGCACTCGCCAATTTTACCGCGATTTGCGATTTGGTTAAAAATCCAGCCACGTGTAACCATCAGCAGTCATTTCTTTCCTTGCTAAAAATTCGTTTGCCTCTTAATCACCATCTCTGAATCATTGCTAAAGTGATCCTGAACTTATCCCAAGTAGCTACCACTCCCCCTGAACCTCCTAAAGGGAATTAAAACAATTTTCAGCATATTTCTCACTTCATTGCCATCACCTTTTAAAAGCACTTTGGGCCTGTGTTTTAAACTTCTATCTGTGGTCTAAGCTTGCTGGGGTGAACTGAATTTCATATTGTATTTGATTGCATTCCTGAGAACTGTGTGCTCCTCTTTCCATCTACTTCCATGTCTTACATTGCATAGTGGAGGGGGGTGAATTGCCAGAGAAAAAGTGATTATATTATCTTTTGCTAAAATCATATCAAGTATTTCTGTACTGCATTTTATTCCTCATTGCTTTTCCCTTGAAATCATAAAAGTATTTTGCTACTTTATCCATCCTATACTAACTCCTCATTGATGGTAAAGAAGTGTGCTAGTGTCAGATTACCCATTGTTGATCAACATCATATGTCTAAGTGTACTATCAGATATTAATTTATTATAAAGTGTGATATATATATATTGTTTAAATTCTCAAATAAACCTTTTAAACTTGCAAAACAGAACTACTTCTTGGCTCAGTGGGGTCAGGGGGATTCTAAGAGAGGGGTGTTATATAGGGGTAGTCATCCAGAACTCATGAACTGGACATAAAGATATATCAATAAGGGTTTCCATTCAGTATCCCAGACTGTAGTGTTGGATTGAATCTTCTTACACAGCGGTTTGATCACCATATGCTACTACTGACCTGCTGTTATGCAGTTGGCATTGAATGCTAAAGGCAAATAATGCTTCAAAATGTGCCTAACTTAGTAGTTCATGTATTACACTTAGGTCATTTGACGTCACTGCCTGATTAAAATCGCCCATCGGTGGGCTTGGTACTGGAGAACCCAGGCCCGGGTGTGCGATATGGGTTGGTAGTCAACTGATAGAAGGTTATTTTGGTCAGGGTAGATCAATGTAGTTTTTGAATGTCTTGAATTATCTGTTGGCTTGTACATTGTGTATATATGGATTATTAAAGTCCATTCAAAGATGAAGAGGACGGATTGGGCTTAGGAAAATATTGTGGTTGCACAAAATGTATTTGAAAGTTGCAAATTAGGGGTGCCCATGTACATTTGGTGACTAAAAGGTCCCCATGATTTCATAAACCCTTTCATAAATTGTTTAAGCATCAACATCCCAGAGATTTCCATTGAAACCTCAGTAACACCGGTTGTCCTTCATTAAATACTATTAGGTTAACAGGTCCATTGTGGTTATTGTGTGCCCTTCAAGCTGACAAAATGTTAGACATCTAAGACACTTATGGACTTAATTGTAATCCAACCTCAGAAACATCACATTGTGCACCTTGATATGCAGCTCTGTCTCTGTGCAAAGGGAAAGGAACTTTGGGGATATCTGTACAATTTTCCAAAAACAGTATCTCAGAAAATGCACCTTTGTCCCTATAGAGAGTCACAATCAAGCCCTGAGCATATTGGCCCTTTCGCAACCTGTCAGAAATGGGTAGTTGTGTCCAAGTAAAACACCAGTGAAGATTCCAAATCAAGATACACCTCTATTCTGACTGAAAGGTTGAATCACAAGTTGGTTATCAGTACCAAAAAAATCCCTCCTGTTTCAAGCTGGGTTATACAAGATGGCAATATCCGACTGATATGAACGTGCATCTTTTATCGGTGTACCACTGAGAAAAACACAAATCTAAAGATGTTTTGATGAAAGTCCACCTTTGCTGAGATAGTCGGCAGTCATAGTTATTTTTCTTTCTAGAACCTAATTGAGATATTATGGATCATTGCACAGATTAGAGGCAATATTTTATTTTCCCAATTCGCCAGTCTCAATATCTGTGAAAAAAAAGAGTTGCACAAAGGTTCCTTCAGGCGTTTATTTACCATAGAGTTATAGATGTGTAGCTGTAAACTACGAGGAGGAATTTGACCTATGGGTTACGAGCGACACAACACGAGTTCTCTGTTACTTGGAACCTCAAGAGTTGCTAGCTACCATATATAATGTTAGGTTGTGTATGCCCCTCCAGCATTCTGGTCCCCTGCAATCCATCTCACCTCCCTCGGCTCTACTACCCCTCTTCGTCCCAGTGCAGTTCATTGATAGAACAGGAGCCGTGCTTCTGAAATTTATTACGTCTGCAGGTCCCATGGCAGGAGCCACATAGTTTTAACTGTAAGAAGTGTGGCTCTCGTTGTGACGGGGCAGCTGATGTTTGCTTAGGAACCCAAGAACCTTGGTAGGCTGAGGAAATGTATGTCTCTGCTCGTGGTGACATCATGGCAGAGGATTATGAAAGCCATATTTCTCTGCCATGATATCACAGCAAAAAGATACAGCATTTCAAAATACAAATAGTTGCCAATGGCCATGGAAGCCACACACAACCTTTTAATTATAGATATTTAAAGAGCTCAGACATGCCACCTGAAGGGATCTTATGGCCACTTGTAGGGCAATGCACTGATGTATAGAATATGTTATAATAGCAGGAGAAGGAAGCAAGCAGAACTATGCCTCATCTAAACAGAATTTTGGAAGCACATGAAGCGGAAGCCTGGCCAGAGATTCCAGTATTTAAGACCACAACATACAACCCACCCTTCACCACCATTTCTATTACACTACAGACATCAGAGAATATTCACATATTTCAGTAGTGTTCCGTTAGTGAGTGTGTTCTGTTTAGGACAGTGGGATCTCATCATTCATGTGTTTAAATGATGTTGTTTTGTATTTTTAGAAATTGAGTTTAAGGAGGGCGAGACTCAACACCTGGTGGAGGTTGAGGTTCTGTATGATGGAGCGAGGGAAATGAGAGAAGCTTTTACTGTTCATCTGAAGCCCGATGAGAACATGGTGGCCGAGATACAGGTGATCCAGCGTTGAGAATGATGAGATGCCAACTATTGCCTCATTCCAATAGAAATGAATTATACAACTGCCTATCTAGTCAAAATGGAAGGTCAAGGCTTCTCCAGAAAATGGGGTTGTTTATTGTCCAAGTTTATGTATGGCTGATAATAGTGAGAGCTTACCAGCAATACCACTTGGAAGAATTGTTACATATCTCATTATCTACAAAGTTAGTCTTTTGCTAAACACCATGATAGGATCAGACCTGCCATTTTGCTTTTCATAGTACATTTTACAGTGGGTCTAAAAAGATGTGGTTCTGCGACTGTTTGTTTCTTTTTATGCTGGACAGATGACAAAGGCCATTGTGTATATTGAGGAGATGAACAGCATGGCGGATGTCACATTCCCTTCCGTACCACAAGTGGTCTCGCTTTTGATATATGATGACACGTCAAGGCTCAAAGAGAACCCAGGACCTGTTGCTGGCTACCCAGTTGCCTGTATCACTGTAAGTATAGAAGTCAAAGTGTGACAGGAACATATTACAATTATGAGAACAACCCCCACCTATAACTCTGGCTTTAAATATGTGATATGATGTATTCAATTGGTCAAGCACTTCTCAATATATGATTTTCAGATAGTCTCTGGTGATTACCTTTATCAGTTCATACAGTTCATTGATTGTTGTCTTAGACTTTTGATTCTTCTCTGATCCTTTCCTATAGGGATTGATCTTTTTCTCCTCCCCTGATAAACTTATCTGAGAATAATCTTTTCCTTCTGGGCTATTTCCTATTTTCTTGAATATTTCATTTGCTTTATTTTGTGCTTTATCTGGATCTCTTTTTACAAGTTCAAGTTTGTTCTCAGGTTTCCTTTTCCTCACTTCGGTCTACCTGGTTTGAATTTTTATGAATGGGATCATTCCCAGAACAATTCTCTTTCCCTTCTCTTTGTATTGACTGTACAACACGTTCTTCTAGACTACAAGTATGAGTCCAACAATGGTTCTTACAGACTCTTGTTATGTCTGTTTTCTTTTACTGTGACGAGTATGAGCATTCCAGTAATGATTCTCATTCCTTATTGTTATGTTTTCTCTCTCTTGACTGTGGCGAGTATGAGCATTCCAGTAATGATTCTCATTCCTTCTTGTTATGTTTTCTCTCTCTTGACTGTGGCGAGTATGAGCATTCCAGTAATGATTCTCATTCCTTCCTGTTATGTTTTCTCTCTTGACTGTGGCGAGTATGAGCATTCCAGTAATGATTCTCATTCACTCTAGTTATGTTCTCTCTCTCTTCAGTGTGACGAGTATGACTGTTCCAGTAGCACTTGTTATCATTCACTCCCCCGGGTCTCCTGTTATCCCTAAGACCTTCTGTTCTTCTTAGGGCTCACATCGCCATGGTTTTTGTTTGTTGAGGATCAGCTTTTCCTCTTCCCAATGTGGCATCTCTTGCTCTTTCGCCAGCCTCTCTCCCTTCCGTTCATCGTGGGTGGGGATCTGGGCTCTCGGGTATTAGCTTGTCCTCAAGACAGTTTTGGCATAGTTACTTGGACCTCTGGTCCACCCCAGTATTGCTGCGGTCATGCCACCATTCTCTGCTTCCTTCTCGCTATTTGTTTTGGTGTCCCCACACGTCCAGCCTCCACTCTGCTGGCTTTGTGGTTACCGACCGTAACACACCTGGCCCCTCTCGGACTTTCGTGTCTGCAGGATGCTGCGCAACTTGCCTCACCTTCTCTCTCAAGCCAGCATCTCTGCCCTTTTGAAACTCGCAGGCTGTTTTGTAATTTCCAGAGCTGCTCCCCGTTCCAGACTGACGCAGTCATGGGGCTTCCCCTGCGAAAATGTTTTTTCCTTTTTCTCTTTCTTTGTGCGGTTTTCTTCTCCTCCATACATCCTCTTCTTCGTTCCCAGTGGAATGGGAGTTAAAAAGGAAGTCTTCCATTTCATGATGCTAATAACACATTCGGAACTTCTCTTCACAGATCCTCAGAAATGTTTAAATGTGTTATTTTACAAGGTGCTCTAGGGAGTTCCTCCTGGGAATGGGAGTCCTTGACCCCACAGGGGTAAGTTCTCCTGGTGAGGTCCCACTTGCCTCTACCTCTTGGGAGGATTTTGCAGAGCGGGTTCACCTTCCGAGCTTCATGGTGGGGGCGAGGGGCTCCCACTTGGGGAGAAGGGACGAATTCCTGCGATTCGTCGCAGTTGCTTACATAAACGCCATTGTAAGTAACTCAAATTGCGTTTCTATGTTAAATATAATACATTGGATGTTTTTTGTCTATAAAATTCTTCAACATCATCAAGTTGCCTTTTTGAAACATTTAATAAAAGCAAATCAAATAAATATGTATACATTCTACGACATTTATTATGGAAATACTAATCCGAGCAAAAAACACGATGACGCAAAAGGTATTCTACATAAAAACATCCCGCAAGTTATAGGCTGACATTAAAGCATTTTTCCATAATTATACTTACTTTCTAAATCTTATTTTGCAAGTGATTGCAATGAAAAGATTTCTGAGATCTAGCTATTTGTTGCATTGCACTTACGTCAGTGAAGCCCAAAGAAGACGCAGTGTATCGCACTGGAAGTCCTATGTAAATGCTGTTCAGTAGGAACTTTATTACTTTTTTCTCAAAGCCCAAGGGAGGTCTTTTATCTACTAACAATGGAGAAGATGATGTACTTGTTGCTAAGTTTAGTGTGATCTCAAATCTTGTTGCTCAAAATCTGTATTGTGTCCCCTGTCTCAAAGCCCCAGGATGTCCTAATACATTGATGCACTATGTTCCGCAGGCTTGCAATCCCAAATATCTGGATTATGACAAGACTGGCTCCATCTGTGCTAGCGAGAGTATCAACGACACGCTGACGAGATACCGCTGGCTGGTTAGTGCCCCCGCAGGCCTTGACGGGGTGACCAGTCCCATGAGGGAGGTGGATTTCGATACCTTCTTCACCTCCTCCAAGATGATCACACTGGATTCCATTTACTTCCATGCCGGCTCCCGGGTGCAGTGTGCTGCACGCGCCGTGAATGCTGATGGCAACGAAGGCCTGGAGCTCATGAGCCCAATCGTAATAGTGAGCACTGATGAGGGTGAGTATTCGAAACATGAAAATGTTGCTTACACGCTGTCCTGTGATGCATTGAAATTGTATCATAGAAAGAAAAATGTACCACCTTTGCCTATGAGAATGCGTCTCCACGTTGCAACACTTGTTTCACTCTTCGCCTGGGTTGCAGGGATCGACTCCATTCCCGGGACCCTCTCTTCAGTGGTGTTGTGAAGTATGTGCGGTTTGTGTTGCTGTAGAGGTATGGTTGTGTTTAGTTCAGAGTTTGAGAGATATATGCAGAAGGGTGAGTTTTTAGTATGGTTTGTTAGTGGCAGTACATTTCCTACCTCTGCTGTTCTCACTAAATGCAAATCCCTTACCTTGTCCATCATTCCGGAGTGTAGCAATTACCACTCCACGAGTTCCTCCAGGGGTAGAGTGTTCCCTGTGCCCAGTGGTCAGCCCGTGGGCTGCCTGGGTTCTGCATCTAGCCCTATTCGTTTATTTGTGACCTGTTCCATACCCTCAGTGGTCTGATTAAGTGTGACATATCTCCCTTCCGATGTTTCAGCCTTTCGCCCTCTATTAGTGGTCCGATTAAGTGGGACACATCTCCCTCACAGGGAATCTGCAGGCATCTCCACCTGCATCACAATTTTGATCAGGATGGGCAGTCATTGATGCCTAGGGATACCTTACCATGTGAAAAGGGCAGGCATAATCCATAGGATTCCATGGTGATGGTAGCTGCTATCATTTTACGTAGCAGCCGCCAAGGGTTTAAATGGCGGATGCCATAGTTTTACATGACATTCTCCATTAAGAAATTTCCTGTATTGCTACACTGTCCAAATTGGTTGATTCTTCCTTTATTTGCACTCTTTTATTTGTGTTTGGTGCCACACTTGGCGACAGTGCTTTAATAATTGGTATTAACAAAATACCATTTACAGAAGATATTACTTTTCCAGGCACCCACCCAGAAAGATCCATTTGACCTCCCCATGAGCATTGGAACCTTCGAGTTACACAATGCACAATGAGTCAGAACTGGGAATTATCGGCAGATACAATGCACAGCCTTCAACAAGTGTCCCCCTTTGTTGGTGCATGGCAATTGTTGGGAGCCTTTTCTGCTTGATGATTGATTGGGTTGTAATGGTCCGGTAGTTCAAATACACCTGTTGGCTGCCGCTAGTGAAAAATGGCACTTGGGAACATTGGGGATTCACCCCCTCTCATCAGAAACGGAAGCAGGGATGCATTTCTGTTTTTTCTTCTTCTAGATTTGCTAGCCCAGACCATGTAGCGGTCAGAAGCCGTTTAGCAGGCAGCCAAGAAGCAAATGCTGATGGGGCCCTCCTTGCTGATCCTCTGCCCTGCTTCTCTCAACTCAAAAATGCTTCTCTCTCCTCAAAGACTGAAACAGCCAGGGCTGCACACAATCTCCCAGTGAACTCTGTGTCATTTTAACGACTCTTCAGCAGCCCATTTACAACTTGAAAGCAATTAGTGGTGGGAACAGGGAGAGAGGATGTCAGTTGTGGTACTTTGTTGGGCGATTAGATATGATGGTGTCACACAAGCTGCAAAATGTGTGAAACAATGACTTTGTCATCACATGTTATTTCCCTACGTGTCTGGAGGAGATTCTTTGTAGGTTTACGTTATTTTGCATGCTATAAATTGTAGGCTTCCATTCAGAATGGGTAATATAAAGCCGCAATCATGCTTTTCTGCTCAACATTTCTCTATGGTGATTTATACATTGTCGGGTTGGTTTATTAAAGGACTTGTACACTTTTAAAGATTTCTCCGTAAAACAAAATATGATGGTAGGTTTTCAAACCCAAACATTTTTACCAGCCTGAGGATATGGTTGAGTACCTACATTTTAGATTTGCCTCAAATCCCAGCTTCACCACTTAAACAAAGTGTGCGACACTGGTGAAATCATTTTGCTGCAGTGTGCTTTATCAGCCAAAATTGTGAGGCCCTAGAAGTGATTCAGTTTTCAGTGTATGCTATTTCAAAAAAGCCACAATTCTAAATGCCTATAGTTCCAGTTGCTGGGACTCTACCCACCTCCAAGCGTTCTCTTACACCCTTGACGCAGTTATAAATGTGCCACAAACGTTTGTCCCATCCCATGCTGCAATATTCTGGGGGGGGGGTGTTTTTCACTGCAAGATGCCAGGCCCCACACCTCTGCTTTGAGTGGTCATAGTTTTCAGGGTGGCATGGTTGCAATGCGCTGAAGCTGGGACAGAGATGGAGAAAGAGCTGGGGCCCTAATTCTTCAGTCCTCTCAGGGAAAAAATACATCAGCTTTGCTTTTCCCTAACCAAGCCAAGATGACAAGGTGGTGATGTGAGCACTGCATGGGAGTGGTCGTGAACAGGAATGGTGGTAAATGGGAGCTGATGGAAGGTGACTGTGGGGTATAAGGTGAAGGGGGAGCATATGGAAGAGAAAGGGAAGGGCAGATGGGAAGGGAGGATAGGTAGATTGATGTTTCCACACTAGGTTTCCTGATTCTTGGTACCACTCTTTTTTTCTGGTCTTGTACCATTTTTTTCTAGCTCAATTAATGTAGTCTTAGGCCATGATTAATTAGGATTCACCCCTAAGGCTGTTATTCAGGTGACTATGGTGTACACTTTATCAGTCAAGCGTTGGCACAGGCACCATTACCGATGGAAAAGGAAGAGTGCAGAGGATGAAATATGAGGGGGGGCGGGGGCTGATGGAAGATAAACAGAGTAGCTGGGAGAGTTGGAGGATATGGAAAAGCAGAGCAGTCAATTTTGGAGGGGCAAGGTGAGATCATGAGATTTTGGAAGAGGTGAGTAGTTGAAAGGGGAGATTGGATTTCCCACTTAAAACAAATTGAGTGATCCTGGGCAAAACACCTTTGTAAGCAAGATTCAAATGACTAAAACCCAACTCCAACAATGAAGAAAGACAATTTAAAAAAGATAGCACAAGTGTCCCTACCGTTCATCATTGTCATACATGTGGCACCCATTCATTCTGCCCACCATAAGCTCTACCTCCATGGTCCACCCATTTCTGGCCTTCTTTCAGTCTTGACCACAAGCCCCGTTGCCCTTAATCTGCTTCAGCATACAGTAAGTGGTGACTCTGGTGGGCAGGCACTTCTCATTGGACTCTATTCCACTCACCCTTGTTAGCCTGGGCCTTGGGGCAAATCCCCATTGAAGGTGTTTGCTTGTCAAGTTGGAGACCGATGCCTAAATGGCATTATCACTCAGGGGCGGAGGGGGGGCTGTTACATGACGTTATAAGCCCTTAAAGAACTCTGTATTGCTAACTTCAGTTACATGAATCCCCCTTTGTCGGCTGAAAAGTACCAGTCACACAAGAGAGAATATATAGAGTTCATTACAATGTTCCATTAAACCAAAATCACCTATTTACAGGAATCCTGAGATGTGTTTAAGTTTTGATTATTTGACTGACACAAAACTCGTCTTGTTATTTCAATTACAGTGCAAATCACTTATGCCATATAAAACAATGGGCCTCATTCTGAGATTGGAGGTAGCCATTCCCCATTCCCATTCGAGACCCCATTGGGCTCAATGGGAATGGAGAGGGTGCTAATAACGGGCCCGCGACTAGCAAGCCCGTTATTAGCGCTCTGGTCCCGTAGCGGACCCTTAAGGAACCTGTGGTCAGATCACAAGTTCCTTACGGTTCCCGCTAAGGGACCTCGGAATTGGGCGGTAAGGGATTACCGGCACCGGTCTCCTTACCCGCCCTACTCATAATGATCCACTCATAATGGCCCACAATGAAAGAAAAATAACTATTGACTTCATCATCGCCATTAAATCCCTGTCCTTGACCCACTCTCTGCCAAAATGGGAGCATAAATAATAAAGAGGGCCTCCTCAGACGACACAACAGTTTACATTGTTTTCATTTAAGAAAATGAGTACAGCTGACATATTTTACTTTGGTTAACCCGGGTTACATAAAGCACAGAACTTTGCTTCACCAGAATGGTTTTCAAACTGTAAACTGATCGTTTGTACTTTTTGCCTAGGTCTTTGCCAACCACGGGTACCGGGTGTTGTGGGCGCAGAGCCGTTCTCTGCCAAGCTGCGCTATACTGGTCCAGAAGACCCCGACCACCCTAATCTCATCAAGCTGACCGTCACCATGCCGCACATTGATGGTGAGCTCCAATGCCAGGCTGGGCTATTAGAAGCAATACTTATCATCATTTTACCTGTTGGATAACGCCATGGGGACCATGGGCTATTCCACAAGCATTCCACGCTATTGTAAAGTCCATTTGGCATTCGTCTCAAATACTGGCTTTGTCTTCATTAACTAATTTTGCTTACAACGCATATGAAATGTATTCTAGTGATCAATTTAGGACACTATTAGGATCACTTGTAAACATGTCCATTGTTAATTTTAGACATCCCAGTGACTTTCCTATAGTAAGAGATAGGGTTGTGATATGATATGATAGGTTATATATAACGTGCTTAACACCCAGAGGTTTCTAAGCGTGGACGCGGGGATCGAACCTGTGTTGCTCCGTGTCATCTTCCTTCCAAGGCGAGCACGTTGCCCTGAGCTATCCTCCCGAGACATCAAGGGGATGGAGAAAAAATGCATGTAAATTCAGATTTAACTAAAAATAATTGATAGAGGTAAATGGTTGTTGTCATGTCAATTACTGGATATTATTTAAAGTAGGATGTATTTCTTTCTTATCGTTTCAATGTATTGTTTACATTTCCTTCAGGCATGATGCCGGTTGTGTCCACAAGAGAATTGTCCAATTTTGAGCTCACTCTAAGCCCTGATGGAACAAGGGTCGGAAACCACAAGTGCTCGAATTTACTGGATTATAATGAAGTGAAAACCCGCCATGGGTTCCTTACTGATGCCACCAAGAACCCCGAGGTGATTGGCGAGACCTCTCCGTACCAGTACAGTACAGCGCTTCGGGGAGCCGGCACCTTGCGCTTCTACCGGAATCTGAACCTGGAAGCCTGCTTGTGGGAGTTCACCAGCTATTACGACATGTCCGAGCTCCTGACGGATTGTGGAGGCACCATTGGTACAGATGGACAGGTACGATGCTGAGGGTGCCTCAACCTGAACTTTATTATTTAAAGTGCAATGAGACCACCACTTAAGCGGCAGCAAAGCACTCTGCATAATGTAACCCAATATAAAATGTTATAATGGTGGAATGGTTCTATCTGTCTTTAACGCGCTATTTTTCACCACAGATTTCATTACTGCAATAACTACACGCCCCTGCCCATCATCTCCCCATTCCATAGTGCCTCGCCCAAACCTGCCGTCTGCTTTTTGCAGCAAATAATTGTTATAAAATGTGCAGTAAAAAAAAATCTGTGATGAGTTTTGCGCAGTAGAAAGACTATATATATAGTTGGAATACCAAATAGCCACACTGAAAGTGTGATGATTTTTATTTGCATAAAACTGAAAAAAGAACACAATGGCACTCACTTCACATAAAACAAAACAACACGATCTTATAGAGGTGGTGCCTTTATTAAGGAACTGTGTGGCTGTTTGCTTTTAGTAGCTGGTGCTTCAATGTGTCCCTCAGGGCCAGAGGAAGAGGCCCATGGGGTCTTAAACGCTAGCAGACAAAAATATGGGTCGTCCTAATTCTCTTGTCACCAAAATGGAAACGTCATTGGATGGATTAGCTGTTATTTTTTATGCTACGTTTCAAAAGCACTCCTTGTGTTCACAGTGACAGTTTTTGTCACCTAAGGAATATTCACTAGGAGCACATATGGGTACCTTTGCCATCAATACCTTTTCATGGCCATCATATAGATCCATGTGTGTCCATCAATAAGACTCAGGTGCCTATTGGGACAAATGAGCAACAGAAATTATCGATTTTTAATGAAATGATTTACTCATTTAATTAGGGCTGATGTTAAGCATTGTAAATGTCCCCCAGCGCTCGCCTCTAGGAGTTCTAGATTTGGTTGTGTGCCTCTATCGGAGAGTCTATCCTGCACACAGCTGTCATCTTTGGCCCCACACATGGTTGCCAGAAGGTGCCGTCCTCGCAGAATGACATTCACGTAAAGGTCATTCTAAATCAAGTGATAGCGGGAGATCAGCTAGCCCACTGGGATGGGTGGTCCAGTCCACGGCACAGAGTGGGGTGGTCCGGAAGTCACTAGTGCGCACCATTGATGCTTCCTTGAAAAGATTAGCTGCCTTGCTTTCCTGAAATTAATCGGATCCAAGGCCCAGACCATTTCCCAATCAATCACCTGCTCCCTCTGGAATCAATCACCTGCTCCCTCTGGGATCGACGCACGTGTCTTCCTTCTAGCTACTCAGAGCCTTGTCATGGTGCATTCACCAATCTCAGATTCCTGGCCAGTACGTAGCGGGCGGCTATGTGTTTTGGTGTGCTGAAAGCAGAACTGCGTTGCCTCATTTTTAACTCCACAGTCTGCTGATGTGCAAGGTTCAACTCTGAGGGTATTACATCTCTTGTGAGTTCCATGTGCCGGCATTCCCATACCAATGATGTTAGCCATCTTAGCATGTGCGCCCCTTTGCAGTAGTCTAGGCCTCCTAGCCTGGGGATCCTGGACATAGGGATTGGCAGCTGGAGGTTAATATGCCAAAGCGACCTGTAGCCTTGATCATCTCTGGTAACGATCCTGTCATCTTGCCAATCGGTGGAAGGAGGGGGTGCTCACCAGAGCCCTCCTGCGTCTTCTCATCTGTCTCCTCTTAATCTCCTGAACTTTTTCAGCATCCTGACACTGATCTACAAATGTTCAGGATACATGGCCAGCCTGCAGTTTTCTTGCATCCCTGGTTTCTAAATGTTCTTCTTTGTTGCCATTGCCAGCCTGAATACTGCTTGCAAGATCCCTGATGCCTGCTCTTAGTTCTTTGATTGGATTTACCGTAGAAATGTAATGTTTGCCCAATCAGGAATCTTGGCGCCAGAAAAGTACAAGCATATATGGATAGCATAGAGGGCAATGAGAAAAGCAGGAAGAAAAACAATAATAATGAAACATGATTACAAGAACTTAGTCCAACAGGCCTGTGAGAATCAGGCCCCAGCAGAGGAATGGAGTCTACACATTCTCAAGCACTTGACAAAAAGTCATACAACTGCCAGTTAGTGAGCTTTCCAAGTACCTAGGGTAACTAAAGCTCAACTCTCTGATTACAATCCAGCTAACACTGGTCCTGACAATGTTGGCCCCATCAAAGACTATGTACATGTAGTCGCATATGATTTATATGGGTGGTACATGTATCCAGCTACAACTCCCACTACCCACTGTGAGAAACCTGAAGGTGTCTCACCTGCTGGTCCCCAGGGATCTGTCACCCAGGTGGCCAGGACACAGCAATCACTACTGGACACAGTTCCTGGGGGTGGATCAGTGGGGGAGGATCACCTGGATTATTGGTCTTCGGGGAGTGGAAGTGGGACACAGATGGCTGAGATGCGGTACCCCCTTCCTTGTAACACCTTTTCCCCATCCTACCCTGTAAGATACTTAGAAGCTCTACCCCCCTTTTCCGATGCGTTATTACTGTTTTAGTGAGGTAGTTTAGCTCTCTTTCTATAATATTGGGCAAGTGCCGTAAAAAACAATTGTTCCCATACTATGCAGATTTTAGCACTGTTTAACAAGGTAATGATGGATGGGGCTCCAGGGTTCAGGAGTGGGTATGTTTGTGCTACATAAAGAAGAAAGGCACAAAAGAACAGTCTAGGTGGTATAATCCGTTCGGTCTTGATTATAAATCTAAGAAAGTGCTTCCCAAAAGGTGTGTGCAGGCACAAAACCATGTATTTACTTTCACGATGAATACATAGTCTGAGGAAAAGATAGTGTGCTTACTCGCTGTCGTGCTTCTCCTGCTTCTTGTTCTTCCTTTTGCATAAAATCGTCTTCGTGGTGGCGGGAGGAGGTCTCACATCGGCAGGGTTTGACATCTCTGATGTTATTCGAGGTATTCTTCCGATGAGTTTTATAGCCCTATCAGTAGCCTGCTCTACAGAAAAAGGCCCCTTAGATATAAGTTTGAACCAAGGCCTAACAAATGTTCACAAGTAAACAGAGTCCCCTGGATAAAGTAGTGGTTGCTTCAATAGTTCATAGTTTGTTTCCGGCGTGTTATCTTCCTCAACTTTCTTCGACCTCTCCGGCCGGGACTGCAGCTGTCGAGAGATAAAAGAGGCACTACCCATCATCGAAGCAAGGTAATCATGCATTTCATCTCCTAAGACAACAACAGAACGATGGGCATCTGTCAGCGCTCTAGTGGGAGGAGCAAGTGGAAGTCACATGCAGCACACCACTTCATGAAGATTTAGGTGGTGGTCGGATCCGGGCTGAGTACGCAGTGCGAATAAGGCTAAAAGCAGGCAATGAAGCCATCCCTTTTTTAATGTTGGTTTAATTTTGGCTATTTATTCTTTTAATAGGCAGTTGAGGCGCTCATTTTTTCCATTTGCTTGCAGATAAGCGCAGGAAAACATATGCTTAATTCCCAAAAGAGCTGTCATTTGCTCAAAAGTCTCATTTACAAAATGAGGTCCATTGTCAGACTGCAAGACTTCGCACACACCCCATCATGTTAACACCTCTCTAGCAAGGAATTTGGCTGCTCTGAAAGCATCAGGTTGTGAGCATGGACTAGCTTCGATCCAGCGGGAAAAAGGGCTACTACTATCATGTAGGGGTATCCTTGGCAGACCTGAATCATGTCCATATAATCAACGGGATGTGTTCGAAAGGCCCAATAGGGTGGGCTATTTCTCCTCGCACTATGACCTGCGTTATATTTTTTACACACAGTACAATTCCCCATGAATGCAGCTATGTGCTCTGCCATATTTGGACCAAACCACTCTTGTACAATTTGTGCAGCAAGTACGTTCCTACTTAAGTGAGTGGGATGATGAAACTGTGTGAGTGCAACTTGCATCAATGCTACTGGAATCACTAGATTGCCTGTGCACCCCTGTTGCCATAATGCGCCTCTAGGAAATATTGAACAACCCCTCCTTACCCATAGTTCTTTTTTCTCTAATGGTTCCTTCCCCTGAAACTCTATTATCTGTGTGCCAGTTTGTGAACTATACCCTTCTTTCAAGATCATATTGCGCACACGTATACTTGTGTTAGATGGAGTGTCGAATTAATTAATTTCTGTAAAATACACTGTGCTGTGCGCTACGCTTCTGCATCTGCAGCTTCGTGGCCACGGGAGACGAAATCCTACTCCTTCATGTGTGCTTGGCACTTCACGACTGCTATTGCTGATGGGAGTTGTGTGTCTATTAGTCAGCCCAATAGGGGCGTGTGCTGCACTGGTGTGCTGTCAGCATGTTGGAAGCCCCTCCTCTGCCAACATGACACTCCAGCATGTACTATAGACGTCATATAGAGTAAATCGTAATCTCCTTATCTTTACGCACTTCTATTGCCATTATGAGAGCCACTAATTTGCCTGCCTGCACTAAAAAATGTGAGGGCAATCCCATGCTTGCTACTACTTCAACTGTCCCATTCAATTTTGTCTTTACTACTGCCGTTCCAGCATTTCTTTCTCCTGTTGCCTGGTCTATTGTCGACAAACCATCAATGAAAAGTATTTCCCCTGCTTCTGGGGCATTTTCCCCCACTTTAGGAATGTTGTCATAGTGCTCCATATACATAGTACAGTCATGCACATAATCTCCCTCCTCCACTGGTTCAGCTGTGACTGTTACTGGGTTTACAACTCTGCATCTTACTACTTTTTTCACTGGATTCAAAATGATCACTTCGTACCCTGATGCTCTCTGGGTAGTCAGTGTGCTTTTGGGCTTCTCGAGGATCGCAAAGAGGGCATGCTCTACGTAAACTGTGGGACTGCACCCCATTGTGATACTCACTGACTTTTCTACTGTGAATGCTTGTTTGCAAGGGAAGTGTCCTCTCATCACTGGATCTAGATGTCCGCTATAATATGCCATTGGTTTGTTCCCTAAGGTTGTCTTCTGAATGAGTACCGTGGTCATCACCACTCCATTGGAGTTTGAGAGCAAGTACAATTTGTCACTGTAATTGGGAATCCCTAGCACTGGGGCTGTGCATATTGCCTTCTTATATTCCTCAAATGCTTCAATCATTTCATGTGTCCATAACAGACGAAGTCCGCTTAATAGGGGTCTTGTGTATGTGCTGTAATCGAATACCCATGCTCTGCAGTAATTACAGAGACAGAACAATTGCTGCATCTCTCTCAATGTCCGTGGTGGCGGCGTTCTAAAGATTGCCTCCACCCATTCTGGAGTTACCCTTCTGCCTTCTTGTGATATCAACTGTCCAATGTACAACACTTCTTCTTGGCAATATTGTAATTTTGTCTTTTGTACCTTATAACCCTTTTCTGCTAGTACTGTCAAAAAGTGGACCGAGTCATTTCGGCACTGCTCTTCAGACCTGCTGCAAATCAAAATGCTGTCTACATACTGAATGATAATACTCTCCATCTGTATATTGCCTAGGTCCATTTGGAGGACCCTATTAAAGATTAAGGGTGATTCACAGTACCCTTGTGGCAATCTTGTATGTTTCCACTTCCAGTTTCTTTATAAAAAGAAGGTTAAGTCATGTGACTCTTCGTGGAGTGGTATAGAGAAGAAAGTGTTCTTCAAATCTATTACCGTGAAATGGGTAGCTTCTGGCGGAACGCTACATAGAATTGTCACTGGATTGGGTGCTAACAGGATTTCTGTCTCGATAATTTGATTTAGAAGATGTACATCATGAGTAAAGTACCATGATTCCCCTGTTGCCTCTGAGTACAAAACAGTATTACACTGTGACTCCAAAGGGACCAAAATGCCTTGCTTCACTAACGCAGTGATCGGCTCATAAAAGCCTTTGTCTGCCTCCCTGGATAGAGTTCATTGCCTCACCCTCAGTAAAATAGCCCCTCGCTTGAGCTTTATTTTGACAGCTCCTACTCCCTTTAACAGTCCGTCATATGTACTGCTAGTCCATAGAACACTGATTACTCGTGCCAGATTTTCCTCAAGAAATGGCGGTGGTGCCTTTTTCAGCGACACCATTCTCTGTAGTGTATTCTCACCCAATAAGTAATGCTCATAGAAAACACTGTCTCGAGGTCTGAATGATCATCTTGAAACAGTTCCTCATCTGTCAAGTCAGTCAGCCTGTGCCCTTCTCCTACCACGATTACTGTCCTCCATGGCATCCTGTGTCATCAGTCCCATGCAATGCTACTCTTTCACCCCTTACTATGACTGCCTCCAGTTCTATTGGTAACACCTTGCCTTCCTTCTCGTCTAAGGGAACCTCTGGTCTAAACAAGAACTCGTTGGGTATACTGCCAGGAAATATTTCCCTTAGGTGCAATTTCCCCTCCATTTATGGACCCCCCATTCTTTTTGCTTTCGGTTGGCTAACCTAACGACGTTTCCAGTGAAGCACAGCCTTCAGCTGCTCGCCTCTGGGCTTTTGCTCATCTGTTATGGGGAAACTGACACAACCTTCAGACTGTCAGTACAGGTAAACTGTTTCCTTTAGTCTTTGACTATGTTGTCATTTCTTGGTAACTTTTTATCTATGTGCCAAGTACCTTACAGTACCGCGCTTAGGGATCCTTTTGTTTTATGGACCTGGACACCATAAAATTATTTTATGGTGACTGTACAAGTGTGCCAAGGATGAACTCGTGGCAGCAGTTTACTTTTATAGTATTTTACTTCTTTTTAAAAAATGATATAGCGCTTATCGAATTTGGCTCAAGACTCTGGCCAGTGCCGAAAATGTGCATGCCACGAAGTCCTTTGTTCTGTCCTTTGGCCATTTTGTCCCTTTGTCTTCCCCCAGGTCAAGTCAACCTGGGAATTCCTTATTTGGGCATGCAGCCTCCTGCATCTTTCATGGACTTCTGCATTTCATGTGTGCTAGAGCCCAGGAAGAGGGTTGGGACTGTCTGGTCCTAATCCACACTACTGGTGCCAATATGTCTGGTATGCCTGAATGACTGGAACCACCATGGGCCTGGCAGATCTTCGATTGGTTATCCCAGATTTCAGCACAAAGCGTATCCTGAAATGCTAAAGCAGACTAAAGAACCACCGGGGATGTGCTGTAAGGTTTGGCACCCTGAGCCCTCTGTTGTCCGACTGGAGCCCTGTTTTTGAATCGATCACTAAAGGCCTGCAAGGGTCCTTCGACCCTTTGGAGTAGTGGGAACAACTACTCTCAGCATCTCCTGATAACTCTCCAATAGAGCCTCTTTGAAGGTGGTCGTGGGCCATCCGGTGAACTGAACAGCTGGAACCCAGGATATCGCCTAGGAGCGCCGCCATCCCGAGTGGATACTCAAGACTTAATGAATCTGCAAATTGTGGTCCTGCGTCCTCTCCCACCAACTGCGGTAGTGCTAGCCTCTCTGGGTCGCCCACCGCATGCTTTTGCAGTCCATGTGTCGCCCTGCTGTGGTGACGGTCATTATAGAAGCCTTGCCTGCCTGCCCCCCTGTGCCCCAAGACGTGCTGGACTGGAACTGTCCTCTTTTCTTTATCAAGAGCTGAGAAAAGTCTACTGTCCCACCACGGATGATCATCCCGTCCCGCAGCCGCTGAGAACCGGAGCGATGTGTAACTGCAGGGGTTGAACCTACAAGCGACCTGGCCTAGACTGGCAAAGTTTGGCTCAGACTGTGTTGAGGGTCTGTGAGTACTTGTATCACTTACCAGTGGCACCCTGGCACAGCCATTGTTCTTTACGCATGAGACTCCCTAAAAAGATGCTCACCTTAGCTGGGCTAGCCTGCACTCCCTAGCTATTCCTGAAACTTGAAAGTCACTCTGCCTGCAAGGGTAGACCCTCCTCGAATAGTAGGACACTGTTCTTCATCACCTGAAGCCCCTTCCAGAATTGCTGCAGCTCCCTGAAGAGGACCCGCTTTAACTCATAACGCACGACCACATGTTTTCGATGCACTACGGTACTTTTGAGCATAAGGCTCCCAACTTAGTAGGGCTGGACTGCTTAAGTTAATGATCAAATTTGAAGAACTAACTAATGCTATATTTGTGTGAACATACACTTCATTTGCAGGTTGTGGTTGTATTTTCCCCTTTACTGTATTAGGCGAAACATAATTGTATATATAGTAAATAGTGAAAGACGTGTGTGGCAACTGTTTCATATTACTTTGGTGTATTCGTCTTTAATTATTAAGGCCTATAATAAAATATATATGTATTTTATATATAAGCTTGTCAAAGCATATTCTGTGGAGTTTTACTGTGTGTGCTTATTGTGGGCTTCCGATTCACTCTCACCCCTCCCGAGACTTATTCTTGACCGCCTGCGAAGCTACCGTGATTGGTCTGGCTTGTCCAGAAGGTTCCCCTGTTGCACTAAACTAGGGTGGCCTCCTAAACTTCTGCCCACCAGGTCATAGTTTAGAAATCCATCTTAACATATACGTAGTGGCTTGCCCTGTATCCCTACAAGCCATGCTATCAATACTTCCACTCCATACTGAAATAGGTCAGAGTTTGCTGGTACGCCCCTCTGAACTGTCTGCCCGCAATATGCTTGGATAAATTCCCTCATCTTCATCTGGTGAATTTCTGGAGTCAAACACACTATCCCCTGAGCAGTGAATTAAATTGTCATATTGAGTCGGCTCATCATGTCCCTACCCGTTATGTTTACTGGTGTCTGTTGGGAATATAACAATGGCATCATCAGGTCATGCTCTCCTATAGACATTGAAAGTTTGTCCGTAAAAAGAACCAAATCTGTAGCCCCAGGAAATTCCTGTGCATTCATGGCAATGCCTGACATTGGGTATCTCCCCTCTCTAATACAGGATTGAGTCGCCCCCGTATCCACGAGAAAAGAGCAACTCCTGTCAACTATTGTCACCCCTATGCGTGGTTCCTCCTTCGAGTCAGGTGTAACAGATAGGATCAAACACATCAAGTTCATCTGTGGGCTGTACTATTCTTGGTATAATGTCATCCCTGTCCCGGTAAAAGGGTTGCCCCTCACTACAGTCACTCCACCCAGTTTTCATACAGGAGTCTGCATTGTGGAGTCTGTGTGTGTCGTGGCTACAGTGTTCTTCTGTGCTGGTTCAGTAGATGCACATGTCCCTGTACTTGCGGTGCATGTGTCATGGGTTGATATGACTGCATTGGCATGCCCTGTGCTTATGTCAGTTGTGGTGCATATGCCTGCCCATGTATGTGTGATCTTGGGCATAATAGTCGGTCTGTTCTGACTGGAATGTTGGCTGGTGTGCCATTCCCCCATTCTGTTGCATTCTTCCCCTGCTCCTGCACATTCATGATATATGGCCTATTCTTCCGCATAGCCAACATTGTATTGAAGCCCAATCTGTCTCGGCTGTCCCTCATTAAATCCATCTCTGCCCTGTTGCATTGGGTATCTGACCCCTCTTCCCCGGGGCACTTCTCTCCATCCCCTTGACCAGTGGTTTGCTTAACCCCTTCCTACGAAGCCTCCTCCTACTGTCTGCGGTCGAGTTTCCACATTCTTGGCAACTACTCCCTCTCCACTCTGGAACATCGCTGCTTCCATAGTGTACTTCAATGACTTATTTTGTACTAGCCTTGCCTCTTCCTGCTTTCTCTCCTCGCGCTTCTTCCTTGTATTGTCCAGCATTAACCTACAATAGTGCACTATAGTTATCTGGATTTCTGACCATGGTTTAGCCGCCATTCCCACTAACATCTTCAGCTGCTTCTGCACCTGTTTTGGCAGCCCTTGGCATAATATGTGATAAAATAATCCCACTGTTTTATCCCACGTTCTCTCATTTCGAGACACCAATGCTCTTGTATCCCCTGAATGTACTAAAGTGGGTCTTCATCCTCATGCATTTTGCATTTCAAAATCGCGCTTATGTCCGATGTGTCTAGATATTGTACCCTTAGAGCTTGCCATATGGCTGCTCAGCAGTTATTAGATGGTGTGCCATAATGCATCATGTTCTGTGCTGTCAGTCTGGGATATCCTACCCTTTTCCAAATGTCATCCGCTACCTCCCCAAGAATGCATGAGAGTAAACTCTTCCTGTCACCCACTGCCAGTTTCATCCCTGTCATAAGTCTTTCTATTTCGTTAATCCATTTCCCAGCCACTGCAGTAAACAAGGGTAGTTTACATCTCAAATTATCCTTATCCATCTGTTGCCACGGTAGATACTGTGGTCATCAACCACCCTTCTTTAACAATGGGAACTGTCAGTCTCATTCCCTGGTCATGCTTGCCCCTGTCTTTAGTGGCTGTGAATGCCCTTGTCGTCTATGCCCATTTCCGTCCTGGTAGGGCTCTAAGCCTATGCACATATGGAGTAACTTGGTCTGCACTATGCGACCTGTCCCTAGGACGCTCCAGTCTTCCCTCGGGTTCTCCCTCATCTCTTCCCATGTTTTCCTCTTCTCCCCACAATATATCTCTGTCAGAGCTTACTTCCCTGGAATGGCAACGAGGCAGCTCCTCCTCGTCATCATCACTTTCCTGTCGAGCTTCGTCTGACCCCATGGCCCCAAAACAGTCGTCATTGTCCTCCTCTCTCTCATCCTCAAAGCTAAGCCTCCTCAACATCACCATCCCCCATTATTTTCCCTTCACTTTGTCCACAAAATTGTATTCCTCCCCTCAATGGAGACCCTGCTGTACTCCTGCTTGTCTTTAAGGCAACTACACTCCTGCTCCTGCTTCTGCTCCTATAAAGTTCCCCTATCCTGCTCTGTATTCCATCTCCCTCATCATCATTCAAGCATGTCAATTCTGTCTTAGTGTCTGCTGCTTTCTTGGAGTGTCTCTCTTTACTTTGATCTCTCGCCTGCTCACGTCTCCTCGTCTTCTCTGCATCCGCGCTCCTTAGCGAGTCGCTCAACCTCCAACCTTCTCTTTTCCCTCTTTAGTTGCAACCATCTCTCATTCTCTTCCTCTGCCTTCCTCTCTCCTCCCTTTCCCTCTCTTCTGTACGTTTCCATTCCCTTCTCAACCTGTAATATTCCTCCTTCTCTTCTCTTTCTCTTCTCTGCACTTGCCCCATTACCTCTGCCCACTCTTTAGCTTCTTCCTCTATATCTATGTTGGAGCTTCCTCTACCATATGTCCTCTCTCATTTGTAGTCTTCCCGTCCAGTTTAAGCAATATCTGTCTGCCTACCCATTCACTTATCAGAACTGTCGCCTCATGATCCCCACTGGGTCCTGTCCATCCCTCATTGTCTCTTCTCAGTTTCGTTTGCAAGTTGCTGCGCTCCTTATGTTCACCACTAATAAATTTACTTTGCGTCACTAATTGTGTCCTCACTGCTATTCGTGGGTGGTGCAAAAATGGGGTTGGTGTATCCTGACACAGCTTTCAATTCCCTTGAGGGGTAAAATCGCTGGCCTTCTGCTGTTGGATCTGTGTCTGCAGTTTGAGGAGGAGGAGGTGGAGGAGCCATCAGTGCTTCGCCTCCTGCATTGCATTGGCTCAGCATCCATTAATTCTGGGACGGGTCCCCTTCCTCATCCTGAAACATTTTCTATAGCTCTAATACAGCCAAATGGTTACTTAATTTCTACCGCTTATAGGCGTCATGTAGATACGTGGTCATGTGTTGCTGCGCATATTTGGAAAAGCTGCAATCTTTGGGCCACGACTTTGCCATTTTGCCCTCTGTGTTGTGAGTCAATTCCATGGGAGGAACTTGCATAAACATTTCATAGGTGTATCCCTCATCGTTACTTTTCAATCGTCAATACTTATTTGACTGCAAATCGGGATTTCAACCCCTTCAATTCACATTTCACATAATCAACATCACTTTTTGATACAATTATCAAAAACCATAACAATTCTCAAATCGTTCCAACAGCCTCCCTGGCTTGCCACCATCAACAACAGCATGCTCCACACACCGCCCACACTGCGTTTTCCGCCCTTAAGGCCAAACCGTAACTTCCCTCATGTGTTCTTCGAGCTCAGCTCAAATGGCATAACACTTTTCACCAATTCATTAACAGTCCAACAAATGAAATCCATCACTTCTAAGCAGCTCAAGTCCTATTCAACAATCTCACATGTGACATCACAAACCATCAAGAGAGAACCTAATACTTCAAAATACACTCCCCCTTTCACAACAGAAAACACAGTAACAGACATAACATAACACAGGCCACCAGATGTGAATGCAGTAGTCTATGGGAGGATAGAACCCAGGGGGTAGAGAGTGGGTAAAACCAATATATTGAGCCAGATTGAGTGTTGTATGTTTGTTCAAAACCTTTAAAGTTTTTTTTTTTAAGTTTGGAAACAAGATTCCTAACACACGCCCGTCTTCCTGCCTCACCAAGATACAGGGTATCCAAAAATCATTTGTCCTTGTTCTAAACCACCGCATATAGGAATAGATCTAAATTAGATCAATTAAGAAACCAGCTTCCGTGACCTTGCCAACACCTAGACACAGGGAACCATACATAATATCTTACATGAACTAAGCTATCCTGCCTAGAGCATAGGTATCCTTTTTATACTTTTCTTTATATTTTTCATCCATAAACCAAGCTAACACCCAGATCACAGGTAACCTTTTTATAGTATTTTTTTATATTTTTCATCCATCGACTAAGCTGACCACCTAACAGGGAACATTCGACAGGCAAAACCCAAAAAGACAACAATAAACAAAACTTTCCCCTCCCAATATTTGTCGTATAGTTGAGTCTATACTTACACTCCTTGATTCACTGAAGCCCCTCGGATACCAACTCTCCCAGAATCTGCCACTCTGCCGTCTGGTCTGCTTTGCATCCCACATTCAGCAGGCACAAATTTCTCCAAGGTGGCTCCTGATGACCTCTTCAACGATTCCCATGCATGACTTTGGGATCCGTTCCTCGCAGGTCACTGCACAGCCCTTTAGGCATGCAGTGGGACAAGGTGGTTTTAGTGCTGAAAGGTCTTAGCGACCATCCCTCTGCTAGCACTTGTAATGAGCAACAGAGGCACTCTTACAAGTTACCCCGATTACCAGCAAGAGGGTACTTGGGCCCCAACAAACCCCACCGCAAGAATGGAGACTCAAACTATAGGGCAAAGTTTACTGTCTTTAATATCAATCAAAATGACAAGGATCGCAATTGAACAGCATAGCGTCTCGAAAGGCTCTCAGCCTCCAAATGTGTGTCATACCGTTTTAAGTGTAAATGATGTCACAAAAACAGATTGCGTCCCAAAAAACCAATCAGGGAAGGGAGTTGGTAAGTTCAGGAAACCTATATATGTAATGCAATGGGGTAAGTATAACCATTGGATAGCCATATCCGGTGGCTCCTGTTCAAGGCAATGGGAACAATCACTAAGGTGATGTGTGTTCCCAGCAAGTTGCCATCTCTGATCGCGTAAGCCCTGAGACAGAACATTCAGTTTTGAAGATGTATAGCAACTGTATCTTTCAACCTCTGGTTCGATGGGAACAGCTCTTCTCCCATCTATTGCGACTGAATAGGCCCTGTCCTATTCCTTCAAATCACTTGTGTAGGGACCACGAAATGGAGCACTCCTGTCGTGTTGTTATGAGGATTTTAGCGTGTATTCTCGCAGGTGCTTTATTGCATTGGAAAACTGGAAACGTTTCTGTCTCCGTTTGTCCTTGGAGAGGCTGTGCACAGTGTCTGCACTGGAAGCTCTGTCTGTCTGCCCCTTTCTGCATTCTGAAGTTCGCCTTGCTTTCTTCATTCACTTGAATGCACGTATGGCTTGGGATTGTACCTTTTTACTGACAATAAAGGTCTGCAAGGACCAAAAGTTCTAAAAATGCTACCACCAAAGGTTCGAACACACTGTGGGGATTGCGGGGGTGTCCCCGCAACACCCCGCTCACTATACTGTGTGGTATAGTGAGCAGGGTGTTGGGGGGACACCCATGCAGCACACCCACAAAAAATAAAAACGGGGGCTGCGGGGTGTCCCCCGCAACACCCCGCTCACTGTACTTCATTGCGGGGGAAACCCCTGCAGCCCCCGTAGTATGTACATGTGTTCACATGACAAAGGTGCACACTTTTGGTAGTTCGCACCTTTCTCATGCGAACGTTCCGACCGCGGCAAAATCCGCCGCGGTCGGATCACATAGATCCTATGGCTTCCATCTTGGTTCTTATGGCCATTCATGTTAGTTGCAATTTACATCAATGATGGTGATGAAGGGCCCAGGAGTGATGTGCATCTCTCATTTCTCTGTCTTCGGGCTGCAAGTCGGATGGGGGTCATGAGGGCCACACTTGGGTCCCACTCTTCAATCTATATTTTGGTGGTAAAAGACGAGCCAAGAAAAAAGCAAAATAGATTTAAGCAGTTTAGGTCGAGAAATTGACCCACTGCCTCCCACTCTCTCATCCCCAGTTTCTTTCCTCCTTCTCAATCCTTTCTGATTCTGATACTGTGCACTTTCTCACTCAAGCCCATTCCACTGCCTTCCCGGCTGACCTCTTTCATATGTCTTTCCTATTCTCAACCACTTCCTGACTGCCCTCAACTACTCCCTCTCTTCTTCTGTCTTCCCTTCAAACTTTAAAGATAATGCCAACCATCCTATTCTGAAAAAGCACTCTATTGCTCATTCTCTTCCCTCTAACTTTAGACCTAGCTTTCACATCTTTATTGCTTTTAGTGATTTCCCGGATAATATTTACTCTTCTCTAGCTACCTGTCTTCTTGAAATACAAACCTGGATGCACTCTCGCAATCTTTATCTACTAAAGCAGAAGTTCTCTTTTTCACCCTCTTCTATTTCCCCCTCCGCTCCCTCTCCTTTTCTCTACTTTCCACCCATTGCCATTCCCTTCTCTCACTCCCTGCAATATTGGTATCCTCTTTGACTCATCCCTTACCATTTGTGCTCATATTTCTAACATTTCTCGCATCTGACATTTTACCTGTTTAACATTCATAAAATCCACCATCTAATTTCCTTTACTTCAATAAAAACACTTATATCTGCGTTTATCTTGTCTTGACACTTCTACTGCTCTACCTTGCTTGTAGGCCTTCCTGCCTATAAGCTAGCATGATTTCATTTTATCTATAAGTTTTCAATGTATACCCTCTTTTATATTCATCCTCATTCTTCTACCTCTGCTTCTCTACTAAGTCCTCCTCACCTTTCCTCACTTATTTCTCTTTACTCTCCACCTCATTACCTGTGCTCCCCATCACGCTTCCTCCTTTCCTTTCTATACCTAAGCTGCCCTCGGCTCAGTGTGCGTTTTGTTCTTTTGCCATACTTGCTCTTAAACATTGCAATTGTATTTCTCTTTTTATTTGTTCTTCTATTTCACTCTTTTTGTTTTCTTTTAAAGGGTTGAACATTTCCCAGAGGCATACAGCTGGCCTCTTGGCTTTGTTTGCATCCTGAACTGTTTCCAGAGTCTCACAAGTCTCACCTAACATATTGGCTTTGTAAGCAACTTGAACAGATCTGTGTGGCGTGTTCCAAGGCTTTTGGATTTGCCAGTGGGTTTAACTGTTCTCAGGGACATACACCTAATCACTTGACCTTGTCAGTGGTTTAATCAGTTCACAGAGGCAAACACCTAGCCTCTTGACTTAACTAGCTGGTAAAACAGCAGCAGAGGCAGTCTTCCCACCATTCCTGGCAAAGTCCAAGGTTTGGCAGTGATTTCTCTGGGTCTTGTCTGGTCTGCTGGGAAAGGCATCTACAACTCCAGAGGGTCCAGAGGTCCTTCTTTCCGCTGCTCCATATGGTCACTTCTGGTTGATCAGAAACTTAGGGGGTCATTACGAGTTTGGAGGTAGCCATGGTGCTATTAGCACGATCGCTGCCTCCAAAGTCGTGTCCGAGCCTGTGTTCGCTGAATGGGGACTTACCGGGTCATTCCAACCTTGGAGGACCCGGTAAATCCCCATTCAAAAAACCCTTCCCCCATTTCCATTCGAGCCCCCATAGGGCTCAATGGGAATGGGGAGGGAGCTAATAACGGGCCCGTTATTAGCTCCCTAGTCCCTTAGCGGCTCCCACTAAGGCCGCTGGTTTTACTAGCCGGCCTTAGTGGGACTCGCTAAGGGACCTCAGAATGCGGCGGTAAGGGGTTAACGGCACCGGCATCCTTACTGGTGCCGTTAACCCCTTACCACCACACTCGTAATGAGGCCCTTAGTGTCTTTATAGTTCTCAATGTGTATGGTAATTGGGAAGGATATTATGTCAGTGTTGCGATTGGTCAAAGGGCTTTAGTTCTTCTTTCCTTCCCATCATTCTCTCTTTATGAACCGGATAAGATGGCATGGATCACATTTATAAATGCCTTGTTGGCCATTATGGAATTTCCGAATACTGAAAATGCATTGGTCGGTTTCCTGTTTCACTTCGTTTGATAACTTGGTCTCATTCTGCACAGATAGTTTTTGAATACATCTGTGGTAGTCTACTGTCAACTTCCCTGAGAGACACCTAAGGCCACCAGCCTGGCAACCCTGGCTGAAAGTGCTAACTGAATGCCAGGGTTGACACCGTGGCTGCCGGTTGGGTTTTATTGCAAAAGCCACTGCTGGTGATTCATGACAGAGGTGACGGTGCAAGACGTTGGTGAGCAGCAGGCTTGAAGGAAGAGGCGCCGAAATCGGTGGAGGGAAAAACACCAGATTGGCAGGCTTTGCCAATCATGAGGCAATTTCTGACCCCCTTTTTCCCAGGTGTGCAGATTGATAGAATGCAGTCTGTGTGCAAGAATGCAAATGTGGCAATATGATGGGGCTAATTAATGCTTCAGTGATGGTCTCATGAGATGCAGGACACACATGAGCCTTTTGTTCCTGCAATCCTTCTCCCCCTCATCTTGGATGATGTTGTCCTAGTGTACACAGACATGTTCACTGTCTTCTTCAATAGTTTGCAAATTGAACTGTGTTCCCCGTAATATAATATAAATGCTACAAAATATTAGAGAATAACAGCTTGAGAGGTTTTATGTGTTACGAAGTGGTGTTTGTCTTTTCCTTGCCCAATCTGAAATTGAAGGCAAGATCCAGATGGCTCTCCTCTGGCCAAATGCTTAACATAATATCTGTCTGCAGTTCTAATCCATTATCAAACTTGGCACGGATAATCAAATAATGTATACGGAAAGTCCTTTTGTTAACATGCGCTTAAGAAGCAATCTGGCAAACAGTTGCTGCTTTTTTCCCTTAATAGTCACTCACTTTAACATTCTTTATAAACGTGTCTGCAACAGTTTGTTCCTACATATTGTTCTTGCATTGACATCATCTGGTTATAAAACATTCATCCCAAAATGGATTAAACATCAGTGACAAACCTGGCACAAGCGCAGAGCTAAATATCTCCTTTTTGGAGGGTGTGATCCCATCCACACTGAAGCACGCCCTTGTGATCCCACTATTAAAAAAAAACCTCACTTGATCCAGAGGTGCCAGAGAACTATCGCCCTATTTCTTTACTCCCATTCCTTATGAAATTGTTGGAAGCCCTGGTCTCCCTTTTGCTTTCCACTTTCCTGGAATCTACACCTTACTTTGACTTATTTCAGTCTGGGTTCCGGCCTGGTAGGGGAACTGAATCAGTCCTGAACTCGGTGCTTGACGACCTGGCTCGCTTGTTGACCAGGGGGGTGTCGGCGCAGTCGTTCTTTTCAATCTGTCGGCTGCGTTCGACACTGTCGACCATCCCACCCAGATCTCCCGGCTTTCTACTGCCGACCTGTCTGGCAGGGTCCTGAACTGGTTCATCTCCTTTCTGGCCGACCGTTTACAATCAGCTTCACTCCCTCTGTTCCGCTCCAGCCCAGTCTTGCTATCTGTGGTGTACCGCAGGGGTCTGCCCTCTCCCCGATCCTATTCAACTTGTATATCAGGCATCTCTTGGCCCTCATTCACTTCCATGGCTTCCGCTATTACTCTTACGCCGACGACACCCAAATTTTGTTCAGTCTTGACCTTAATCATGCCAATACAGCCAGTCGGTTTAGATTGTGTCTTCAGGAGGTCGGGGAATGGATGTCATCTAATTGGCTCAAATTAAATGGTAGCAAGACAGAGGTATTGGTGGTCGGTAGCACCTTGCCTCTTCTTTATTGGACCAATGATTGCTGGCCGGCCTCTCTTGGCCCCCTCCCGGTCCCTGTGGCATCCGTAAAGAACTTGGGGGTTATTATTTCCTCTTCTCTTGCGATGGATGCCCAGGTAGCGGCAGTTTGTAAGAGCAGGCATTTATACTGCACATACTCAGGAAAGTCCTCCCTTTTGTTCCAGAAAAATGTCGTGCTCCGGTTGTAGCAGCACTCGTCTTGAGTGGTCTAGACTATTGCAACTCACTGTATCTTGCCCAGCCCCGCTATGTGATTCATCGATTACAGTGACTGCAGAACGCTGCTGTCAGAGCTGTCCTGCGGCCTGCTACGGGAGCCCACATTACCCCTCTGCTGAGGCAGCTTCACTGGCTCCCGGTGGATAAGAGGATACTGTTTAAATCCTTGTGCATGGTACATTGGGCTTTCAACGCCTTGGGCCAGAATATATTCAAGAAAAGTTCCCCCACTATGTACCAACACAGTGTCTCCGCTCACACTCTGCCTGCCTGGTCAAAGTCCCCCGTTTTAGACTGACCCATACCGGCAGTCGTGCCTTTTCTGTGGCTGCTGCCATTGGCCTGGAATGCCACTGCCCTGGCATTGTGGATGACAGCTGACCACCTTAACTTTCGGTGTTTGCTCAAAACTTTGGTGTTTTAATTTGTTCTTGGCAACTTTGTATTCATTCCAGCGCCAGGGTGCCTTCGGGTGTTCTATAAATGTGTCTAACATAACATAAATCAGACACCTTACTTTCTTACATATCTGATTGACCTTTTAACATACATAGATGTATTCTGCCATGTGTATGAGTCATACAGAAACATCAGGGTGCAATGCGTAATTGAGACTCTGACTTACTGTGTTCACATTGAAATACAGGTTGTTGTTACCGACAAAATATGCTGTCCTTTCAAATCAAACTAGTGTCCAATAATACATGAGCACATACTTTTCTGGGGCTTGTGAATCTGTTTAGTATCATATGCTATGCATTGTTAGCCATCTAATAATTGGCCTGAGCCACTACACGTTGTTTACTTCAAAAGTAAAAGTAGTCGTCGAGAGGGGTGCCTTCTCACACTATCCATGTTCTACCTGTATAGGTAGGTACACATTATGCTGCTTGAGTCTATGCGCCTAGATCATCTGATGTTTCCATTTCTCCTCTTTCTGTCCCCTTGTTGGTGCCACCTCCTCCCGACTAACATCCTCGCCTCTTGATGTTGCCATCTCCTACAACACTCTTGTTTCATCTTACCAACATCAGTCTCTTAGCTCTCACCTCCTCTTATGCTCCACTGCTGTCACTTCTCCAAAGGTCCTCCACCTCTCCAGATTTCACTTTCTCCAACTCTCTCCAACTTCCAGTCACTTACACACTCAAACCACCTGCTCCCCCAACAAACACTGACTGACTTGTGTCTCTGCTTTTTGTAGTGTGCTCACTCCTCCCCATGAGGGATTTCTGGTGAGGATATGCAGCTGTGTCTTTTAATTGGGAAACAGTCGGGGTTGGCTGCTGCTCCAGGTGCACCTGGCCTAACTTTGGGCATAGAAGGCAGTACCAAGCCTTCATCTTGCTTATTCACCATGTTGGATTGACGCCTCCTCTACCCTTGCCCTGCCTGTGCAGGACACAGATCTTCTATTCCCTCGGTGTATGAATTGTAGGCTTGGAAGAACTTGATAAACTCACTGAATGACTACAGAATGTTGTCCCATGGTGAATTTGCAACAGAGAATTCTCTGCTGTGAGACAATGAACTGTTTGTTACCTTAGGATCACACACAGTTAAATTCATGGTTGGGAAACTGCGAGCTGGGAACATTGTTTCAAGTGTAGTTTCCTGGGGCTCACACGCTGAGAAATGTGCAGTCAGGGACCCACTAACTTGTAACATTGTAGTAGGCGTGGGTCTCCACGAATGCTCACTCAAATATCTCACTGACAAGGTGACCGTTCTGGTCGCCATCATCTCAATCCGAAGGGTTAGTGAGATCCAGGCACTATCATAGGATTGACCAATCATAGGGGGGTATCCAGTGAATTTCGCATGGCAAAAGGTTGCCAGGGGGTGACATTTCTCCAAATTTTCACTCCCACGAAAATCAAGCACTTTCCCCAATTATTCCAGGACTAGAGTTAGAATAGTAATTAATACCCATCCCAGAATATGTATATATGTGTATATATATATATATATATATATATATGTATATATATATATGTGTGTATGTATATATATATATATATATATATATATATATATATATATATATAATATAATATATTACACAGCCACGGTGTGTAGTTATGGTTAAGTTGGCAATTCCATAGGAAGAGCACTTTTTGGGTGGCTTATAAGTTCGCTCTCCCTGGACAAATCCTCACCAAACTTTGCAAAAAAAGTATATGGCCCACTCTGGATTTTTTTGCAAAGTTTGTTGAGGTTTGGTCCGGGGGGGGGGGGTCAAAGTTATGGGGGGGTCGCAAAATATCTTTTTTTCCCATAGACAGAATAAGGAAAAAACTTTGCGGCAGGATCAGCGGCTTGGTCCCGAAAGCATGCTTTTGTAAATTTGGTGAAAATCCGTCCAGTAGTTTTAAAAAAAAAATGACCAAAAAGTAGGTCACAAAAAAATAGTGATATCTATATCCGCTCTGCGGACACAATTCCCTGTCCACTCCGCGGACAGGACACCGATTGGTTAATCGGCTTGCGTCATGTCTGCGGACATGCGACGTGTTCGCTGAATGGGTGGTGAAGAGCGTGAAGTGCGTCAGATTTTTGGAAACGCCCACCATCTTGGATTCGCAGACTTCACCAATGTCCCCGGACATCGAGGTAAAAACATGTTAAAAAACACAACATTACACTTGTCAAACTTATCAAATAATCTCTGGGGAGGCGAGGGGTGATGAGGATTGGATATGGCTCAAGAAGCAAAAAAACAGGTGTTTTTTGCCACAAAAGTCTGTGAACAGTTCGGATATTCGCGAACAGTCCTGGGAAAGGTCACGGACATCTCAGCATTACAGGGTTGGTGAAATGCAGTTCTTGGATGGCTTATAACTTTGGCGCCACTTAATGGAACTGCATGACATTTTGCATGTATATTTCCGAGCCGGTTCTGAGCGAGTATGCAAAGTTTGGCGGGATTCTGTCATGAGGGGGCAAAATTAGACGGGGGTCCCAAAATAATGTAAAGGCTTATAAATGAGGTGCCATTTGACAAATCTACACTTCATTTGGCAAACTGATAATAGATCAAGATATACATGTTTTTGCAAAGTTTGGTCGGATTCTGTCAAGAGGGAGCAAAATTAGAGGGGGGGGTCCCAAGATATTGTAAAGGCTTATAAGTGTGGTGCCATTCGACAAATCTACACAAAGGTTTGCAAAAAGATTATAGATCTAGATATAGATGTTTTCATAAAATCTGAATGGATTTTGTCAAGTGGGGGCTAGGTTATATGACGATTGTATGTGCATACATTTGACACTTTTGAAAAAATAAGACATGGGTGGATTTACAGCAAACTTGCGTAAGGAGCATTGTCAAGGACCTACAAGCATGGTTTTGCAAATGTGCCAGTGTTTTATTATTTAACAAGTGTCATAATGTAGCTACAAAAAATAGCGGTATACCTTTAGTGACTGAGGGGTAGCCTGTGGCCATGGGCAGTGGGCAGATTGTCCGGGTCATGGAATAAGGTCATGATCCGGACAATCTGGCTACTGGCCATGACCACAAGGGACAAAATATAGGATTAAAATGGCCATGTCCACCTGGGACTGGCTTTGTGGTAAAATTATTCTAATTAGGATACATCTGAAAGGGAAGAAAAGTGTGCTTGTGGTAATATGGTCATATGGTTCTCTTTTTGCCTTCTGCAGGCTGCCATGGAAAGCGAAGAAGGGCCCTGCATGGAACCCTCGCCTTCCCTTTCCATGGTGGCCATCTTGGAAATGGGAATGGGAGAGGGAGCTAACAACGGCCCGGTCGTTGTTAGCTCTCTCTTCCCCTCGCGAGACCCGGCGAGGGGACCTCGTAATGAGGCGGAATGGTGTTAACGGGCCCGCTACCATTAGCAGAGCCCATTAACCCATTCCGCCTCACTTGTAATGAGGCCCCTAGTCTTTATACTATCCCTTTCCTAGATAAACAGCACATCGCTGTTAACTAGGGTACTGCATCGCACTTAGGCACAGTTAGCTTTTCTGTGGGAGATATAGCTGGTGATTAAACTTGTAAATAAATGTGGGTTCCTTGTCCACTATGTGTTATAATGTAATTTGAACATCAGAAGGTACCCGGCAGCTCACTTGTGGCCTCCTTTGTGCTAAGACCCTCTTCTTCACTTACACTCACAGCTCTGTGTTATCCAGGTGAACAGCTGTCATGACCTCGTACCCAGACTATGGGTCTTGGGCACCATGGCCCCGCCTCAGTACTGTCCCAAGGCCAGAAAGACCCACACTAGCCTGTTGCGGGTGCCTTGGACGCAATCCTGGCGCCGTTGGCACCATGTTCACTTGGCAAGTATGGTTTCCAATGGACAATGGATGAACATGGCTGCCCCCAGAAGAATTATCGGGGAACTGCAACAAGCAGGCTAGCTTCAGGGCGGGGTCCACCCCAAAGGCACCTGGCATTCCTGCCGGGTATTTAAACCACGCCCGACCCGAGGCACACGCTTTGTGTTCTGCTTAGCAGCGTGACGTTCACCGGGTCCTGCCCTGTATCCTGGCCTGCTCGGGCGAACTACTCGGAAGAACATAGTTATCCTTACCTGCTCAGCTCCAGCTCTTCCATCTAGTATGAGCCTTTGAGGACTCTTCCATCGGTCCCCAGCTACATCTTCAGGACGAAAGAGGCAAGAATTAGAAGCTGCTTACCATCTCACCTGGAAGGCCTCCGCCATTCCGGACATCACCTTGGGCGTTCTGTTCCAATAACTCGTCGCTTCCAGGAATTTTCTGCGACCTGCAAAGAAACAAAGCACAGGTCAGTCAACTTGCAAGGACGCTTTCAGCGCCGCATCTAGCGCATCCTTACCTTCTCGAACTCAGTTGTCGGCAATCTCCATCAGCCTCTGCAAGACAAGAGAAGAAGATTACTTGGACATTCATCAATATAGACTTTATTCAAGAAACACTAAAAAGACGTACCTGTAAGGTGGAGTGCAGCCGGTCTGGACTCCAGGCAAACGCCAGTGAAGTAACTCGGCGGATCAAGCCAACAACAACACGCCCCTGCCTAGTTCGGCAGGACGGACACTGCGGCATTACAAAAATCAAGGTGAGCAAAGCCCCAAGGAGAAACCGCAAGGTAAAACTGGGAGGTGGGCCGCGGGAGAGAAGGAGAAGTCGCTAATCCCCCCCTCCTATCTTCTAGAACTGATTCCTGGCAGAACGAAGTCCAGGGGAGGTGCAGAGAGGCCAGAGGTGTCCCAGACCAGTCCAGAGGCATCCCTGTGGGTACAAGGTGAGCGTTACAACAGCATCCTGGAGACATTTGTGGACATGCCCTGTTCTGCATGCTGGCAAGATTCCGTCAGCATTACTGTGCACCAGCATTTAGCTGTCAGTGTACAGATTTAATACAAGTTATTCACTACAGGTTAAAAAGGCAGTCATATTTGCCCGGGAGATCCACCTCTCACAACATCAATGTGATGGCTAGAATTGACCAGGACGCGTGTGCCGTAACGCTCACACTCGACGCTCAAAAGGTATTTGACATGGTCTCGTGGAAATACATGTGGCTGGTTCTAGAGACAATAGGGATTGGCCCCAACATGATTGGTTACATCAAATTGCTATACACTTCTCCTATGGCGAGGGCCTGGGTCAATTCTCTAACATCTACATTATTTACACTCTTCAGGGGTACTCGACAGGGTTGCCTGTTCTCCCCGATCCTCTCCGCACTGGTGATAGAGCCAATGGCGAACCATGTTAGGGCGTGTCATACCCATAGAGGAGTGTGATTGAAAGACACCCCCGACATAATCTCTCTACACGCTGATGATGTGTTATTGTATATAAAAGACCCCACTACCCACATTGACCCCGTCTTGCAGGATATCACATGCTTGGGCACTCTTTTGGATTTTATGATCAGCTACTCCTCCAAGTCGGAGATTCTTCCACTCACTAACGCCACCCAACAACCCATCTCGGAATATCCACTTCGCTGGTCCCCCGGCGGAATCAGATATCTGGGTGTCCGGATGTCCCTGTCCAAGTCCACTCTACTAGCAGATAACTACTTGGCTGTAGCACAACTAGCCGAGTCGAAAATGGCGCTCTCTCCCATTGTCGCTTGCTGGGAAACTCTCCCTCATCAAGATGGTTCTGGTCCCCAAATTGCTTTATGTTTTCAGCAATGTACCCATCTGACCCTGTAAACAATACTTCGCTAGACTACACAAATCATGTGCACAGTTCCTATGGCACTCTGGTGCAGTTCGCAAGAAATGGTCAGACATGACGCTCCCCTACGAGAGGGGGGAATCACAGCTCCGGACCTAACACTGTACTGGATAACCACACAGGCCCAATACGCCACTTATTGGTACCTGGGTTCTCTAATTCGCCCGCATGTTAAGCTGGAAACTCTGGCGGCACCTGAGGTTCATGTCATGACCCTGATAGTCTATCGGGATTATGTCCCAGATTCCTCTCTTGATCCTGTAGTGGCTACTCTGTTTGCCTCGGGCCGGCTCCTGCACACAACTGTGGAATCCCACCCCTACTATAAATGGCTCCCCATCTGGGACTTCCCTGGGCTGGAACCCACACACGACAAAGACTTGGCCTAACGCTGGGGTGCTCTGGGTTATCAGGCACTGACTGATTTCTTCCCCGAGGGGAAGTTCATTGATCCACTGACATGGAGGCAGAGCCACTCTGGGTCCGCACTCAAGATGCTACAGTATTATAGACTCTGCACTGCCTTCCGCACCAGGTGGCCCACCTTCCCTGATGAGCCTCCCGACACCCCAGAGGTGGCCTACATTGCTAATTCAACCTGCGCCCGCGTCATCGTCTCCTCGTTATATAAAATGCTATTGGCAGGGACCCCAGCCTTCCAAAGCACGCACCAAATGGGCGGATGAACTGGACCTCGAGGTATCTGACCATCTATGGGGAAAAATGTGCTCGCACACCAACAGAGTATCCCTCTATTTCCGCTACCGAAGCATGCAGTTTAAATTACTGAGCAGGTTTTACTACACTCCCCTTAAAATTTCTAGGTTTGCTCGCACTATCACACATAGCTGTCCTCGCTGCAAGGCGGAGAGTGCAGACCATCTACACATGTTCTGGACATGTCACATACTGGGAGATTTCTGGGATGGGATCTTGAAGGCTCTCACAGATATCACTGGTACGGCGATCGACCCTGATCCGCTGGGAATCTTGTTTGGGGTGTGGAATACTGATGATACTAGACGGATGGCCAAATTCCTAAACATTAGCTGCATGGTAGCCAAGAAATGTGTGCCCCAGTGTTGGAAGTGTCCCTCCCCCCCGACCTTTCGGCAGTGGCTTAATGCACTCACCTGGTCCCGGACTTGTGAAGAAGATTATCTCACTATGATCCCAGCGCACTCTCGCCTCAAGAACATACGGTCTGCTTTCAACAGTTACCTTATCAATCAGACCGAGAGCATGTCCGAAAGTCCTGTAGGGATAATCTTTAATGCCATAGTATCACATAATTGATTGTTTCCTCCTCACGTTGATGTACTGTCTCCAATACATTTGCATTATGTCCTATGGGTGTATTGACTATATGATATGATGTGTCATGTGTGTTTGCTGTTAAGCTCTGCCAATAAAAAAACAAAGTTAGGCGAGTAGACATCTGTGAAGATAAGTTTATAGAGATGTAAATAGCTAGGTGAATAGGCAGTGCCTGGTCATCTTACCACAGCATTCTTTGAGAAAGAAATGGGGGGACACTGGCCTCCCATCTGAATTTAAGGGCCTCATTATGAGGCTGGCGGAATGGGTTTACCGGCACCAGTAATGGTGCCGGTGAACCCATTCCGCCCAATTACGAGGTTCCCTCGTGGGACCCAGAATAGACTTCTGGTAAAACCAGACGTCCTTTCCGGGTCCCGCAAGGGGACCAAGGAGCTAATAACGGGTCCGTTATCAACAGGCCCCTTATTATCTCCCTCCACATTCCCATTGAGCCCTATGGTAATGAGGCCCTAAATCTCCCAAAATAAGGAGGCAGGCTACAAGTTTACAGGGAGCAAATGAAGTAGTAGACTGAAGGGAAAGATGAGAAAAGCATGCTGTGGAAGAATTGCCCCAATCTGAAAGTGCTGAAGGGTCCCTATGAGAGTTGGTTGACATACAAATAATAGTATTTTAAGGGTCTAATCACAGTGGGGGCCCTCAGAATGTCTTCCTTAAGATTCCAAAATAAGTACAAATGCAAACTGGAAAATTATGAAATATGAAAGGAAGTTAGTAATTTGGGTAAGATTGTTATCAAAGAACCAGATTGTTACTATAAATGTCTTAATGTATAAATGCATGCCTATGAAGCACATCTAAATTTGCTTAAACATCTCGCCCTAGTTCTAAACTGCTGGGCTGTGACTGTCTTTCCGAGAACCTGTCAAGAAGTTGATATAAGCGACATGACGAAATGTTAAACAGAATCTCATAACGTTGAGCTGTATTCTGCTGGACGCAGAATGCACTCAGACAGGGTGCACCTGTGTACTGCGTTTCCATGGAAACAAAGCGGGCTGAGCTGGCCAGTCGACAGACAGTCTGCTGTTTGTGACGTCCCAGTTTATGGTAGCGTGCATGCGCGGGCCTCGTTGTGACCCGCGCATGTGCCGTAGAAATAAACTGCGTCCGTGCGGCAGTTGCCGCCGGGACGCGCAGCAAGCAACATCGCGTCCCGTGTCCTCATGCTGTGAGTGCATGTGCGTGTGCCTGCAAGGGCCGTGGGGCCACATACCACAACTGGCGACGAGGCAGGATTGCCGCCACAGCGTTCGCCCAACATACGTGGGCGTACAATCCGCATCATTACGCGATGACACGACGCGGACCGAGCGAGCGTGAACATTCTTTTCTCCTCAGAGCAGTAGTGGCCAGAAAAGGTGATCGTGCGCTGCTACCCAGAGAAGAGAGAGTGAATTTTTGGAACATTTGACTGTCCCCAACAACCTGGGGACAATCTGAAAAAAAAAAAAAAAGAAAAGCCAGACACAAGGGGAAGAGGCGACAGACAACAGCAGGAGGTACGTTGAGCCTTACACCAGCCAGGTTTGCGGCCTCTACCACACCCAGAGGTGCCTGTGCGACCTGTGAAGATGGCCAGTAGCGACGAAGATACAGAAGTAGCGACAAGAGCGGTGAGGACACAACAGGGGTTGCTGTTACCAATGCAGGAGTTTGACACGTCGGGACCCCCGTCCAAACTAGGCCCCAGGTGGCTACTATGGGTAAAGAAGCTCGAGATGTACTTTACAGCGACCGGAACCACAAACGATGATGCAAAAAGGGCGACTCTTCTGTATTCGGCCGGGCTGGACATAATGCGCATCTACGAATCACTCACCCTGCCAGTGGTCACTTACACCACTGTCAAGACTGTGCTAGAAAACCACTTCATTCCACAGTCGAATGTCGACTATGAAAGATTTTTGTTCTGCAGAGAGAAGCAATTGGAGGAAAAATCCCTCGATCAATTCTGTGCCAGACTGAGACTGATGGCCAGCACATGTCGCTGGGACAACGAGGAGTTGATGATAAGAAACCAGGTCCTCCAGGGCTGCAGCTCAGGTAAATTGCGGCGACAAGTGCTGAGAGAGACGGGGTGGACACTACAGCAGATACTAGATAGTGGCCGGACATACGAGCTGGCAGAATCCAGAGGAGCGAGCATGGATGCAGCGGTCAGTCCAAGCGCACGGGAAGAAGCTTTTGCCATGAACAAACGGACCAAGCTGAAGGATAAGTGGGTCCCGAAGACAACGGAGAACAGACATCTTACAGCACCCGGATCACTCTGCCAAGACTGCGGATAAGACCTGCCACATGTAGAGGAGTGTCCTGCTAAAACAAGATCCTGTGGACGGTGCAATGGACCGGGGCACTATGCCCACATGTGCCGCGCCCCTGCTCCTGTGCCTACACAGAGAGGCCCCGCGAGAGCACGGGGCAGCGGTTTCAGAAGGCAGCGCAGCATCGCAGCTCTCGAACAGGAGGTACGGAGGTTGCAACTTGAAGAGGAAGAGGAGGAGGACGAAGAAGAAGTATTTTTCATTTCAAACATTGCCTCAGAAAGCAAAGGGAAGAGACAACCCAGGTGTGTGGTGAACATATTGGGCCACCGACGCAGATCCTCACCGACACCGGAGCATCTGTATGCGTGCTGGCGGAGGAACATTATCTAAGACTCCCAGGCCCGCCGGCACTGGACAAATCAATGGCGAAGATATTCACTTTTGGAGGAGACACCCCGTTGCCACTCAAGGGTGTGTTCGTGTCGCCGGTATCGAGAGGGGAAAACACCATCAAGGCAAAGTTCTTTGTCACGAACTTTAGCCCTCACTCGCTACTCAGCTGCGCTGCATCGGAGGCCCTCAATTTGGTTCATTTTGCATATGGAGTATACCAGATTGACATCGAAACGCTGCTGGGCAAGTTCTCAGGCATCTTCGAGGGAATAGGGAAGCTGAAATCACCCCCAGTGCGCCTACATATCGATGAGTCCATCAGACCGACAGCCCTTAAGCACCGTAGGATTCCGTTCCACCTCAGGGAGAAGGTGGAGGAAGAACTCCGATCACTCGATAACATGGACATTATTGAGAGAGTGGAGGGGCCGACACCCTGGGTGTCACCGATTGTGGTGGCTCCCAAGCCGAAACAGCCTGGGGCGGTGAGAATGTGCGTGGACATGCGCCTCCCAAACGCCGCAATCAAGAGGCACATTACTCCAACTCTAGATGACATCATCGGAGAGCTTCAGGGGGCAAGAGTATTTTCAAAGCTGGACCTACGAGCGGGCTACCACCAGCTTGAGCTGCACCCGGACTCCAGATTCATAACAACCTTCACGACGCATGACGGCCTATACCAATTTAAACGCCTGAGCTTCGGTGTTTCGTCAGCTGCCGAAGTATTTCAGAACACCATCAGGGGGGCGTTGGCAGGCCTAAAAGGTGTATTGAACATGAGCGATGACATCTTAGTATTCGCAGACTCGGAAAGGGAGCACATGAAGAGACTGGAGAGCACGCTCCGGAGACTGAAGAACTTAGGGCTCACCCTACATCGACAAAAGTGCAAATTCTTCAAAGACCGCATTGGGTTCTTCGGCTTCATCTTTCATGCGGCCGGTGTATCACCTGACCCGGCCAAAGTCAAGGACATTAAGGAAGCCGCCCCCCACAGTCCCCCACTGAAGTAAGGAGTTTCCTGGGGATGGTAACCTACTGCGGGCGTTTCATCAAAGGGCTGGCGTCGCTGGCAGAACAGCTCAGAGTGCTAACAAGAAACGACGCTGTGTGGAAATGGGGTGCCAGTGAACAAGAAGCATTTCAGACCCTGAAGAACGCCCTATCCGATGGGGACACCATGGCATACTTCAACCCCAAGGTGGAATCGGAGGTGGTGGTCGATGCGAGTCCAGTGGGAGTAGGGGCTGTGCTGCTGCAACCCGATGAACGCGGGGACATGCGTCCCATTGCCTATGCAAGTAAGGCCCTTTCAAACACGGAAATGAGATACTCGCAGATCGAACGAGAGGTGTTGGCCATCCTGTGAGGCTGTCGCCATTTCCGTTTATACATTTTGGGCAAACCCGTCGTGGTGGTGACCGACCACAAGCCGCTACTGCCCATACTGGCAGGCGTGTCATCCAAGCCGCCCCCCAGGATCGAAAGGTGGATGCTGGCCCTGATGGAGTATGGGGTGAGACTAATTTATCGACCAGGAACAAGCAACCTGGCCGACTACCTGTCGCGCCACCCCAACAAGGAAAACACTGTCACCGACATTGGGGCGAACGAATGCCACGGGCTGCTGTGTCAAGTGGTGGAAGGGTCCCTTCCAATGGCACTCTCAAGGATTGCAATAGCGACGGAATGCTCCAATGACGAGGTTTTTAGCATCATCAAAACCGCAGTGAGGAGCGGTGATTGGAGGGAGGTGCTGCGCAACAACTCGCGCCGACAAGTGGAGGCCCAGAGAGACCTCCAAGCACTCTGGAAAGTGAGAGATGAACTCTCTGTCTCAGACGACGGGCTAATACTTAGAGGGCAACAAATCGTCATCCCACGGGCACTGAGGACAAGGGTACTCGAACTGGCTCATATTGGTCATCAGGGGGTCGTCAAAACGAAGGCACGGCTGAGACCCAAAGTCTGGTTCCCTGATTTGGAGGGGAGAGTGGAGAGCTTCGTGAAGAGATGTGTGGCATGCCAGGCGACGACCCCAGGAGACAGAGCCCCAACGATAAGTTCGATGGAGCGCAGTAGCAAACCATGGCGGACTGTCCACGTGGACTTCGGTTCGACTCGTCGTGGCATGTACTTTCTGGTAGCAGTTTACCAATGGTCCAGGTACCCCGAGGTGGAAGTGGTAGAGTCGACGGCGACGGAGTTCGCGACAAAGGCGTTGGACAAAATGTTCGCCACACATGGATTCCCGGACCTACTGTGCTCAGACAACGGGCCGCCGTTCACAGGCAGCCAGTTCGCAACTTACCTCCAGGAAAGGGGGATCCGGCATCGCAGAGTGTCCCCACACTGGCCGCGAGCCAACTGTGAGGCCGAAAGAATGATGCGGACCCTCAACAAGGTCCTAAGAATTTCCGCCAGTGGCGGTGAAGACCTGGAGAGAAAACTAGTGGAATTTCTACGAGAATATCGCACGACGCCCCACCAGTCCACGAGAGTGGCTCCCGCCGAAGCACTGTTTTGACGATGCCCGAGGGGAATGCTACCGGAAGAGGAGGGCCGTCTGCCAGGGATAATCAACAATGAGGGAGTCCAGGAGGAACGGGCCAGGCGTAACAACAAAGAAAGTGAACGGAGGGGTCTGCAGGAAAAGGAGGTGCGAGTAGGTGACACAGTGCTGGTCAGAAACCGGCACCCAGAAGGGAAGCTGTCCCTGCCATTTGAGCCGCGCCCGTGGAAGGTAACGCATGTGAAAGGCACGATGGTGACGGCAGCCTGCGACCGAGGAACAGTCACGCGCAACCGATTCTTCTTCAAAAGACTCGAGGTGCCCGCTGAGAACGGGGCTCCGGAGGAATCCGCGGGTCGGGAGGAGCCACCTGGAGATCAGGAGGGTGAGCAAGACAGGGCCTCCACTGGCTCTGAACTGGGGTGTGCCACTCCGCCCACCACCTCGCCAAGGTACCCGGTCCGCCGTGAGCGGAGGCTACCGGGGCATCTCAAGGACTATGTCATGGACTCAGGTGACTGAACCGAGAAAGTGAGGTGAGACTTCAAGTTGATAATGCGACCGTCCACATGGTCACCATTTGTGCAGGGGTGTGCACACCCCGAAGGTTTACACTCTTTTCGTTAAAGTTGAAAAGGGATGTGACGTCCCAGTTTATGGTAGCGCGCATGCGTGGGCCTCGTGACCCGCGCATGCGCCGTAGAAATAAACTGCGTCCGTGCGGCAGTTGCCGCCGGGACGCGCAGCAAGCAACATCGCGTCCCGTGTCCTCATTGTGTGAGTGCGTGTGCGTGTGCCTGCAAGGGCCTTGGGGCCACATACCACACTGTTTTCACAACTTGCACTTCATGTTTCAGTACTCATAGAAGCAGCACACCTTTTTCATGGTCAGTGTTGTGTTACTGCAACACAAAGGCACAATGCAAAGTGCGCCTTGGTCTCGTACAGGAGGTTATGAGATGTCTGGTGACGCACAACGTCCAGTCCAGCACTGCACATCGGAAGAAAAGGGCGATTTTTACACCGATTTTAACTTTATTAAAGGAATTGATTCATTTTTATTTCGTGAACTGACCTCTGCACACTTCAATATACAACATCGTAAGTATAGTGGAACAATTCTGCTTTTTTGTGGTGTTGATGGATTCGATGCACATGTTTTTTAGAACGTGTAAAAATAGACATATCTGTGTTGCATTGTAGCTGTTCTCATCTGAAGAAAACCAGTCTGAAAGGCATTTTTCGTAGGCCAGTTGTTATTGGTAGGAATTATGTTCCTTGGTGCATGTGAGGTTTGGGGTGTAGTGTGAGTTAAGGTTCACTTTGTAGGGGCTGCACGTTTTGTATTAGGGAGATTTGGACGGACTGTTTGACACTTGGTGTTGGCGTTCTCAACATAAGTAGAGTTTTCTTTTAAAAGGTACCAACCTTCATTCCTTGTATACAAAACATCAACTACAATACGACATTCCCTTTTGCACAAACAGCAATATTGTAGAAAGCCATACTTCCATACTTTACAAGGCTCATGTCCTAATTATGTATGTATTTATTTATTTACTCGAGTTTACAACCATGCCACTTGCTGAGTAAACTGGTTCCAGGTGCAGTGGTTAGATGAAGCCGCTGAGGTGGGGGGGGGGGGTTATTGGCTGAGCAGAAACGCTAGTGGGGGAGTGGAGGTAATGGCTCTTTCGTGCAGACCTCGGCCACGTTCCACTAAGGATAGCACATCACATACAATTAAGTGCTCTAAAGAGCACTTGAGGAACGCTGAAGTCAGTGTGAAAGGGCAAACTGGGTGCACCTTCATAGCCGCCCTGGGAGGTCCTAAAGATAACTCATTAAAGACCGTCGGGGTCGGACTGGGGCACATGGGAGCGTGCAGTGGTGGACTGGCCTACAGGGAACTCTGGAGATTTCCCAGTGGGCCTCTGCACAATGGGTCTCTTTTGAGTGGGATAAAGTGAAGCAGTGTTACAAAGCTTCCAGTACATGTTAATATGGAACCACTTTAAAAAGAAAATTCTAGTGCCACTTTTGGATCCCAGTCCAGTCCTGGGAGCATAACGCTCCAACACTTTTCCCCACTTCACTGCTTTACGTGCGTGGCCTCCTATTGATAGGCTTTGAGCATGAATTGATTTGCTGTGGATGCCACTCCTTAACCCTTGACCTCTAATTCCTATTATCAAGCTATAATGGTTGCTCTCCTGTCTAGGTTGAATCTCCAAATCTTCTACCCGGGCCCAGGAATTGGCCGAGATAAAGATATAATCTATAAGTGAGGACCCATTGTGGCCCCTAAAGGTGTTAGAAGCAGGCTGGTCTTTACCTAACGCCCATTACACGCTCTTACCCGGACCCGGTATGTGGTAAGGGAGTAGCCATGCCGCTAATAGCCGCATGGTTACCTCCTACCGTGTAATGAGGGCCCATGTCTCCTGTAGCACTATTACGTTAAAATATCTTAAAAAGGTGCACCAGTTTACATCGTTCATGTGTCTATTCAAACAGGCTATATTCCTGGATACTAGGGAGAAACCCCCTTCCTTCCCAGATGGACTGATATGCCCCCACCCCCCAGTCACTCTACATCTTCTGTAGCACCTGGGCACATCGTTGTTGTTGTTTGGATGATTCCTTATTTTTTCTCATCTTCCCTCCTGGTTCTAAATTATTCACCCTGTTGCCAATATTTTCTCTTTCCTTATTTGTAGTGTTGTTGCTGGTCCTCAACATTTGCAGAAACTCTGGGGATCTTAAAGTGACTACAGAATTCCCCACTGACAGGGTCCTGTGATCTATACTCAATAGACCCTGTACTTGTTCCCAAGAATGAAGGAACAACTGTATATAGTCAAAACGAGGATCAGGTGTCCCACCCCTCTGGCAGAATACCAGGTCCTCTCTAATCACTGACAGACCTTTTGCATGCCGAATCCAGTGGATATATTTGTTTTTGAGGATGTCCTGATCCTCATAAATTCCTTGATCCTTGTGTGGAATATTGTCCATAATAACTGAGGGCCACGGTTCTTTCTCACATGTATGCATACCATTCCTTGACTGCTCATAACCCAATGATTTATCCAAGGCTATAGTGTTTGGATCTGGCAGTGGAGCGGCCCTTTCAGTTTGCCTTATATTTTAGGACAACTCCATATTCCTCATTCCACCCATTGTTGCATAAACCTGCCCACTCCAAGGGTTAATATTCCCCCTTACTATATTGGGGGTATTGATCACAGGGGAAACATGGGGTATGACATTATGAGACTGGAGGTTCTCTTTTACATTGTCAGTTTTCCCATTGCAGTGCATCCTATCTCTTGCTGCGACTCACAGTTCAGCCACCTTACTTTTGATCTGTTTGATTTCTCCTACTAGCTCTATCAACAACTTTGCTAATTTAGAAGCTATACTTTCTTCAATACCCACAAGGGAATCTTTCAACAATAATGGAACTTATAATGTTTCCCTCCCTCCTGGCCCAGCAATTGTACCACTTCAAAGGCTGATAGCCTATCTAGTTTAACCGCTCGTCTACTTGCCCTAGCCAGGAGTTATGTTTGGGTCACAGAAATCTTATCAGGTCAAGCTCCTTGGCCAAAACTGTGCAGTTGGAATTAATTACCCTTGCCAGATCTTCTACTTCTGTATTACCTCGGGACACACACCCTATCTCTTTTCCCCCTCCTTCCCTTTGTCCTCTTAATGCTCTTTATCCCCCCACTCCCCTTTCCTTTCCCATTGCGATTCACACACTCTATACCATCTAGGTCGTACAAGAAACCCTTGATCTCTGAGAGCAATAGGTTAACATCTTTTATCGGCTGCAACAATTTTGATATTTTATTTTTTGAGTCCCCGTGGAGTGGGTCTGACCCTTCTGCTTTACTTTTAACCATTTATGCTCGGCACTGGTGTTAATACTGGTCTACCAGTCTACCAACCTTTATATATAAAAATTCAAAATTGGCAATAAGCTAAAATATCTAGGTACAATATACTAAACACCATATATTTGATTTGCTAAAATGCTGAACTATAAAATTATAAAACACCCTATGTTGGTTCAAAAAGCAAATCGGTGGTAACTTCTAAATGACCAGTTACTTCATTGTCCAACTATAATAAATGAGCATAGTGCCAAACAGAACTATACTTGATTAAAGTGTCCCCCACACAATACCGTGCGGGTTTAGCAGCTCATTGCCATTCCTTGCGACTCCCCTTTTCTGCCTACAGCCCGTGACCTGGGGATTACTGGATCAGTAATGCTTAATGAGCATCCAAATGCCTTGCCCCTCTTTGACAGCTACTCCGACTACTCCAATTTCGGCAACAGTCGCAACAGTCACAGTCGCAACTTTATACAACCCTCTGTCTCAGTTTCTGCTTCTCGGTTTACATACCTTTCAAATCCGATTGTGTCGGCTAAAACACGCCGTGGGTACCTCTTGGCTCCTTTCCGCTGCCCCTCGTGTGATAGGTCTTCCTGGGGGAGCTATTCCCAACAACGCTAACACCATGCAGCCCCAACAATGCACCCTTCACACTGCCACGGGCTGCACCACTCTGTGTCCCAGCAAGGGGCTATGATGGTAGAGAGAATGGCTTAGTAATGGACAGCACAGAAATCCTCCATGTGGCGCCAACACTGCACCCTTCACACTGCCGTGGGCTTCATCACTCCGGGTCCCAGCAAGGGCTATTAAGGCAAGGAGGGGCGTGGCTTAGTAATAGACAGCAAAGAAATCCTCCATGCAGCACCAACACTGCGCCCTTCACACTGTCGTAGGCTTCACCACTTCGGGTCCCAGCAAGGGGCTATGAAGGCAGGGGGCGTGGCTTAGTAATAGACAGCAAAGAAATCCTCCATGTGGCAGTAACACAGTGCCCTTCGCTCTGCTGCGGAAGAGTCGAAAGAGAGAGATCTAATCCAGCTGAATAGCTAGAGTGGTTATGTTCTCCAACGCTGTGAGCCGGCTCAGAGGGCTCTCAGCCAGCTAGTTTGAATATTGATTTTTTATTCATTTTTCATTTTATTTTATTGTTCACAGCACAAACCTAGCTTGAGTAAAGAGCTGCACTTTACCCCAAGAGTGTGCCAGCATTGGGCGTGGCATTTTATGCAGCAGTGCAGTACTGTTGGTGGGGGAAGGGCAGGATTTTTATTTGTCTTGTAGGTATTGTTGAAAGAGCCACGTTTTGGGGGTTTTGGGTAAGCAGAGGATATCTGCATTTTGAGCCACTGCCAGGATTGAGTTCCAGATGGTTGGGGAGTGGCAGGAGAAGGACTGCTTGTGAGTCTTCTCTTTACGGGCTAACTTAGACTTCAACATTTTGATGGTTTTACCCCATGGGGTGGGGTTTAACCGCCAAGTATTTTGGTGTTCCGTTCGAGAGTATAAGTGATCATGATGCCAGTTATCTCAGTAGTAGGTTTTATCCAGTTAGTGGCCATCCAGCTGTCAATGGTTAGAATTCAGCCAGCAAATCAGCTCTGATGTGTCCAATCACAAGAGTTGCAGAATAACCTCCATATCATAACATGTTTATATAAATCAGGTCATATGTGGTGATGAGATTTCACCAAGGATTTTAAATAAAGATTAAATAGCAAAGGTGACCCTCACAGATGGCCTTGAGAATACACCAACTCACAGATGTAGATCAAGGGTTTCAGAAAGGGGGCTAAGGGCCATCCCTCTCTCTAACCTAGGGATGGGCAGTTCCACCCTAACCCAGGTGTCCATGGAACACAGGCTTGTACTAAGCTATGTAACATTTTGTGATGGCCTAAAGGTAGACATCTTATCTATGGACGCATATACTGACGCACAGACCTCACAGTACTGCGCTACTGTTAAACGATTGCAGCCCAAAGGCTGGCTACCCAGACTTTGTACAGTGCTCTCCTGCTCTTGAGGTAGGTTTGCACTTTAAACAATAAAAAAAAGAAAAGAAATACAAATCTCTAGACTTTCTCTGTGGACAATCTAGTTAACACCTATCAGGGACCACAGTTGGATAGTGCCTTTCATTTGCACCGGGGACTCAATTGGTCTTGCACGCACTTCTACTACGTTCCATGATATTATACTCTCTCTTTCCCTTCCATGCTACTCGACTCCCTTCACTTTCTTCCTTGCATCTCACACTTTCCCTCTCAATCTCTAGCTGTCCATCTGATGGTATCTCTCTTTTCCTCTTTTCAACCTCTCCCCCTCTTGCACCGCTACTAGACATCCCCAAACCACTACTAATGTCCCATCACCATACCACTACTACTCCCACCTCCACAATACTTCTAATTACACCTCCACACTTCTACTGCTCCCACCTTTACAACTACTCCCATCACACCACTACTACTAATTCCACTCACATACGAGTCCCACCTCCACACAGCTACTGCCCGGCCGCCACAATACTACTAATCGCCACATCCTCCTCAGTCACTCTCCTTTCACTCCCTCAGTCAACCTTTCACTCATTCCCTACTCTCCTACCAATTTCACTCAAACACCATGCACGCACACGCAAACTCACACCACAGTACCACTTACTCTTACCAGCCAATACCTCTGCTTTTCTCTAAACTACTTCCATGCTCCTCTACAGTGTCCTCCTCTTTCTGGTCTCTTGGTCCACCTGCACCTCCTCTGGCCTCACCTGAACAACCCACATCTTCCTGTTTCCTGTGCCTTCTTTGATCCTCCCTCTCTTTCTTCAATTGGTTCTGCCCTTCTGGTTACCTGTGCCATTATAGCTATATTGGTATTAAACCAGCTAGCACATGAATTATAGCCTTCTATTCAGTAATCACAATAGTGCAGATCTTTTCAAACATGATCTATGCAAGCATTTTTCTACAACAAATTTGTTTACAGGATCAAGAGATCATTAATAGTCTGTATCAGGCCAATCCATAATGTGATTATATTGTATGGTTTTTGTGTATATTTGTTGCGTGGGCTGTTTATGCAATGCAATAAAGATGATGATGATGATAATAGCACAAAAACAATAAGGAAGGTGATCTTGCCCAACACCTCTTTGGTTAGTTAAATCTGGTGCTAACAATCCCATACCGGATTTGGGATAATTCAAAAAGGCCCACTGGAAGACCTAACTTCCTTAATTTTTACTGCATTTTGGATCTTTTCATTTAGTCACAATACTTGCCTTTAGATCTAAAAAGAAAGTAAAGGGCCATTCACTCTTACATGTGACATATGTGACATATATACTTCTCAATCACACTGAAAATGTGAGATTAGTTTATTATGCACTTACTAGATAGTTACCTATCTACATCCAGAAGCGTTTGTGGCTCAAATGGTGTTTTACATCATTTTTCTTGTACAGCAGTACGAAAACCCCCTCTTTCTAGGTTTTGGGTACATTTTCTCTTTCACAGATACACATAATCACTTTTGAAAGTACCAACATCCAGCATTCATGCAGATCATGCACAAATCCATTTGGGCCTGCAGATTTCCTGCTCCTGAGATTATCATATTCACCTAACTTCTCTATCTGTTGCTTTGGGAGGGACATCAGGTTATTTCCTATTGCCTATTTTCCCAGCGAGACATTTGTTTTTGGTTAAGGCCACTCATTTTCCTGGCCTTTCTTTTGTTTCCTTCGACCATCTCATCCTTTCCTCCTCACTTGTGCCACTTCCCTGCCTGGATTAACTGCTTTGAAGGTCATGTGATCTAAAGACAGAATGAGGAAATAACTATCCCTGGTGTGGAAGCTGCAAGACCTCCACACTTGCGCTTGCTACCATGCATTTGTGACCTTCTGGTGAGAATATTGCATATAGCAGCAAGACCTCCATTTTTTGGTTAAAGCCAGACTTTGCTTTCTCAGCTGTCAGTCGCCTCAACTCCACCCTTCCTGCCTCTTCCCTGCCCATCACTTAACCGAAAGGCATAACCAGGCAAAATATATTGGTAGCATCAGGACTGCAAGCGCTCCACACCTGCACCTGCTGCTATACTTTTGTGACCCTCCAGTGGGTATGATGTATGTCCCAGTGAGGCCTTGGCTTTTGAAGACCTTTCCAGACTTTTTCTGCTGTTCAACTCCCTCTTCCGTTCGTTCTCAATTCCTGTCTCTTCTATGCCTTGAGCTGCCACATCGGAGGGAGCCTCCTTCAATTTCCTGACAAGTCGGAGCCTCCCAGGGCAGATTCGGCCAGGCAGCAAGTGAAGGTCCAAGGCAAAGGATGACACCTGTTGGCCTGTTCACCATGTCCCACATGCCCTGCACCTTCCATCCTCCTGGCCTAGGGGACACATCTTCCACCAGTTAAGGGGTGACAACCTACAGAGTCTTGGTTGCCCCAGATTGGTTTTTGTACCTCTAGATTAATTTCTTGAAGCACTAAAGTAGGTCTTGCATAACTATGTTAACTGTGTCATAACTACAGTTTGTTGCATAGCTAGATCCATTGTTAGCTAGATTCATTGCCGCATAGCCAGAAAATATTTTGCACTGCCCTATTAATTGTTTAATTGTTGTTAAGCAAGATCAACTGTTGCATCACTACATTAATTGTTGCATACCCAGATTATTTATTAAATAGTCAGATTAATTGTTGAAAAGCCAGATTAATTGTTGCATAGCTATAGTAAATGTTGCATTGCTAGATGAATTTCCTGCACTACTAGGTTAATGATTGCTTAGCTAGATTGTTGATTAGTTAGATTAATTGACTCATAGCCAGATTAGTTGTTGTCTATCTAGTTTCATTGTTGCATAGCTAGATCCATTGTTGCAGACATATAATATTATCTGCACTGTTAGATTGTTGTCTATCCAGTGTGAGGAGTCAGGAATGATACTCAAATACATGTTAGGCATGATTTAGGCTAAAGACTTTTAGTAGAACATAAAAGCGGTTGGGAAAAGGTCTTGCTAACCCCACACTAGCAGAGTTTCCCTACCTAAATTCAAAACTAAGGATCTGTCGGTGTCAGAATGTCCAAAACAAAACCAAAATACTATTCTGACCCTCACATTCTGAACAAAGGAATTCTAAAGTGAAAAGGATAATGTCTTTGTCCTTGAATGTTTTGTAAATGTTCAAAAGAAATGAAATGTCTATAACTTCCACAAAAAGTCTCTCAATGATATATCCTTGCTCCAGAGGGTTCTTTCCTTCCCCTGGATTCTTTGTCACTTTCATGGGTTACAAATAACAGTTCTTGACATTCCCTTGGGTGAACAACAAATGTTATCCTCAAAGTGATTGTCTTTGTTTTATGTGTGTTCGGAATACCTGGTGTACTCCCCTGCCAGGATTTTTGGTCCCCAAACCTCTTAAATCAACACAGCATTCTTGTATCGTATTCACTTTCAACTTGCCTGGTGTATTTCCCTAGCAGGGCTTCCTGCAACTGCCTGTGATACTCTCTTTACAGGCTTTCTGGATTCACACATTTACAATTGCCTGGTATACTCTCTTGCCAGGGCTTCTTGAAAACACACACTTGTAATTGCCTAGTGTACGCTCCTGCCTGAGCTTTCTATGATCTTGTACTTGGAACTGCTTGGTATGCTCTCCTGCCAGGGCTTCTCTCAAATGCACAAACGTATAGCTGCCATGTATACTCTCCTGCCAGGACCTTTCATGTGTGTGCTCCTGCTCACTCTCCCAACTTTGATGGGTCTGCCTCTTAGCCTTATTGGCTAATATACTTGGTTTCTTGGTATGGGCTCTTTAGTGTTTCTCCTATACACTTGCATCATACATTGACAAACTTGAAAGTCTCTCCTCTTAGAAAACTGCTCTTTCAGTCTTTCTCTCTCCGGTTTCATAAACAGTTCCTTTTCTTTCTTGGTTTCACTATTTGCATTTATTTCAGTTCGGCTTAGCAACAGATACACCCTAGTGTTCCCTCTGTCCCTTTGTGGAATCACTGGTTCTTGGTGGCATTTGTCTTTGCTTTTGTGGTCTGCCGGTCTCTTGCTGCTTTTTGTTTTGCAACCGTTTCTCTACCAGTTTCCTGCGGCTTCTGCTGTGCTCGTCTGCTTCACGTGGGATTCCCGTGAGCAAAGCACAGTTCTCCAACGCCAGCGAATGCCCAGGTGCCCTCTGCTGGCTTCTGGCATTCTTGCCGCATGTCATCTGCTCCCAACAGCCTTCTCCCTTTAGAATCTCGAGCCGGTTGGCTCCACAGACTTCCTTCCGCACCAAGCGGAACAACCCACTCCTGCCAGCAGCCTCCGTGTGTTTCTTGCTTCAGGGATTTAAATATCCCGGGCACAGGTGTGAGCTCACTGCCACTAGAGCACTGCCTGTGCTCGTGGATTCCTGTGCTCTGCGTTACTCCACTCCTCTTCTTTGTCCCAGTGTTGTGGGGATTGTGGGAATAATGGTCCCTTCCTGAAAACAGAGTATGAATGTTTGCAATGGGTTTTAAAGGCAAACTCGGTTTGAAAGAAGAGTGTGTGTGATTGAGAAAAGTCTCTTTCACAATTTTACACGGCCAGTTAGGTGAGAATTAACCTTTAGAATGTAACAACAGATTCTTACTACTCTCCATGGGTGGAAGAGGGGATATGTTACAATAGGCTATTGGGGCAGGAAGAGTCGGAGATGTATCTACAAAAAGGAAAGGTGGATACCAGGTCTCACCCGATAATACCACCACCCTTTCCCGGAGGTTGTCTCCCCCCATGTGATCCTCCCTCATATAACTGCCACCAGGGTCAGGATCAGGTACCAGCTGCCGTCCCCTGGCCACATGGGAGGAGGTCACTGCCGGGAAAGGAGTGATGATGCAGTGGTATTCATCACACCAGATTATTTGTTGCTCCGTTAGATACATTTATATCTCATAACCAGATTTATTTTTGCATAGCCAGATTCATATCGATTCATATCAAGAATAATTGTTACAGAGCTGGATTCATTGCTGCACAGCTAGATCTATTTCTTGCACCCCTAGATTATTTGTTGCATAGCTCAATTATTTTCAAAAGAGCTAAATTAATTATTGCATAGCTAGAATAATTGCTGCATAGTCACATTGATTGTTGCATAGATTGTTTGAATAGCCAGATTCCTTTCTCGCAAGATTAGATTAACTGCTGCACAGCTTGATCAAGTGTTGCATAGCCCAAATATTTGCTGGACTGACAGATAATTTCCGGCATCACTAGATACATTTTTGCATAGCTAGATCAACTGTTGTAGAGCTCGATTATTTTCTCATCCCACTACATTAATTGCTGCACTGCTACATTCATTGTTGAACTCTATTTATTGTTTTCCATATACACTTCACTCCTTGCCTGCCTCAAATTATTTGTTGCACCTCTACTATACTAATTATCACATTACTAAATTCATAGTTGTACAGCTAAATTGATAGGTGAACAGCTAAACTGATTGTTTTCTAGATTAATATGCTGCATCGTTAGATTAATCATTGCACATCCCCACTAGACTAATTGTTGTCTAAGTACTGTGCTCCTTGGGTGCCTTAAATAGATTTTTGCACCACTTTGACTAGGTGCTATGCATGGCTTGCTGTTTAATACCATGAACAATATTTTTAATGCTCAAATTCTGCAGGGTAAGGGTATATCCCTCATTGCACGCATAGGTCAAAGTGAGTGGGAACTAAAGGGTACAATGGGCCTCATGAACAGTTGGTGGTAAGTGGTAACCACCAACTTGCATGGAGTGGAGGATTTGCCTCCAGGAAAATCCTGGAGGTAAATTCTCCAACTCACTCGCGGAAAATCGGCAGAATTACTGTGGCAGAAATTCCACCGCAGTAATTCCACCAAAGAAATCCCCATTCAGTCAAATTAAGTGGGGACTTAGACCGCCACCACCACTTGTGTTCTGGCAGAAATTGCATCGGACCAAGTCGTGGTAACGGGAATTCATTTGGGCGGTATTCCAGCTGATTTACTGCTGCAATACTGCCCAACTCGTAATGAGGCCCAATGTGCCCTTACTTTTTGGGGCAATTAGTCATCATTCCCTTACTTTATTCGACCTGGTGCACCATCAATATGGCAGTGAAGGACACCTTTATTTATTGAACTTTTCCCCTACTGGAGATTTGAACCTGGGCCGTGCTGGTAACTGTAAAGACTGGAGGGGGTATCTGTACTCCTGCCCTCCATATGGAAGAGTAGAAGCACAGAGCACCAAGCCAAGGATCTCCGTTTGGTAGCTTGCACAAGCAATCAAGAATTAAGCTCTCAGGAGGTGATGCGGGCAGATTCTTCAGTACGGTGTAGTCCCCAAGCCCCCCACAGAGGCATGTCCACACACGATGTTATGTGCTAACACAGTTCTTAATATAAAAATAAGGTTCAAGATATATACATCAATTAATAGCACACTTCGAACATGGCAAATGTATACAATGTCTATGTGGTACCACACTTATCTATCAACTGCTGGCAGTTATAATGGCATACAAATCGTACAGCAATGGGTAACAGCATAGATCATGGGAAGGAAGGCAAGTAAAGTTAAACAATGGCAGAATGTTTTCAACCTCTACCAAGGCAAAATTCTGAGTGAGGATCCACCCACCTGCGCAACCTGTAATAAAGGGTATTAACAAGCCCAGTCCATTGATGTTTAAATAGTCTTGTTTCCTGGTTACAATGTTCAACTACTCCAATGGACCTGAGTTAGAAAAGTTTCTTCGACGGTTCATCGATGTATCCCTCAAGAGTCGACTACCTTTAAAGCAGGAGGCACAGGGTTTCGAAATTCCTTGTAGAAATGTGAACACTTGCTTCGAGATGGCAGCTTCGACCTTCGCAGTGCTCTTCGACGATCGACCATGGAAGTCCTGTCAAGATGAGGTGTGTGTTCCACCTCGGTGCAAAGAGTTTGGTACTGCAAATAGGACTCCATGATGAACATAGGCCAAGCAGCGGCCATCGGGATAGCTTCGGCGATCAGGACTCTACCACAGGCTGGATGTCGGATCTTCACTTGTCAGCATCTTCGTGGACTTAGAGTGGCGGGAAACCCATCGGGGACTTGCCCCGGGTCGTCGAAGACCTCGACTTTCTCCGGCAGGACAAAGCGGTTAACAGTGATGGCAAGGGAGCCCTTTGGATCCAATGTTCTTAGGCAAAGGTGGAGCGTAGTGGCTTTGGTGGGTTGAGCAGCATGCCGTCAAGCTGTCCGCCGCTTCTGTGCAACACGAGTCAACTGGCTTCCAGTGGTTACATCCTCTGAACCCTGGTCAACGACAATGAACCTCGATGGCCTCGATGTCCTGGTGCTTCACTTAAAGATTCTCGGTGAACCCCTTCTCCAGTCGACAGCCTTTCGGGACTGGCTTCCAGGGTACCTCGATGAAGATCAGCTACTGCACGATGTTCCCTCATAGCTCGGGAGAGATCTCCTAGCCAGGTCCTCTCTTGGATCAGTCCTCGACAGAATTGACGGCTTTTATATTTGGTCAAAGGAAAGTGAGGGTGAGTGAAAACTAGCCTCAGAATAGTCACAAGGATGAACAGACTTCCTTCCCCCCTCATGCCCATGGTGCTAATGTTGTGCTTAAAGTTCTGCTTTTCAATACCAGATCCCTGGTCAAACACTTGCCACCCCTAAAGATTACTCTATATTATATGTTAACAAGGAGAACCAAGGAGGAGAGGGGGTGGCAATTATTTTTGAAAAATTAGCCTGGACATATGAAATACTATGTTTTAAAGTGAGGACGGACGCTTCCACCACGATGAACATTATGTTGATCTACCCCCCACGTTCCTCCTTGCCAGATTTTGTTTCACATTTTAACAACCTTGTTTTGTCACAAATCAGAAGTGCTGCTAAATGGGTTATAATGGGGGATTTACATCTTTGGAAGGACAATCCTAATGATCCAGCAGCCGTGGAACTCTCAAGGTTCATGCCATCGCTGGGTTTTGTCCAACACATTGATAAACCTACCCATGTCAAGGGAACATGCTGGAATGGGTGTGTTCTCTCAACATGAGAGTGAGTAAACCCAGCATGACCTCATGCCCTTGCTCAGATCACTTTTTTGTAGATTTTACCATCCTGATAGATGTTTAAAACTACTGAAAGGGATACTCAAACAAAACTGGCGTATCACTAGAAATCTTAAGAGGCTGAACCCAGAGTCAGTTAAGGAGTGGATTCCTTAATTTACCCAAAAGGACTCCCCTGTACACTCCTATATGGAATATATGACCAACACCCTCCTTGATGCCTTAAATAATGCAACTAACACATTAGCTCCGTTAAAAGGGAGGAAAGTGAACAGCTACTCTCAAAATATGAGGTTCTCTGAAGAAATTAAAAACTTAAGAGTGTGTAAGAGAAAGGATTTTTATTGTTTGAAAAATTCTAAAACAGAAGAGGATAAAGTTACATATTTGAATTCTGCCAGGAATGATAAACTGGCTGTCATTAAAGTCAAAAAAGACTCCCATGAGACACGGATAGCTGGAGCTCAACATGATGCTAAAGAGATCTTTCCCATCCCAAAGGAATTAGAGAACCAATCCGTCAAGCAGCAGGAAAACATTTGTAGAGACCAGGACTGATGTGCACTTATCCAAAAAACCATGTTGGATGAAATTTATAAATATCAAAGATAAGATACAAAAAGCCAAATCTCATGAGCCCCCACAGTCTAATAAGAGAACAGCTAAAGAAGATATCTGCGTCCAGCAGAGAGCTCCCACCTTCAACTTCAAGAGCATCACAGAGGACGAGCTCTGAACCATCTTGCTTAAACTTAAACCGTCCTCCTGCAAAGAGGATATATTCCCAACCACAGCGATTAAGGCCTTGTGAAGGGGTAAATCTTAAGAGGTTAAGCCAAAAAGAGGTGTCCAGCAACATCAGGCTTCACGACAATGAAAGGGTGACAACAAGTGGGAGGTTCTTAGGAGTGTGATGGACAAGGCATCAAACCAATAGAACATGAACTACTATGTGCATGGGTGCTCTTCTCTAATGGAGTGGGTTTGTTTGACAGGGAACAGCTGAGGGAGAGGAGGAGACCCATTACGAATGGGCGTACTGAAGCAAGCCCAGCGTGAAAGAAGTTAACTGTTAGACTGCGTGTGACGAATTGATGAATCAGCCTCGTTGGGTTATGCCCATAAAGTTTATTGACTGTTAGAAGTTGCGCTAGGGTGCTTGTATCTGAGAAGTTGAAGTGAACTGTTAGGGAGAATTCTCTGTTTAGGCTGAATGTCCTAACCTAGTGAGTCCCCCAGCAGCTTTGCTGGATTTCTGGAGTTTGTTTTTTTCTCCTGCCAAGAGTGAGTCTCTTTTCCTCACACTCTTGGACATGATTTGAGGGGTTCCTTTGACTGTTTTATCACTAAGCTAATCAACCTGTCATTTGCGAACAACTCTGTCCCCAACAACCTAAAACAATCTTGGGTGCTCCCTCTCCTAAAAAAACAATCCCTAGACCCAGCCATACCAACGAACTATGGACCCATCACCACTGTCCCTTTTCTGCTAAAAATTCTGTACAGAGTTGCCTACATCCAGATTCAGGAGTACCTGGAATCTAATCAACTGCTAGGGATACGTCAATCTGGCTTCAGACTTCAACATGGAACTGAAACCGCTCTGGTTGACCTCAAAATCCAGATTGACGAAATCAAAGACAAAGGCAATGCAGCAATCCTACTGCTCTTAGACCTCTCGGCGGCCTTCGATTTAGTCGAACACAAAATCCTATGCAACCACCTATCTATCACAGCCCACTTCTCCTCCTCTGCCTCCGCATGGATACAATCCTTCCTGGCGAATAGAACCATGCGAGTCTTCTCAACTACAGCCGCTGCTGACCCTATCCCCATTACCTGTGGAGTCCCTCAAGGCTCCTGTGTCTCCCCCACCCTGTACAATATATTTACGAAGCCCCTATTCGACAAACTGGACCATCTGGGTGTCACCTACACCAACTATGCAGATGACACCCAGATCCTCCTCACCATCTCAGGCAACTACATCGCAGACGTCACCCGGATCAACGAAATCTTCTCCATCATTCAGGCATGGATGGCCACCCACGGCCTCTGCCTGAATGATGAGAAGACGGAGCTTCTCCTGGTCGGCTCTCCCCATAACCTGTCTAAACTCAGTCCTAGCTACAAGAATATTATCATAGATGGTTATACCATCCCTATCGCTAAAAGTGTGAAAACCTTAGGCTTTCACCTCAATGCCAACACCAACCTCTCCAAACAAATCAACTCAACTGCCTCGGCCACTGCCTATACGGGTAAGCTAATCAGGGCTAGCAGACCCTTCCTATCCCCCGACAGCTGCCTCACTCTGGCCAGAGCACTCATTCAATCCAAACTAGACTATTGCAACAGCCTGTACCTAGGAGCCAACCTATCCGTAACTAACAAACTCCAGGTTCTCCAGAACAATGCTCTGCGTGCAGCACTGAACATCCGAAGGCGTGCGCACATCTCCACTACCAGGAAAGCGTGTAAATGGTTCTCCATACAGCAAAAAATCGACCTCCAAACTATCTGCCTCACCTACAAGGCCTTAAACAACCTAGCCCCACCGTACCTCTCTAACAAATTCACTTTAAAACCCACATCCAGAACCACCAGATCTTCCAACTCCCTATGCCTGTTAGTGCCCAGATTTGCCTTAAAAAGAGCAGGAGGCGCCAGCTTCACTGTACTAGCCTCCCAACTCTGGAACACCCTACCACTCAACATTAAAACCACTGAGTCCTTCCCTATCTTTAGGAAACTTGTTATCGGCTGGTTACTGAACAAAGAGTAGCATTTTAACCTCATCTCTAAGCTCTAACAGCCGTAACCATACCTGTATTATACGTAAATTGCTGTACGTTGTAAAAGTCTTTGATGTACTTTGTAACTGTAAATGCTCTGTGTAACTTGATGTACTCTGTAACTGTAAATGCTTATCTTATGCCTGCAACCCATTCCTTAAGCGCCCTTCTACCCACGGGTCCGGAGCGCTCTACAAATAAATAAACAAACAAACAAACAAACAAACAAACTGTTAATGTTTTTTATGGGCTATGGGGTCTTTTACTCCATAGGGTCTCATGTGTTTTTACTATGTGTGTTACAGTGGCACAGGGGTGTCATAGTGACACTCCACCATAGACTCCATACCCTGGGACTGACTACTGTCTCCCAGGGCATGTAAAGTCACCATTGGCTTTACTAGTCCCAAATTATGAACAGAAACCAGTACAAACCATCATATTGTGGACGTACTGGTCGGGGCAATTTGATTGCCCCGGGGTCTGTTAGTCGAGGGGCACGTCTTCATCCCCCCTGATCGAGTTTTGGCTGGTGGCAGTGGATACTACTTTTTATATTCGACTGCGAATATATCTCTATGGGATTTTCCCATTGTTCGAGGCTACCCACTTTAATTATTTAATTCTCATAGCCTCGAACATACCGCCGGTTTATTTATTTAATATTAATTCGGCGGTTGGTATTTTTTGCCAGAACTCGATTCTAAAATGGCGTTTGTGTTCTCTTCTGTGACTCCAACCCAAGTCGAGCCCTTTGTTCCACTTTTTGGCGGGCTTCTCCACAGAAGCCTCCAAACGTGGTGCCACTCTGTCTGGGTACCACAGGGGGTGTGGGAGGGGGTTTAGGCACCCTGGACTGAGTTACCTTGGTAACTCAAGTCGCACTCTTGTGTGATTGGCCCAAGTGGTGAGCCGGCCGGCTCACCACTTAGCATGTTTGATTGACAGCTAGGCTGAGTGAATGGGGGTATGCTGCATAAAAAAAGGGCTTTGGGGACTGGAACTTCAGAAGTCGCCACAGGACCTGAAAATCCGACGAGGGAGAAGCTGAGCCAACCTGATATGACGACACCACCGGTGAAGCCCTGCGGAACCGACTCACCACTTCCCAACGACAGATCTCCCCGCTGGAGAGTCTTCTTCCCCTAACTGGTGGGCACAACCAGTTTACCTTCTTTTTCTCGCATCCCAGGACGTTTTTTGGTCGAATTGCCCGTGCCAAGTACCCCGGCAACCGGATAGCCACTTACCACTAGACCGCGAACAAAAGGACCGCTCCTTTTAACTGAGACCTCTGCGGCTGGTTTCTTCACTGGCAGTGCAATGGACTCCTGCTTTCCTCCCCGACGAGATCCTCTCTTCCTCCGGACGAAGCACTGACTTGCACCCGCTGTCAGAAACAAATGCCCCCGCTGGAGTATTCTCACCATTTTAAGGTACTGTGTCCGCCAGGCCTCCCTTTCTAAAGATTGCTACAAGGTAATAATAATCCCTTAACCTTCTGGACTGGGCTGGCCGCCTTGACCATCTAACTGGTCCCTTTCTTTTGGTCCAACTTCGTTCTGAACCTTTTCGAGACTTTGTGCACTTTTCAACCGTGTGACCTTGGACACATTTCGTTCTGATCCTCTTAAAGTGGATCCGGCTTTCTGAACTCTAACTTCACGGTTTGATTCTGCCTTCCTCTCTTGCTGTGTTCTTTTGAACGTGTTGGGATCTGTTTCAATTTATGCTCTGCCTTTCTCTCCCTTTTAAACCGAATTATTAGAGTGCCATCTGCATTAAGCGCTCACCGCTGTCTGAAAATAAGTGGGGCTTTACTTAAGACTTTTCTAATATTCTTTTAAGGGAGTGTATATCTTTTAGTGACCGTGTTTTTGAACTGCTTGAGATTAGTGCCAGTGTGTTTTATTAGATGTGGTTTTAAATAAATAATTATATCTCTTTTACACCAAGCTCTGGTCAGTGTTTGCTTGTTCTACTGTGTTCTTTTGACCTATTGTGAATACTCTGCATACTGCCTAACTCTTCTTGAGGGAAGTCTGACTGCTCAGCCACAGCTACCAAGTGAATCTGTGTGGTACAGACTGCTACCAAGTGGGTTTACTGCCAAACACCTGTAGTGTTAAATCTTTTGCAGTGGTCCCAGAGGGAACTGCACAGGTTTCTGCCTAACATGAACCACACTGTGAAAGTGACGAGGTGCGAGGCCTCGGACAACTGATGAATCAACCTGAAGGAGCCGTGTCTCTGTAATCATTTCAGACACTGCCGAAGCAGATCAGTTGAAGGGGCGTGTCTTTACAGCCGATGGCCATGGACTGAACAGCTGACGGGAGCATGAGTCATTGTTCGCTGCAGCCGCTCGGAGGCAGTAACCCTTTGTGAACTGTCAGATGACAAGCTACGTTCGTTGAGCCTGGAGTAGGATAAAGAGGCTGGTGCGTTCAACCCCGAGTGAAAGAACTGCCCTTTAAAAATAAGAAGATGTAATTCGTCCGTGAGCAACAATTTAAAGCAAGTAAAGTGTTCTTATGTTTCCTCTGAAGTAGAAACGTTACGTATATCAAGAGTAAAGAACCATCGGTACAAAGCTGGAAGTCGCCACAAGGTTGTAGGGAATCACACAATTAAGACTGTGGGGCTAGAAATACCAAGAGGGAAAGAAGATGTGTTTCCTATGGCAAAAGCTTGAAGGGATCATAGCAGGTGCAAAAGAATATAACGTTTAGAACTCTTCTACTGTGGCTGGACGGTTTGAAACCAGATGCAAGTCAGCCTATAGACTCTAATTTGTGGATACCTTAAAAAAAGGAAAAAATGCAAGGGAGAGAAATTCTACTGGTTCTACTTTATGAGGAAGTTGTTCAATAAAAGTTATCCTGTTTGAATCCTTAGAAGTGTGTTGTCTTTCATCCCACCACGAAATTGTGACATTCCTGCTCGGAAATATTGATCAGTTCCATCACTAAAATAGTTAATGCCTCTTTCAAAGAAGGACAGGTTCCTACGAGATTGAAGGGAGCCTGGATCACCCCTTTGCTGAAAAAACAAGGGCAAGATCCTAACATTGCCACCAACTGTAGGCCGATAACCAACTCTCTATTCTTGCTCAAAATATTGGATAGAGTTGCATACAAACAAACAGTGAGCCACATAACAAATTACCCTATTCTCCATTGTGGGCAGTAGGGTTTCAGACCCGGCTTCAGCACGGAATCAACACTATTAGACCTCAAGTCCAATATGATGACCAATATCAATGAAGACAAAACTATGCTGCTGATGGCCTTAGACTTGTCAGCCGCATTTGATTTGGACGAACATCCACTTCTACTGAATAGATTACAAGACGTTGCCAACTTTAGTGATCTAGCTGTGGATTGGATGCAATCCTTTTTAGGTAACAGAAAAATGAGGGTTTGTAGTAACCAAGCTGAGGCCCTCTGAGCTCCGCGTAAATGTGGAGTTCTACAGGGTGCTTCCTTGTCTCTGGTCCTATATAATATCTTTACAACCCTGCTTTTTCAGTTGCTGGAGCAAAAAAATATTAGTTTTTTAAACTACTCTAACGACACTCAATGTCTTATCCCTTTGTCATGCAATTATGAGGAAGACTCTAAGTGGTTAGAGAGATAGATCTGTGATCTCATACAAGACTGGATGGAAATGAGTGCTTTGGCCCTGAACCACGAAAAAACTGAGATAATGATTGTAGGCTCCAGGCCCAGACTGAACAAGGTTGACAGAGATTATAAAACATTTTGTATTGCTGACCATGATATTACTACAAAAGACAGAATACAAACTCTAGGAGTCATATTCAACCAGACACTAGGTATGACGGCACAGGTTAATAATCTTGTCTCGCCGTCAGTATATTACATTCGATTACTCGCTCATATTCGCCCATTTCTTTCTCAAAAGTGCTGTAAAATGGTTGCCAGGCAATTATTTCCTGTAAAATCGACTATTGTAGTAGTCTTCTGGCAGGACTTGGCAAATGAGGCCTGGCCAAACTACAAGTAGTACAAAATAGAACCGTCAGAGCCATTATGGGGATGTGGAAATGTGAGCATGTATCCGAAGTGTGGAGGTGTCTGCACTGGCTCTCCACAGAGGCCAGTATAGACTGCAGATCACTTACAAATCCTTGGACAATTTCCAGACTACATAGCTTGTAGGCTTAAAAATAAAGTGGACACTAGAACTTTGCATTCTAACAGCCAGAGATTCCTTCAAATACTGAGAGCTGCATTAGCATTGGTATAAAAGTGGCCTTCTGGGTAACAGTACCCACTTTGTGGAATTCCCTGCCTTTGGAACTTAGAAGTTACTCGTCTTTAGATTGTTTTAAGAAACAACCCAAAACATCTTTTTAGATAATTAGGGTGAAGGTCTCCCCTCCTGGTGGGTTTCTTTTTCAGCTTTGGCTTTAAACTTCTTTGGCACCCGCATGCCACCGGGCCACTTTAGTTGCGCCTTATAAATAAAGTAAGTAAAAGCAGCAATTCTTCTTCTTCCAGCTGGGCTTCAAAGAAAGGCAGCTTCAAGTTTCAACTTCAGCTTCTGAACAAATTTGGAAGTGAGAGGTCCACAGATATATATAATCTGTCCCTCATTCACTCTGCTGAGCCAAGCTCAGTTAGCCAATCAGACAGAAGGACATTCATGCAGGCAGGCAGCCAATCAGGCTCACCGGCATTCAGGCTATTCACTTCCACCCAGACACCTTTAACAAGAGATGTGGATTGGGGCAAGCACTCAGATTTTCAGCACACCACACTGCATCCATGTCAGTTTCAGGCAGGGCTGTCTCACACACAGAAACTACAATACATATTGGTCACACACTCTTTTCACACAGGTCCACCATAAGGGTTTACCCACAACATGCAGTCACTGGGAAGGCTCCAGCCAGTCTGGCCTGGACTTTCCCACAATACCATATAATATGGTTCTTCCACCCAACAGCCAGTCAGGGGAAGGGACAGAGTCAGGGCTTTCCAGGCCTTTGGGAAAACAAGGAAACAGGCAATAGAAAGCAAGAGGCCCCAAGGGCCATCTTGTCTCCAATCAGATGATACCCAGATCCTCCTTCCGCTTTCTGGAGATTATGGAAAGGATTTGGCCTTGCTAAATAGGGTGTACATCATCATTCAGGCATGGATGGCCACTCATGGACTATGCTTGAACGATGAGAAAACGGAGCTCATCATCCTGGGCACTACGCTCAGTCTAAAGAAACTTAGTCCAGCCTACAACTCCTTCACGATAGATGGGAACAATATCAAAGTTGGACAGGAGGTCTAACCTTTCCTTCAAAAGACAACTGAGTTCCCTGGCATCATCATCGGCATACACGTGCAAATTAATCCACTCAGCCAAACCATTTCTGTCAGACAACAGCTGCCTCACACTCGCTAGAGCCCTTATACTATCCCGCCTTGACTACAGTAACGCCCTCTACTTGGGAACCTCCAAGGCTACCACCAGCAAGCTACAAACCCTCCAGAACAATGCCCTGAGAGCAGCCCTAGGTATCCCCAGAAGAGAGCACATCTCAGGACTCAGCCAAATGTACAACTGGCTCCCCACTAGAGACAAAATTCTATTAAAAACGGCCTCAATCACCCACAAATCTCTCAACAATGCAGCCCCGATCTACCTGATTAACAGATTCCACAGACAGGCCTCCTTGAGACCCCTTAGAACTGCATACAAAGACTGCCTCTCTGTCCCAAATTTCAAACTCGCCACCATAGGAGGTAACAGTTTCCCAGTTCAAGCAGCCAAACTATGGAACTCCTTGCCCCCTAACCTGAGAGTAGACATGCCCTATTTGAACTTCCGCTCAAAGGTAGTCTCATGGCTGAAACTGAAGGACCACTAAGATAGCCAAGTGCCAAGGCTACCCTCTTGCTATCTGCATACTGTGTCACCACGTGGGCCCACCTTTGTACTTTGTATATACTGATTTGTATATACTGTATATTTTGCCTGCTCTCCTACTCTGCCTTGTATATACTCCCTTTTGCCATTATGTACATTCTTCACTTTGTAACTAAGCTTTGCATATTCTTGTAAAGATACCCCTGGGTATATCTGCGCATTATAAATAATAAAACAAACAAACAAACAATCAGGAATCCACTCATTCCTATGGCACGGCCTGGGTATCCGAAAATGGAGGATAGTCAGAGCACCTGTCAAATTCGGCATGGAGTTGCCACCAGCCCATACCTTGCTCTGTGGGCCACACACAGGTGCCCAAAACATACACCAGGGGTGCAAGGTTGTACCCCCACCCATTGGTGCCATATCCCAGGGGTCTCTGTTCACCACAGCCAAAAAGAGGAAGAGCTGCACTGCCAGGAGTCCCAATTGGACTCCTGTTCAGAAAACAACACAGAACACACATGATAAGGGAGTACAGGATAAGGACATAAGGCCCTGTCCCTCCAATGCATTTCCAACATCACAGTAACACATCCATGTCACACCATGCTGCACTTTCTTGCAAGTGCTGGGTTGCTCTTGTACATTTGTATAGACTGCATGGGACATAATGTTCATTGCAGAGCAGTCACAAAACTCTGCTAAGCAGTGATCTGCGTCTTCTGCAATTAATTATGGATTGCTGCAGAAACAGTGGCCCTCATTACAGGTTTTCCGGTCCGGAATCAACGGTGCCGGTAGAATCGTACCAGCACCGTTTTCCAGACCGGCAAACTATGAGCCTTCGGGCGGGAGCCCGCAGAGTTGCACAGAAACACTGGCACCATTATGACATGGTGCCGGTGTTTCCGCGGTCCCCATTCCCGTGGAATCCTATGGGACTCCATGGGAATGGGGGATTAACATAATTCCTGGTGCCAGATTTACCGGACCACCAGGGCTGTAATGCCCCAGCAAATCCCCCGCCAATAAATTACTATCGGTCAGGCGGCAGCCTGCCAGTTTTACCAGCACGGCTACCGCCGGACTCGTAATGAGACCCAGTGTCTGTACAGATAATGCTGTATCCCGAGGAGTGTCCCTTAAGAGGTGGGAATGGTGGGTGATTGGAAGGGGGTGGCTGCTTAAAGCTACATTCGGTGGGGGACAATGACCACCTAACTAACGTTGGTTATTTATATTTGAATGCATTTTATTTTGGTTTTGATATTACTATTGTAAACACAGCAGTGTTTGGTGGGTGGAGAAAAGGAATGCATGGTGTTTGAATTGTGGGGGGGTCGAGGATGAGGTGATGGGGAGTGAGGGAGTAGATGGAAGCCGGGCGCTGGGGAGGTATTGGGGGGATGAGTTAGAAGGAGGAGCGGGGCATGGGGGAACATAGTTCCACTGTTTTGTGTCCACCTTGAGGACTAGTTGCATGTTACCTATTTAAAAACAATAAGGTTTAAATTCAATCTGAGCCCACCTGTGATTCATCCCCATTACATGTTACTGCAGCGTGGTGTTTTACTTTTCATCTTTTTACTGTAAACGAGCATTACTCACTCCCGAAGATGCTTGTGGGCTGTTGCTTACGCAGCGTTTTCTGTCACTTGCCTTGCTTATTCTTCAATTTCACATTCCTATCCTGTTTGTAGGTCCTAAACCTTGTGCAATCCTACGTGACCCTGCGGGTTCCCTTGTACGTATCGTATGTTTTCCACTCTCCGGTCGGTGTGGGCGGCTGGCAGCACTTTGACCTCCAATCTGAGCTGCGACTGACGTTTGTGTACGACACCGCCATCTTGTGGAAGGACGGGATCGGCAGTCCGCCCGAGGCAGAGATGCAAGGTCAGTCACAGGGAACCAAAGCTTGCAGTGTTAGTATCCGCACGTCCATGTTTCTTCGATGCGCTAAAAAACGTATAACTCAACGTATGTTTTAACATTAATTTTCTTTAATATAATATTTGCCTGAACACGCACTGAACATTTTTAATAAGTAAAAGTGTAATTTCCCAGTGATTAGTTCTAAAAGGTTAACCTTTTAAATAATTAACTAGTTGGAGGTGCTTGAGAGTACAGGCGTGACAAAAGGGTGTGAAGTGAACACTTTTATCAGCAACAACCAGAAAATGAGAAACGGTTTAAATACAACATTATGCGTTTTGTGTAATTAGGTGTAAATTGACAGTCTGTGCTGATCAGACCCTTTTGCGAGCAGAGGTGGTAAATAATGATTTTAGAATAGGGGAGATAGATGCACCAGAAAATCTGTTATGTTTACAAAAGTACTTAAGACACATGGTCCAGAAAATCTGTTATGTTTTCATACGTACATGGGGCCTCATTACACGGTAGGCGCTAAGGGATTACCGGCACCGGTAAGGTCACCGGTGCCGGTAATCCCTTAGCGCCCTACTACGAGGTCCCTCAGCGAGTCCCGTCCTTAACGCCTGGTCTGACCAGGCGTTAAGGACGGGACCCGCTGAGGGACTTCAGAGCTCCTAACGGTACTGCAAATTGTGGTACCGTTATTAGTTCCTTCCCCATTCCCATTGAGCCCTCTGGGGGCTCAAATGGGAATGGGGAATGGTATTTGGAATGGGGACTCCTCCAGGGTCGGAATGACCCGGTAAATCCCCATACCGCCTACCCGGACCCGGTATGCGGTAAGGGAGTAGCCATGCCGCTAATAGCGGCATGGTTACCTCCTACCATGTAATGAGGCCCATTATCCAGAAAATCTGTTCTCTTTACATAAGTACTTAAGACACATGGTTCACTAAATCCAAAACATTTTTCACTCATGCTCCATTTTGGCCAGTCGATAATCTTTAATCCGGCCTGCAGTGTCAACATGTTTTTTTGCTCCAACCTTAATAGGCTACCTGTAAAATGTGTTCAAAATAGATTCTATTTATTTTTTCTCCAGTCCATCCAGTGCTGGAAATGGAAAGCATTTATTGGGGAACAGTCACTTCTTAGGAGGGGCAGAGCTTCGGGAATGAGGGGCGGGGCAAAGGGGCATGCCCCCAGCCCCCCTACCCCCAGCCAGGTTGCGAATCTCAGTATCTCTCCATAGAACCCAATCCTGGCAATTTGCATAAAAGCAAAGTCATTATGGGAACGACATAATGTCCACAATTTTAAATGTTAAAAATGTCTTATGGTGATTCAGTAAGAAAACCTCTAAGCAAATTGACACTCCTGTTTTGATTGGTCATAATATTCACCCTAATAAAGAGATAATAAAGAGATGTCTATAAATTGCAGGATGTATATACCAGTTTGAAGGGCTGCAAAACCGTGTGTGAGGCTTTGGCAGTCTCCAGTACTGAGTGCTCTGAACACTGAGTCCATCCTGTTTACGGCCCTACGATCGGAAGTGCGATAATCGCATATGCCTTTAGTGCTGAAAAAAGCTCCTTCTGTAGTACGAGATGTGATGGATGCCACAGCGTGCTGGCCTGGGATATTGATGATTTGCTTGGCGAGGGCTTCACGCAAATCAGTGAACACACCTGGCTGACTATGCTGCCTTCAAGAAGAAAAGGTTTGACAACCCTGTCAGCGATCTACAACGTGTGTCCTCCAAGAGGGTGGGTGGCCATCACGAGTAGTAACCTCGGGTCTCAAGTGCACACAATAACCGGGTGTGCTTTACTATTGATTTATTATTTATTTATATACAGAGGACCAATGCTCTTTTGATCATGAAAGAACGGACAATAGATAAGAAATCAGATTTGACATGAAGCAATGAGCTTCTTACAATGGGGTGAGTTTGAGGGACATTCCAACCAGGTTCTGAAGGGGAGCAAATGGATGAGTCACCAGGGACAAAACATAAGTGGACATACATAGATTAATGACAGTTAATATTTGACATTTCTAAGTGCAGGTAGGCGGTACAGCAGCTGTGCTCGGGATGTGACCATGATGGGTGAAATGCTAGAGGGGAGGAAAAGGAAGTGAGGGACAGAGGCAGGTTAGAGGCAAAGGAAAAATGTTAGCTAGCAGGCAGATGAGATGTAGATTAAGAGGGTAACTCGGGGGTGAGGAGGTAGGCTTTTAGTTGGGTTTTGAACCAATCCATGTGGACTGTTTGTCAGATGTCCGGTGGAAGAGAATTCCAAGCAAGTGCAGAAAGAAGGGATAAGGGGCGGAAGTGAGAGGAAGCACAGGGATGGGCGAGGAGCCACAAGGGTAGTCGAGGAGGCAGAGGAGATATTACGAGAAGTCTTGCAGAGTTGGTTAGAGGAGGACAGATACAGTGGTGCCTTACTGTGGATAGATTTGTGAACCAGGAGAAGACATTTAAATCTGGCCCTGTTTTGCATCGTTATCCTGGTGACGGTACAAAGAAGTAGATGTGAAGTGGACGAGTTCATTGAGAGTCCTGGTAGCAAAGTTAATGGTCTTGTTGAGAGGGGACACAGACATGCACCTGCAGCAGAGGTCTGAGTGATGTCCTGATTAAGGGGTTCCCTCCAAACAGACATATTGAATAACTCTACCGTGTTTAATGCGTAAAGGCACACTAATTGCTACTGAACAGTGCCTACCATGCAACGTTGATTCAGTGGGGTTCACATTATGCAATCCAGTGCAGGGGGTTCTCATTACACAGTGCAGTGTGCTGCGCTGCCTATTATTGAGGTGCGCACATTCATTCATAATGTGATGATCCAGTGCAAATATTAACATAGCTGTTGGATATATAATAATAGCACAACAGTTTAGATAATCCACCCCTTCCTATTCAGTCTTAGGTCAGAATACATTGAACCAATGTCTTGCCTACGGTATATGGAAGAGTGTCAGAAAATACTGATCTGGGACATATTGCAGCAGGACAGTCACAGTGCATATGGACGTTTCTGGATGCAGAAGGTCAACTACACCCTTTTCAAAGTTCCTGTGCAGATACTCCAGTAACAGTCAATTTCAGAAGTTGAGCAGATTCGGAAATTTGAGCATATTGTGCTGCTTAGTTTATCAAACACAAGGCACATTCTGGAAACACTTGCAAGTTTGCAAAAAGCTCAGTTCATCAAAACAAGGCGGGTCTGCTAATATTTGCTCTCCAGATATTTTGGACCACAATTCTCATTAACCCTAGCCAGCAGAGTCAACGGTGAGACATCATGGTTGTCGTAATCCAACACATCTGGAAAGCTGCTTACATACCACTGTTTTAGAGGAACTGATCTCTTATTCATGTTCCCCCAGATCCTCAATATGAGGGTATCTCATGCCTGCTTGATATTTTTTTTCATGATCACTGCCTCTTCCATATTACAGTCATGTTTCTACCCCCTTTGCCGTTTGAGGCATGGTCCAAGACTTTAGAGATAGGTTTGCAGCATTCTTCCTGGTTAGGGGCAATATCTTATCTCCCTCATTCGTTAATTCCCGGGTATGCTCTCTGCCTTCCCCTAGTGCTTCTGTGACCTGCCTTAGCTCAGGCTAAGTGTGTCCTCCTTCAACCCTAGTTTTTAAAGATCGTCTATCTTTACACTTCCCAATTCTTTTAGTGAACGTTAGTCACCACTTGCCTATTTCTAGCCTGTAGACCTTTCCTTTATCTTACATGCATGTATATCCCATCCCTGTCCAGCCCTTTAGTTAACCCCAGGTTCGGTCCAAGGGACTGATCAGACTGAACATTGTGGGCCAAAAAACAACTCAGCCCATTGTGCAACTGGTCACTTTGACCAATGTTCCGGGCTCAATGTTCTTTCATTGTTTTAAAGATTATTTCAAAACAATGCATAACAGCTACTACAAAAACAATACACCAGGAAAAGTACAGCTGCTTTTCTTTTGGTGTCCTTGCCTACTTATTGTCCCATTCCAACTTTGGTTATCCCTGCCGTCATCGGGCCCGGTCTTTCTTTTCCTTCCCTTTTAATGCAAGTAGCACTTTTCTCCACCCCATTTTTGTGGCTCTGACTTTCCCCCAACATGGAAATTCGGTGCACATCTGTCTCCCTCCAACAGAAGCACTTGATATAGTGCCCCTTAGAGTTAAATGGTGCTAATTCCTTCACATATTTCCTCTTACCTTGAAAAAAGTGGGCGGGGGGTGAGTGCAAGCCTTTCTGCTACGTCCTTCTCATTGAAAACATGTGGAACCACCAGCACTTGGTACCTAGCTACCAACAACAGGCTTCCTCCAACATGTTAGTATGTATACGTCTGCAAATGCTGCTGGTCATTAGTGGTCGCAGGGAGGCTGAGTAGCCTATATTTAAGAAGCTTGGCCTTAGCTACCAACAAGCAATGTCACACAGACTGGCTAAAAAGGGACAGGTTCACTGCTCGAATGTAGATGCAAGATAAGGCAGAAATAATGAGAAGCATTTAGAAGTGGTTTGTATATGTACCCCCTTACTCTCAACCTTCATGTTGCAGGGTAAGAGTGTATTAGGCACTGAACTTACCTGGGGAACCTTGATTATTCAATCTTTCTTCTATAATAAAACCTCATTTTTAACAGACTCCCTCAACTCGCACCATTGCAATCTCCCCCAGCCGACTGTCAGATACATGGAACCTCCCGCGTAACACTCCCATGCTGGAAGCTGTGCATGCCGATCTTTCCACATTCTCTCCCCTCACATAACTTAGAAAGGTGGCACAGTTGACAACATGATTAGCAAAATGAGCTCTCCAGCCCCACTACTCACATCATCTGCACGCATTGCAGCAAAACGTCTAGCACCAAGCTCCCCATCTGGCCTCCTCACCTACTAGCCCCCGGGCAAGCTCTGCCTTTTCTTTCAGTATCTTCAATTCCTCCTGGAATGTCTTCTTGCTGATGTTCCTTCTCACCGTGATGAACTGAGAGTTCAACCTCCCCATCACAAATAAGGTACACACGCTCCAGCTGGTCTCCACCCCCCTGACCACGCCCTGGTCATCTTCAATAACCTCCTAGCCTACTCCTGCAGCAACTCACTTGATCCTATCTGAACCTCCTGATGCCTCGCCTAATCCTTCATGTCCATGGATCAGCTTAACTCTGACCACTTCATGCTACACTCCACTGTCTATCCCCCTCGTTCTTCCAACCCCACTGAACTAATCTCAAAGTGTGAATTCAAACCTGGCACCATAGACCTCACATGACGAAGTCAGGATTTCCCTCCAAGATTTAACAGCAATTCTCAGTGATTTCATCAAGCTGGAATTTCTGAATAATTCACCTGCATCTCCCTTAGAGTACCACTTTCCATTTTCATGCCCTTCCACCTGCATCCTTGACCATGAATCCTGCCAGAAATCCAACAATCTAGATCAACGAGGTGTATCCCAACCTACATCGCTGGAACACAACCCACTCTCCTTCTCTCTAGGCATCCCACAAATAACTGTTTTTTGCTGTTTCTACTGCTGTTGGCTCAGCCAAGTCTGCCTACTTTACTAGCCTCAAAGCCCCACTAAGCTCTCACCCTCATAAGCCATCCAGGATCCTCTAGTCCATGCTTGCCCGCCTGTAGACACAGCTCTTTCTCCTCTTCATTCTCAGTGTATTTCTCCACTAAACTCTTTGACATATGTGGCAATGTGACTGCTCTACTAACTGCTCTCTGCCTCCCTTTTTCTCTCCCAAACCATCCACCCTCATTTTCTCCTATCAGATTTGACGCCAGACATACCAGCTGGACTTGCCCCTATCCTCTCATCCGCCCATACATCCTGTGCACCAATGAACCCATCTGTACCACAAACTGTCAAGAAATGTGGACTAAGAAAGTGCTTCTACTTATCTCCTCTCCTCAACCTTTCACTGTCTTCTAGCATTGCCCATCCTAAAAACCTACGCTTGCATCCATCAACTCAGCCACCTTGCAACCCATATTCATCTCTCCTCAGCACGTTCAAGCTCCAGACTGAATTATCTTCAAATAAATCACTGATTCCCTTCTGGTCAGTGAACTTGCTAACCCCCTCCAACCTGAGTTCTGCAATAGACTTTTAAGCGAGACCGCACTCACACACATCCCTGACTCCCTCACTAAGGCTCACCAGCACTCACTATGCGTTCCCTTTCTCCTTGACCTCTCGGCTGACTTTGACACTGTTGGTCATCCCTCCCTCCTCCTGACTTTCTCTTGCCTAGGCTTCCAGTATAGCAACATCAATTGGATTACCTCCCACCTTGCTCTGTCTCCTCGAGCTCTGGGAATTCTTTGTGCACCTTCTCCAGGAAGCGGCCACTCAAGGATCTGCCCATGGTCACCTCCTCTCCAGGCTCTACAACTCCTTTCTCAGCCTACATCTTTCTTCCTTTGGCTTTTTATATCATCTCTTTGCTATTGATACCCAAATCCTCTAATCCTTTTCCCTCATTAACTGCACTTGTGTTCGTTGCTGGAAGGCATTGTATTGCCTGATGCTCAACTAATGCTTCTTCAGGCTTCCAAAAGCCATCCCTGCTCTCCTCTGTAAATTAGTATTTGCCCCCAACCTCGTCTCCCCATCCTGCAAAGCTTGCAGTCTAGGGGGCATTCTTTGACACCCACCTCAAACTTCATCAGCTAATCATATCCACTCCACTAGCTGGCAGACGCAACCTTCTCAACCTCCAGAAATGCTGCCCCTATCTCACCTTCCAAATCACACACATTCTCATTGCCGCCCTGGGACTCCCCCTTTACTCATTCTCCTCTTAACAAGATGATAAACTTTACAACTTCCCATGATGGTCGCATACCTCCATAAAGTGCCTTCACTCCCCATCCAACATCGATCTTCTTGTATTTAGATCTGCCCCTGGGCTAGCTACCTTCCTAGCTGAATTATTGGCCTCTCTCTAGCATTCTACGCCCGATTCCTCCACAATCTAACTGGGCCAAGGTCAAATTATCAGTGCAAGGCTGGTGACCAAAAGCGAGATAGAAATGCTCCTACTTCAGCTAGCCAATTCAGGTGTAATGTACTGCAACACTGCGACTTGCAGGAGCCTAAAGGTAGGAATGTTGTAAAAGAAAACATGCAAAAACAAAGGTAGATTGGCAGGCAAACCTGTAGTGGTTTTATGCAGTGTTGCCGTGCTGTAGAATGTGGCATGTAGGCTTATTGGTGGATATAGCTTGGTCTGAATCATAAATCTACCTTCAAATTACTGCAGCTTTGCAGGCAGCCCCAAAGCTCCCCTTTCATATTGTGCATGTGTGCTGACATGCTGCAATACTTCAATGGATGTACAGACAATATTGTATCTGCCAAGGGTTTGCAAGAGAGCAGTGGAGTGACCCTTCATGGGTGCCTTTTCTCTCCAGTATCTGGACGCGAGCCAGCATTCACTTTGCCCCAAGGATGCCCGTTTGCTCAGCTTAAAGTATCTCAAATGAACCATAGAATGGAAGCATCCTCTTAATTAGCTGGAATTTCTGTAGACCAATCTAATCGGGGCATTTGGTGCCGCGTGGTAGCATGAATGACACGGGGAGGAGCCAACTACTCGAGATAACAAATGAAAAGCAATGTCCACACCTCAGAGAACAGCCGGTGCCAACCACACTCCTGCCAGGGCCTTAAACCGTGATCACATATTGCACATGTTATAGGAAGTCTTAATTTAACACGTTCATTGCCTCCAGAATCGTTGCCTCTCTTTTGCCTATATGTTGTTTCCCTTCAGTTCTGTCAGTCCGCCCAGCCACCTCCTCCAGTGCGTCTAACAGATGTCGGCATTGCTCGAAGGGGCTGAGTAGAAGACCTATGTCTGGCTATCATGTGCATACCGTAGACCACATACTCCTTGGTGATCACCCCGAGCGGTCTGTCATGGATATTAAGAACTGCAGAACCTCAAAAGGGCTGACACATGGGATCCCATGACCACCCCCCATTGTGTCCTTCCTTTTTGGAACAATGCTTCACATGCCACCCCCCAGCCGCCCCCACCCATGACCGTCCATCCAAGGCTTTGCAGGTGCCAAGAGATCACCTTGTGGTAGAAAATCTCAAAGGCACAACATGTCAAGTGATATGATAGCTTATTTATAACGTGCTTAATACCCAGGGATCGAACCTGTGTGGCTTAGTGTCGTCTTGCTTCCAAGGCGAGCACGTTTCCGCTGAGCTATCCTCCGGACATGTGCTGACCTTTCCCCTTATCCATGAATTGGGGAATGTGATCTGCCCTATCCACAATGGCAACAATATCCCCCACTGAAACATCAGACTTTATAGTGTCAAAGAATCCCGCCCTCCAAAGACTAACCGCAATTACGATAACAGTTCTCTCTCAAAGGTGTCCACAGAAACTGGAAATAAGAGATCTGGTTATAGTTTGTTAAATTATAAAAATCCAATACTTATTTCTTTCATCGGTATTGGATGTAATCATTGAGGTAACAAGTAATGCTGTTCAAAAACCAGTCACACGTGCTCATTTTATCATTACAGTTCACAAGCCACACAGTCCTCAGTGCCGCATGCTAGCCACCCCTGGGAGCCATGGCCGCATTCCCACACTGCCTTGTTCTGTGGCTTTGAACTGAAGGAAATGTTCCAGTGATGGCCGCTAGGTGGTGCTGTGCCCTGTGTGGCATGTTAACTGTATTGGCAGATATACTCTCGCTTTGCACGGTAGATGTTTATATTTACTTGCACTTTTGAAACCCATCATAATATTAATGGCGTTTGCTTTCATTATGAGAGTAAGCCACATAAGGTCAGAATCAAAAAGTGACATTGAGTTCTCTATAAAAATTGTTGCAGATAGTTCAGGAAGGACCAGAAAATAAACGAAAAAAACCGCTTAAAAGCAAATGATGTTATGGTTAAATAAGTAATGGGATTCTCAGCTCCTCACTTATGAAGGTCTTGGTAGTTCTTCTAGCGGGGTGTGGCCATTCTGAATTCAGCAGGATGGTGCCTTGCTGAGTCTTTCCGCATGGCGACGTGTGGTTTATTTGGTATGGCGTGCATCATCTGTTCATAGCCTCGTTTCAAGTGGAGTTGTACCTCCAGTTGGCAGTACGGACACGCCCACTTCCACAAGCAGTTCTCCTTACCCCATGCTTTCTCTAGAACCCGAGCTTCCCCTGTAGCCCAAACTTCCGGGAATATCTGAATAAGATGTCTGGGGTTTTGGCAGGAAGAACAGAGCAGGAAACAACTTTGCTGATCCAGCAAGAGCTACTTCTTGACTCTAGTTTCAGTGACAGCATCACCAATGCCGAGGAGGAGAGCCCGGGCGGGGGTAAAGGACCTCTAAAAGGTAAAAGCTCAACTCCAGTGCTATCAAATTATTATTTCTCAATGACATTAATGTGGCTGGTCGCTCATTTTTTAAGCCCCACTGAGGTTTAAATGGAATCTATTAGCATTACTCTGCAACTGTAGCCATCTAATTTCAAAAGATCTAAAGGAGTGTTCCACCAAAGCCAGGACACCTGTATCATCCCAAAGCTGTCGACCTGTCAGGCCGTACAAAGGTCGCCATTTTGGGAATTTTCCACCAGCGGCAGGGCGCCCGTATCATACCCAGAACATGTCACCCAAAGGGAAATACTGGTCCACCGCTTGAGACATTTACCCCAGAGGGAATATGTCTATATCACACTGAAATTACGTCCCAGCCATGCAATACACAGGTCGCCAACTGGGTGTCTGTCTCAAACCCAAAGCACGTCCCAGCCATGCAATACACGGGTCACCATCTGGTTGCCTGTATCAAACCCAAAGCACTTCCCAGTCATGCAATACACAGGTCACCGTCTCGGTGTGTGTCTCAAACCTGAAGCACGTCCTGTCAAGTAATACACAGGTCACCATCTGGGTGTCTGACTCAAACCCAAAGCAGGTCCTCTCAGGCAATACACAGGTCACCATCTGGGTGTCTGTATCAAACCCAAAGCACGTCCCAGTAAGGCAATACTCAGATCGCCATCTGGGTGTCTGTCTCAAACCAAAAGCACGTGCCAGTCAAGCAATACACAGGTCACCATCTGGTTGCCTGTATCAAACCCATAGCACGTCCCAGTCAGACAATGCACAGGTCGCCATCTGGGTGTCTGACTCAAACCCAAAGCAGGTCCTCTCAGGCAATACACAGGTCGCCACCTGGGTGTCTGCCTCAAACCCAAAGCAGGTCCTCTCAGGCAATACACAGGTCGCCATCTGAGTGTCTGACTCAAACCCAAAGCAGGTCCTCTCAGGCAATACACAGGTCGCCATCTGGGTGTCTGCCTCAAACCCAAAGCAAGTCCTCTCAGGCAATGCACAGGTCAACATCTGGGCGTCTGTCGCAAACTAAAAGCACGTGCCAGTCAAGCAATACACGGGTCACCATCTGGTTGCCTGTATCAAACCCAAAGCACTTCCCAGTCATGCAATACACAGGTCACCGTCTCGGTGTGTGTCTCAAACCTGAAGCACGTCCCTGTCTAGTAATACACAGGTCACCATCTGGGTGTCTGTCTCAAACCAAAAGCACGTGCCAGTCAAGCGATACACAGGTCACCATCTGGTTGCCTGTATCAAATCCAGAGCACGTGCCAGTCAAGCAATACACAGGTCGCCATCTTGATGTCTCTATTAAACCCAATGCATGTCGAGGTCGGGCAATATGCAGATCAGCATTTTGGGAATTTGCCACCCGGGGGCCGAGCACTTGTTTCATCCACAAAGCATGTTGCTGTCAGGTTTAGTCACTTTGTATTCCTCTGTACCTTTTCTATGCATCGAAAGGAACACGCCCCCCCCTGTCCCCCATGAATGTGAGGGACCCAACACAGCACTGTCCTGGGCAGGAAGAGAGGGGCGCCTATTAAGGTGCATAAAGGTGAGAAAAGCACAGCCTTCCATCCCTGCCGATTGTACATCCCCAGGAAAGATCATATCTCAGGGGCCAGGAAGGAGTTACATTGGCTCCCTGTGGCAGCTAGGGTCCAGTTTAAGGTATTTGAAGATACATACGACGACCAGCTACAATCTTTCAAGATCGCTTCGCTCCAGCACAAGTGGTCAGCTCACCTCGCTATCCCTAGAGCTAAAAAAAAAAAAAGCAGAGGCCTGGGGAAATCTTTTCCCGTGCTAGTGGCTCATATCTGGAATGCCCTTCCTACGCCACTGAGGCTAGAAACAAGCTGGACGCTTCTTAGGAAAACGTTGGAAACCCACTTATTCTGCTAATCTGTGCCATCTCTTTGCTTTCACTTCCATTATTGTCCTGTCTCCTAAGTGTTGTCTTGTCAATGTAGCTCCCTGATGCCCCCTGGCTTTGGCGCTCTATAAATAAATTATAAAAAAAAGCATAGTGCCTCCACATGCCTGTGATTAACGAGGTGGGCAGAAGCCTTGATTATCCCTGTCAACATACTGTCCATTCTTTTTCTCATATATGTTATACATATGTAAGGAGAACAAATGCATTCTTTAAAAGAAACATAACTTTTATTTAATTCATGTGCAGAGTTCTGGGGACAGCAGATAATATACCGATAAGGTTGCCTATGTTTACTTTCACCCCATACTTTAACTGACTGCACAAACTACCTCTCATTTTGCCAAACCTCGTTGCCACCCACTGCCACTACCACCTAGAGCCAAGCCACCCATGATGGCCACACTTAGAGGTGCGACACTAACCATGGCTACACTCCTCCCGCTGCTCCATAATATCTCACCGCAGAACTGTACCAACACAACCCTGCCACTCTACCAGACTCACTATCTCCAGTGGACTGGATAAACAGATTTGCCCGACCACCTACACCCTTCACACCTTGTGCTACACCCCTCAGAAACACAAGACTAGGTTCTCGCCTTCTTCTACCCGCTACCACCTTCCTGAACGCAGCCACACCGACTATGATTAGAAACGCAAGACTTAGCCACTAATCTTGACATAAAACTCGCCAGAATGCTCGCCAACCAGACTAAGAACCCCACGCAGCCTACTGCACAGACTGACCCCTCACCTAGCCATAATCCTTTAATACTTTATTTTATTTATTTGTGTATGGTTTCAAAGAAACCTTTACAAAATTCATACAACAATACCAAATATTTCATAAAACATTACAATGAATGATTTTTTACAAGGATAAAAACAAATGACAACAATAACAGCACGCTTCAAAATGTATGTTACCTAAATTCATAAACAGGTGTGATTTAAATCTTATTTTAATTTTATATTTTTATTTTTTTTACGAACAAAATCTTTTATCAATTCATCAATTCATCAAGTCAATACAATTGAATTTCAGGAAACGAATCACCGCCAGTTGCAGTGGGATTTTGTTGTCGAAGAGCATACGTTTCCATAGTAGTTCCAAATCTACATTTGAGGGATCGGGCACAAAACGTTTAAAACTACAATATCTCCCCTGGACCAATGCAGGACAACCACTTAATAAATGTCTTGGTTCTCAGTGGTCTGACTATTCTTACAATGTCTGCACATTGGTGTTACTTCGTTCGAAATATCTCTAGCTGACAAAATCTCTCCAGTAAGAAGTACATTAAAACGAAATCGCATAAATGAATTCCTCCAGCCTTTCTGAGGAAATGAGTTAAGATATGGTTCCGTAGTACCCAAACATTTATAAAAGGAGACCATGTGACCGTACAACTTGTATTGTGTGAGTTTCTGCATTGTTCTGTCCCAATCCATGTTCTGTAACAATAATTTTACTTTTTTGGGGTCGAGTATGAGAGTACTGACTTGTGCCCCTACGCTGTTCAGTGCATTTTTACATATATCCACCAGTTTTCTCATAAATACTGATTTAGAGGTGCCTAGAGAAAGCAAAGTAGAGAGATCATTGTACAAAGTATTTCCATTATTACTGACAATGTTCCGCAAAAGCAACAGACATTTCCATTCAATAATGCTATTCAGGGACTGCAAGCCTAATTCGTAACGAATGGCCACTAAAGGAATACATTTCGGTAGACAATAAAAGATTTTCCTCAGAATCTGCGCTTCCAATTTAGTTAAATCAATTTTGCCATGAATAAAGAGAAATTCCATGCAATAAGCGATTTTAGGAATCATTTTTAACTTGTAATATCTCAACAACGGAAGACAAGAAAAGGCCCAAACTTACGATCCACTATTCGCATTTGGGTAATGCACGTTTTGATTTTCATCCTATAATGGTTGATGGTCAAGCTACAGTTTGGAGTATCACTAACAAGCAGACCAAGATAGATCATACTATGTCTAATGTCCAGCTTCGACTTATCCATGAACCAATTTTTCTTACAATTCTTTTTCTTCTGTGTAAAGCAAAGAACATTTGATTTAAGGGCATTAACAGCTAGACCCATTTTCTGTCATGTACACAAGAAAAGCATTTAACAAGTGCTGTAGCCCCAATGGAGGTCGATCAAAAAAAAGATAATCATCGGCACAAAAGCACCAACTCATTTTTTTTCCTTCGATAGAAGGCTGCACAAAAGCGGCTTTTTGCAAGCATGGACCAATGTCTGCCGTATACAGATTGTAAAGGGTAGGGGCAAAAATACAACCCTGTCTTAGACCTTTGTAGGTTTTAATCGGTGAAGAGAGCAAACCATCTTTATTTAAGCGAATCTGAACACTATAACCTTCGTGCAGATGTATGAGAAACGCCAACAACTCTAATGGCATACCGAATCTGTCTAGTTTAGCCCAAAGATTCTCACGAATAACAAGATCGAATGCCATAGAGAGATCCATGCTTGCAAGGTAAACCGGTACCGCACCCTTTTTCCAGCCGATCTCTTGTAAAAGAGTTATCAGCAGACCACCAGCCATTGTTCCAACTTTTTTCCTGAATCCAAACTGTGGCGAAAACAAGACTGAATTTTCAGAGGACCATTTTTTAATTTGGAGGAGAACAAGGCTCGCAAAAATTTTAGAATCAGAATCTAAAAGCGCGATCGGCCTATAATTGGATGGAAGAGTTTGATCGCCCTTCTTATATATGGGTACAATAAAGCACAAATTCCATGTCTGAGGAATCTATTTTGTACGACCGATATCTTTAAATAAGATTGCTAGTGCTTTGGCACAAGTATCCGGATCCCCTTTCATTAAAATGTTCGATAGACCGTTGGGTTCCGCTGCCCTTGAAGAACTAGCGAGTACGATTCCCTCCCTTATTTCTGCAAAAGAAAAGTCACAATTCCATTTAACACTGCCAAAAGATTTTGATGGGAATGGACCTAATGCACTTTTGGAATAAAGATTAGAAATATGTTCTGCCCACACCTGTTCACTAATTGGATTGAGACCATAATCGATGTTAGCGGCAGGCGTTCTATTGACCAATCGCCAAAATTGGCGAGCTGAATTGTGAGTCAGTGATTGCAGCATTTCCTCATTATCTGCCTGATACATCTTACCTCTATGGCCCCTCAACCAATTTCTATACAGTTATTTCAGATGTCTCGCCCCGTCGCTCTTAGTTGTTACAGAAATTTGGAGAGTTTTTAAAACTCTTAACAGTCTGTTAAGAGTGTTCTTGACTTGCCTCACGATGGAATCATAGTTATGTATATGTACTTTAGGAACTTTTGGCTTGCGAGGCATAATCACAGATTTATCAAGGAGTTTTTTAAAATAGCGACCTATATTTACGTGGGAGAATCTCTCCTGTTTTTCCTCCTGTGTAGTTATAAAATAATCATTTTGAAAAAGCAAGTTACATGCAACCACATTGTCCTCATGCCAAATGATCCTATTCCTGCCCTGATTTATAGCCAAATCTATCGGCAAATAGTCTGGAATTTTAAAATCTCTCACTATCTGCAGTTCAAGCTCCAACATTCCATGATCGCTCATCCAAGTTCTACAAATTTCGATTTTTTTTTACTAGATGAAATACCACTTCAGAAACAAAAATGTAATCAATAGCGGATACCCTATCCCCAGAATACCAAGTTATATAATCCAACTCGACCCTTGACTGCAGATGCACAGATCTTAAACCCCAAGATTTAAAGAATAAATTACACAATTTTGCATCAAATTTCTTGTCGGGTAAATGGAAGTAAAGATCATTTCTACAGGGCCTATCCAAGATTATGTTTTCAGGCACTACGTGGGGATCTTCTGTATCATCTATTACGGATTTCACATTCATGTTGAGATCACCAAGCACCATAAATTGCACCCTGGGACAGAGTAAAACACAATTTTTCATAATTGATTCAATTTTTACAGAAGAGTGTGCAAATCATGCCCTGGGGTCCAGTATACATTCCACAATAAGATATATGACAGATTCAGAAAGTCTTTCATCCCCAATAAAATGCCCAGCGCGAAAGGTGGTTCTCTATAGATTTCTATTACCCGAAGGCCACAATTGATCTTAATAGCTATCAAAATACCACCTGAGACGCCCTACCGGGCCCTTTGTAGCGAGCAAGTGAACACACTCATATCTGTCTAAATGTGCTGGACTAGACATCCAGGATTCCTGTATGCAAATTAAATGTTCCAACTTAAGTTTACAGCATAACTCAGAAGAGGAGGACAAATAAGAATGCCCCCTCGAATTCCAACTAATTAAGGAAAGAGTGTTCTCTGAACCTAAAAGTGCTGATTGAGAGTTTGTAATTTTGAAATCGAGTCTCGGAGACTCTGTGCCAGCCATCGCCAACTTGTTTCTTGCTCTGATACATTTTCTGTGGTCTTTATTTGGTAAGACCCCCCTGGATAGAGGGGCCTAGAAGCGTCATTTATGGCGTAGTCGGTCAGTTGTTGTGAGACATCACCAAAAATGAATACATCAAAGCCTCTTGTATTAAATTGATCTAATTCAGCTAATAGTTTCTGGAACACCAGGTGAGAATGAAAAACAACCCTCACATGGTCATAACATTGGGGATGAATAAAATCCACCCTCTTAATATCTGAGCAGGCCATTCCTGCCAGAGATGGTATATCATTTATGAGGGTGAGAATTCTATTTCTATTCAATGCTGGTTGCCTGCCACAATCAAAAAGAGGATAGAGGAGAATACTGGGGAAATCTAGAAGACATGGCTTTCTCCACATTACATCCCTCAAATCGGTATCCAAAAAGTTTTTTGGTTGCCTAGAGTCAGCAACGCCCATCATTGGGGGCTGATTTGATGGGGGGGGCCCCAATATCCGGGGGGGGTGAGGGGGGGATTTTAAATCAGAAATCCCCAGTGTCTCTCTGGTAGGAGGAGCCATGGTGCAGAGTCCATGAGACTCTTCCCCTAACTCAGAGGATTCGCCCGAAAACTCATTTTTGGGATGATGGAGGGCTTCTCCAATAATGTATCTGTCGCCACTGAACTCTGCCCCTCCTTCTCAACTTCCATGTCTACCAAATGAGTTGATTTTAAAGATGTATTAGTCTTTACACTACTCCATTGGATTCTAAGGGCTTCTTCCACAGCACTAAGAAATCATTTGGGTCAGATCAGTATGTGAGTTATTTGCAATGCCCCTTATTTCTTTCTGGGGGGCACTACCACAGGTATCTGAGGAGGGGTGGGAAGTGACGGAATGTTCACCCTTTTTTCAACCTCTGTTGCCGACGTCCGGGGCACTGGGAGAGAGTCTAGCACTTTGGTCCTTCCCACCATTGGCAGTTCTATACCCTTGTCTGCATGAAGTATCGGTTCTAACCCACCTCCGCCTATTTCAAGATCAATTATTTCGACTGATGTGGTTATATTAGAATTGAGTGGGTTTACGCTTGACTTAGAAAAGAGATCATATGTTTCTTTCTGGGGCAGACATGATGGAGACCTGTCTAATGATTTCTTACGTTTCCCCCCCTCAGGACCTACTGGGACCATAAGGACGGACGGGCCAACCTTGTTATTTGATCTTTTTTTGTAGGTCATTTCTTCCGAAAGAAAATTGGATGGAGTGGAGTAGGCAGTGTTACTGGTGAATGGCTCATTTCCTTCCAGCTTTGCTGGTTTTGCCTGATCCACTTCATCCCTGATAAAGTTTCTCCAAGTATGCTTCGCAAATTTGTTACACTGTGTTTTTGCGAGCAACGAGGAGATTTTTTTAATTTTCTTATTTTTTGGAGAATTTGTTTTTTGCTGTGCTGGTAATTCCCTTTTTCCACCCGAAAACATCTTTGTTGGATGAGACGGAACCGTCTCGGGCACTTTCAACGTCAAAGGCGGGAAGATAGGGGGCAAAACCGTACTGTCGGTATTGTAATCAAGGTTATCATTGAAAGGTACTTGCACATGCGAAGAGAACTTTAGAGAGAGGGAGGCCATAAATTCCGATGTTTTTTTTAACTCGGTTAATTGGCGCTCCGAAAGAATCCTCAAATCTGTAAAGCCCAATGAATGTATTTTTAGTACTTCTAGTAATTGTCTCAAGAGGTCAGCGACCACCTGATTCTGAGGCATAATCTCTCTGCCATTTGCCAACTCCTGAATAGGAGAATTTTCCTGAAGGTGTTGGGAGAGGTTTTTCAGATCAGTATCCGACGAAAGAAAATCAGGCGGAGTATCCAGAAAAGAGGAGATAGGTACATTATTTACATTTTTTTCTGGAGCAGTGCCAAACAAGCAAGAACTGAACACTTTGTCCTGTTTACCAGCGACAGAACCCCCGAAAGCATAGAGGAGTGTGCCATAGCGACCCCCTCCAACACCAAGGAATCGCTTGGTTCAGGAGGTGAGGGCGGCAGTGCCATATTCATTGCCATGCGGAGGGTATTTTTAACCAGAGTAAAGATTAGAGGAGCTGATAATATGTCATCGTACATTCTGAGCCCCTGTCCTTTAGAGCCCCTCATATTTGGGGCGGGAGGATTTGTACGATTATAGACATATTCAAAACTGTTACGCCTTCTAGACATCATAAAATGTAGTATAAAGTGCAATATAGAACACAGTACCCCTCCACCATACTACACCACAAGGATGAAGAAGATGTTGCAAAGCTTAATGAAATCTATCTAGAAATCCAAGCCTGGATGGCCACACACAGTCTTTGCCTCAATGACGATAAGACAGAACTGCTTATCGTAGGCTCCCAGGCTCGCCTCAATAAATTGGACCACAGGTACCAATCTTTTACCATTGAAGGCAACATCATAAAAGTCTCTAAAGAGGTCAGAACACTAGGTGTGTACCTCGACTCCACCTTGTCATTAAAAAAACAAATAAACACCACCATTTCAACCACCACCTACACCAATAAATTGATCAATGCCTGCAGGCCTTTTCTCTCCCCCTCCAGCTGCCTCACCCTATCCAGAGTGTTGATATTGTCTAAATTAGACTACTGTAACACACTCTACCTAGGCACTACCACAAAAAACCTGAACAGGCTCCAGATCCTTCAAAATAATGCATTAAGATGTGCCCTTAACCTCCCGCGCAAGGCTCACTTATCTACGGCTAGCAAACAGGCCCATTGGCTCCCTATCCGAGACAGAATTAAGCAAAGAACACTTGTCATCACTCATAAGTGCCTGTCACTCATTGCCCCATGCTACCTTTCAGACAAATTCTTCAGACACTGCTCCAATAGATCCACCAGAACTCCCTACCTGCACCAACTAAAGGTTCCCAACTACAACCTAAAAACAGCAGGAGGATCCAGTTCTCGCAGCACAATGCTGGAATGCTCTCCCTCTTGCAATTAGATCGGAAGCTTCTTTCTGGCCATTCAGAGCCATGGTGAAATCATGGCTATCAGCCTAAACACCTAGTCTTTCTCCTACATGTACTGCCAGCCGCATCTCTCCTCCATGTAGAAATGTTTGCCCTTTCTAAATCCTAAACAGGACCACCCTGTAACTCAGTCCTCACTCTCCACTGTAATTATTTTGTACCATGTATTCTGTACATTCTTTATTCTGTATGTAACTGTTCAGATTCTGGATTAATGTATGTACCCTGCTTTTATTGTTTTATTAATGTGTTTGTGTAACGATATGTAACTCTGCTGTGCACATGATTATGCGCCCAGCTACCTGAGGGTGCGGACACGCTTTATAAATAAACAAACTAAACTAAACTAAAGGTGCGCCAAGGATATACATGGATGGAAATCAAGTTGCCACCATAGAATGGAATCAATTGACTAGTAGGGCATTTGTGTCATGGCAGAAAACTCTCTCCTCGCCCAGGAGGGCTGGTAATCATTTACCTTTGGCTGAGCACCAGGGAATAACCGTGAGCTTCACATTTATTTATTCGTATTTTTAAAGCGCACAACAGCCCGTGGGCATCGTGGCGCTGTTACAGAGGTGAACAAGCTTGCTGGTTACATTGGAGAGGAGGATGGTTACATGGAAATGTACACTTATAGAGCAGATTGTAGAGACACATTAATAGAGATAAGGAACATCCTGAGGAATGAGGTGAGGTGGAAGGGTGTATGTGGAGGAGGGGGTTAGGTAAATAAGATAGTTTTAAGTGATTTGCGAAAGGCAAGCAGGGATGGTTCTGCTCTGAGTGTGTTGGGAAGGGCGTTCCAGAGCTTGGGTGCAATGTGGCGGAAGCCAATGCCACCGGCTTTGGCTCTTCTGATGGTGGGTATGCAGAGTTGATTCGTGTGATGGCTCCTTTTGGGACGGTCTGAGGAGTTCTTGACTATGGTTTCGGATAAGTAAGTAGGTGCGGTGAGGTTAATGCATTTATGAGTAATAGTGAGGATTTTGAAGTTGATTCTTTCCCTAACTGGGAGCCAGTGTGCATTTCGTCGGTTTATAGTCAAAAAGTCGAATCCAATAATGTTGAAAGTCAAAAAGTCGAAAACAAAAATGTCGAATTTTTTTTTTTGGTTGCTTTTTTTTCGAAATGGGGTGGGTTCCACCAACCACCCCCCCTTTTTTTTTTTGTTTTACCCCTTTTTTTTATCGCCTGAGCCCAAAAAAATATATAAATTTAAAAAAAAAAAAATTCGACATTTTTGTTTTCAACTTTTTGGATTAGACATTTTTGTAATTCGACATTATTCGTTCGACATTATGACGGGACACCCATTTCGTCTTGCTTGGGATACATGGTCGTATTTAGGAATGTGCAGGGCGGCTCGGAGTGCATTATTTTGCACTATTTGGAGTTTGCATAGGTTTTTGGTTGAGCTGCCTGCTAAGAGGGCGTTACAGTAATCTAGCCTCACTTCTATGGTGGCCCTAGCAATGGAGAGGCTGTTTTGGTAAGTTAGGAATGGTTTTATGGCATAGATAAGTTTAGTGGTGAGCGCGGAAGCGGAGGAGATGGCGCTGACCTGTTTCATCATTGAGAGTGTGGTGTCTAAATGGACTCTAGAGTCTTTACAGATGCGGAAACGGGTATGTTAGTGCTGTCAATGGGGAAGTGGGAGTTTGTTTGTTTGTTTGTTTGTTTATTTATTTAGTATAGCGCGCAAAACCCAGAGGTAACAGGGCGCAACAGAGGTCAGGAAGATAGGATTACATAAAAACGTGGTTACAGAATAAGATAGGCATGAGAAAAAGAGCATTACATTTACAGTTACATTGTGTGGGATGTGCATATATACATATAATTGAGCGAAAGCTTACAAATTTACATAATTAGTGCTGTGCATAGGGGCAGTTCGGTTGCATTTACATATTTACATATTTAAGGCTGTGCATGGTAGTCAGGTTATAGCACTGGCATGATCAGATTAGATGGCAGGGTTAGTCGTGAGGATCATTGGCCCGCAGCCAAGTGAGGGTGTTTCGCCTGAAGCTATAGTAGGATTGGTCTGTCCTAATGTAGAGTGGGAGGGCGTTCCAGTGTTGGGCTGCCAAGACAGGGAAGCTGCTGCCGCCGGTTTTCTTTTGTCTGAAATTGGGTACCTGCAGGCAGTAGGAATTAATCGATCTGGTGGGGCGGGTGGACGTTTTTTTCTTTATTCTGGATGCGAGATAGGGGGGGGCTGCGTTGTTTAAACATTTGTAGGTGAGTGATGCCGTTTTGAGGGAGATGCGGTCGTGGATTTTAAGCCATTTGTGTTCTCTCCTTTTGTTGGAGATGTGTTCCTTGGAGGGTAGGTTGAGGGCTGTTCTGAGAGCGTTGTTTTGTAGTGTCTGTAGTTTGTTGGTTATGCATTTGTTGGCTCCTAGGTACATGGCGTTGCAATAGTCCAGTCTGGATAGTATTAGGGCGTTGGCTATGATGATGCAGCTAGCTTGGGTGAGGAAGGCTCTACTTGCCCTAATTAGCTTGCATGTGTAGGCGGTGGAGGATGCTAGTGAGTTAACTTGTTTTTTTAGTGACATGGTTGCATCAAGGTGAAAGCCTAGTGTTTTCACTGTTTTGGCCACTGTGATGGTGTTGCCATCAATGTTGAAGGCCTTATAGTTGGAACTGAGTTTTTTGAGATTGGTATTGGATCCGAGGAGCAGGATTTCGGTTTATGGGTATGTTAGTGCTGTCAATGGGGAAGTGGGAGTATTCAGGGTCGAGTTTTGCTAGAATTTCCTTGAGGGCAAGGATGATCTCGGTTTTTTCACCGTTTAAGCAGAGGCCATTGGTGGCCAACCATGCTTGAATGGTAGCATATATTTGGAGGAGGGATTCTGTGTCTTGGTGCTGTGACATTGTGGTGTGGTGTTGTCTTCTAGAAGACCCCCAGTGTTGGGTAAAAGGGTTTGGCTTCCCCTTATCCGCATCTCTTTACCTCACATTCTCGTGTGAACACTGTCCCAGGCAAAGTGGCTGCACTAGTGGGCACTAGCAGCGATGGTGCATTCAGACTCCCACTCAAAGAATGAATGACGTCTCTGGATGCACATTAAAGCACTTCACTCCAAGAAGGCCACCCAGCAAGGTGACCCATGAGATGGAGGTCCCACGGCATCCCGCATGACAGTCGGTGTTGTGAACATCTGCGCAGGGTTGAAATTGTCTCGGTCACCAATGAAAAAGTGGCCCACAGTTGCAAATGGCTATTCATTCCTTTTGTGACAGACTGTTTGAATAGTGCCCAAGGGGGAATTTTTTGATAAAATGTTATGCAAATTCTGCCTTTTAAAGAATATTTATTCAGCAACATTGGTAAAAACTGCTAGCCGCATAGGGAAGCGACTCATCAAACTGGCCCACATTGGCCAAAAAAGTGGCCCACTTTGACAAAAAAAACTGGCCCACACCAGAATTCTGCGTTTTTGGTTCGCCCATGGGCCTATTGCCCTATAGGCCAGTCCGAGCCTAGCTGCGCGGTGTTCAGACAGTGACATAAATGATGCGTGCGTTCACTGCTTGCCACATGGGCCCCTGGGGGCGCCCCAGACAGCCATACTACCTTCTAGTCATGCACGGTGCTCTCTATATTCCTGAACACTAGTGATGCACTGCTTGCCACTTCAGCCCCTGGGGGGCGCCCCGGGGCAGCCATACTGCCTTCTAGTCATGCACGGTGCTCTCTATATTCCTGAACACCAGTGATGCACTGCTTGCCACACCAGCCCCTGGGGGGCTCCCCGGGGCAGCCATACTGCCTTCTAGTCATGCACAGTGCTCTCTATATTCCTGAACACTAGTGATGCACTGCTTGCCACACCAGCCCCTGGGGGGCGCCCCGGGGCAGCCATACTACCTTCTAGTCATGCACAGTGCTCTCTATATTCCTGAACACCAGTGATGCACTGCTTGCCACACCAGCCCCTGGGGTGCCCCGGAGCAGCCATACTGCCTTCTAGTCATGCACAGTGCTCTCTATATTCCTGAACACTAGTGATGCACTGCTTGCCACACCAGCCCCTGGGGGGCGCCCCGGGGCAGCCATACTACCTTCTAGTCATGCACGGTGCTCTCTATATTCCTGAACACTAGTGATGCACTGCTTGCCACACCAGCCCCTGGGGGCGCCCCGGGGCAGCCATACTGCCTTCTAGTCATGCACAGTGCTCTCTATATTCCTGAACACCAGTGATGCACTGCTTGCCACACCAGCCCCTGGGGGCGCCCCGGGGCAGCCATACTGCCTTCTAGTCATGCACAGTGCTCTCTATATTCCTGAACACTAGTGATGCACTGCTTGCCACACCAGCCCCTGGGGGGCGCCCCGGGGCAGCCATACTACCTTCTAGTCATGCACGGTGCTCTCTATATTCCTGAACACCAGTGATGCACTGCTTGCCACACCAGCCCCTGGGGGGCGCCCCGGGGCAGCCATACTGCCTTCTAGTCATGCACAGTGCTCTCTATATTCCTGAACACCAGTGATGCACTGCTTGCCACACCAGCCCCTGGGGGGCGCCCCGGGGCAGCCATACTGCCTTCTAGTCATGCACAGTGCTCTCTATATTCCTGAACACTAGTGATGCACTGCTTGCCACACCAGCCCCTGGGGTGCCCCGGGGCAGCCATACTGCCTTCTAGTCATGCACAGTGCTCTCTATATTCCTGAACACCAGTGATGCACTGCTTGCCACACCAGCCCCTGGGGGGCGCCCCGGGGCAGCCATACTGCCTTCTAGTCATGCACGGTGGTCTCTATATTCCTGAACACTAGTGATGCACTGCTTGCCACACCAGCCCCTGGGGTGCCCCGGGGCAGCCATACTGCCTTCTAGTCATGCACAGTGCTCTCTATATTCCTGAACACCAGTGATGCACTGCTTGCCACACCAGCCCCTGGGGGGCGCCCCGGGGCAGCCATACTGCCTTCTAGTCATGCACGGTGCTCTCTATATTCCTGAACACTAGTGATGCACTGCTTGCCACACCAGCCCCTGGGGGCGCCCCGGGGCAGCCATACTGCCTTCTAGTCATGCACGGTGCTCTCTATATTCCTGAACACTAGTGATGCACTGCTTGCCACACCAGCCCCTGGGGGCGCCCCGGGGCAGCCATACTGCCTTCTAGTCATGCACAGTGCTCTCTATATTCCTGAACACTAGTGATGCACTGCTTGCCACACCAGCCCCTGGGGGGCGCCCCGGGGCAGCCATACTGCCTTCTAGTCATGCACAGTGCTCTCTATATTCCTGAACACTAGTGATGCACTGCTTGCCACACCAGCCCCTGGGGGGCGCCCCGGGGCAGCCATACTGCCTTCTAGTCATGCACGGTGCTCTCTATATTCCTGAACACTAGTGATGCACTGCTTGCCACACCAGCCCCTGGGGGGCGCCCTGGGGCAGCCATACTGCCTTCTAGTCATGCACAGTGCTCTCTATATTCCTGAACACCAGTGATGCACTGCTTGCCACACCAGCCCCTGGGGGGCGCCCCGGGGCAGCCATACTGCCTTCTAGTCATGCACAGTGCTCTCTATATTCCTGAACACCAGTGATGCACTGCTTGCCACACCAGCCCCTGGGGGCGCCCCGGGGCAGCCATACTGCCTTCTAGTCATGCACAGTGCTCTCTATATTCCTGAACACTAGTGATGCACTGCTTGCCACACCAGCCCCTGGGGGCGCCCCGGGGCAGCCATACTGCCTTCTAGTCATGCACAGTGCTCTCTATATTCCTGAACACCAGTGATGCACTGCTTGCCACTTCAGCCCCTGGGGGGCGCCCCGGGGCAGCCATACTGCCTTCTAGTCATGCACAGTGCTCTCTATATTCCTGAACACTAGTGATGCACTGCTTGCCACACCAGCCCCTGGGGGGCGCCCCGGGGCAGCCATACTGCCTTCTAGTCATGCACAGTGCTCTCTATATTCCTGAACACCAGTGATGCACTGCTTGCCACACCAGCCCCTGGGGGGTGCTTCGGGGCAGCCATACTGCCTTCTAGTCATGCACGGTGCTCTCTATATTCCTGAACACTAGTGATGCACTGCTTGCCACACCAGCCCCTGGGGGGCGCCCTGGGGCAGCCATACTGCCTTCTAGTCATGCACAGTGCTCTCTATATTCCTGAACACCAGTGATGCACTGCTTGCCACTTCAGCCCCTGGGGGGCGCCCCGGGGCAGCCATACTGCCTTCTAGTCATGCACGGTGCTCTCTATATTCCTGAACACCAGTGATGCACTGCTGGGCAGGAACACGGTGAGTTGCTGAGAGGCAACCCACTGATATGGCACTTCAGATTTATAAACTAAGAGAAGCAATATAGAAATGGCCATGTTTTAAGTCACTCAGGCCTACTGCCTCATCTAGTAGGTCCTCCCTACACTACGGGAGCTTTCCAAGGCCACCCTAGCAAGATGATTAACGTACCCATGTTCTCCACCACTTGCTCCCCTTCGTACTGTAATGAACCAGTCATCAGTCTGCCAGTAATGAGTTCAAATCACTGACCAGCAGTGTCCAAACCTCACCAGGGGATGTGCTCCAATACAGAAGCAGTGTCCTTCCTTGAGGAATCCTACTGATTGCCATATGAATTAAGCATCTGTGATTATATATCTTGGGGCTTCCTCCTCTCGTCTAAGAGGAGGGAGCCCCTGGAATTTAGGAATACAGAAAATCCTAGCCCAGGGACATGGTTATGGAACCCTATACCAAAACGTGTTCCTTCTCAAACTATTTTGTCACAGAACCCTGGCAGACCAACTGTCAAAGAGCCTCACTCTAATAGGTAATTACACCTGTCAATCTGCCTACACCCTCCAAGGTTACTTGTTGTCATAAGTCACCGCTCTGCCCTCTGCAGATAAAAAGGCTACATTGCAGTCACCCAAAATGGCCAATGAAACAGCCCACTGGGAGTGATGTCACCATGAGACAGGAGAAAAGGAGAGATTAATCTTCTGGATGCCGGGAACTGCAGCCTCCATGGGCACATTTAAATGAAAGACACACACTCGCATGCCGTCCCCATCCCCACATAGGCTAGCAGGGCATATGCAGGTCACCATCTTGTGAATGTTCCACCAGACACATGGTGCCTGCATTATACCCAAAACATGCTGTTGCCAGGCAATATGCCCACTAGACAGTCTTCCCAACATATTTTAGGTCTGGTGAAATTATATAAACAAACTTCAGTCTTAGAATATGTGGGGAAAGTGTTGGCTAGTGGCTGAAAAAAATATAGTTTACCCAACAGTGTTTGTTTTTAGCGCTGAAATCCCTGAATACCACCACATCAGGCTTAGACCGTGTTTTCTGAGAATGCGACCATTTTCATTCAAGCTCTAAAAATCTGACTTACTATTCGAATGTCTTGGTGATTTACACAAATAAGTGTCTGGTAAAAGAAGTACCACGCGCCATGATTTTGTTAATACATGCCTTCTGCATGAGTGTTGATCATGACTTAGCCAGCACGTTTTTATTTTGTAAACTAGGTAACAGTACACACACAGCTTCCTGAGTTAGAGTGTGCCTTCCCATGACACTCTGCTGCTTTGCACTGACATGGTTGCGGTCTTTCAGAAATGATGGATGCAGACACAGGAAAGAAGGAAGCCCCCGGGCCACTGGCATTCCATCCCGACACTGGATCCAGTCCATAGTTTGCATTACCCTCGCACTGTCTGCTCTAAGCAGAATGAAGAATGTCCGCGTGCAGGCACTAGCGTGTGAAAGATACAGGTCTGAAGGAACTTTGATGCAGGCTACTCAAGCGCGCGCACTTTGACGAATGGTAAACTGTGCCTTGTCCCTTATCGAAGACCTGTTTAGAGTTCATTGCCGTGTTTCCGGTCCGCTAAAGGCAGGTATGGTAGGTATTTCCTGCTCCATCAACACGCTTCTGTTATTACGCACTCTCAAGTGATGGAAGGCAGCTGATCGTGTTATTTATAACTCTTATCAGTTGGTGTAGTACTGTATCTATGTATGCCAGTGTCTCCGAGCAGGGAAGACTGTGATTGCACACCTGCGGCCCCGCGCCTTTCATGTCCAGGCTTCTGAGGCCCAACATGAAGGGGCTCCTTGATTCACGCACAGTGACTGCGCACCTGCTGACTTCCTCTCCCCCGATTGTCGTTCACAGACGCAGGCGTCATAATGTCTCTTACAGTCTCTTGACATTTCAAGTTATACTATGTTTGCATATGTTAATTGTCACATTCTCTTATTAGGATCCCTCTATCCTACCAGTATGCGCATCAGCGATGAAGGACGCTTGGTTGTCAACTTCAAGACCGAGGCTCGTTTCCATGGTTTATTTGTGATGTCCCACCCAGGTAAACAAATTACCCATTTAATGCATGTTCTGTTTTCTTCCACCCTGAGAGAAAGAGAAATGGAGAGAGAGGGGGAGAGAGAGAGAGGAAGAGAGGGAGAGAGAGAGAGAGAGAGAGAGAGAGAGAGAGAGAGAGAGAGAGAGAGAGAGAGAAAGAGAAAGAGAGAGTTTGAGTGTGCGCACAAGCGGCACGCGCCTGAGATACAGATTATGTGCACAATTCACCATCCAATGGCTGGACTGGAATACTTCGATTTGTTTTTCTCAACTTGGAAACTCATCTCGGACTTGGACCAATAAACACTTGAGGGCCATTTACCTTGTTTTATATATATACAGTTGCAAGCATTGCCTATGGTGAAGGCCAACCATTTGCACAATGCAAGTGTTCCATAGTGGTCTGACTGCCACCAGCTTCCGATGAGGGGTGTTTGGTTTCAGGAACATTGTTAGTGGTGCCACAGTGTGGAAGTCTTCTGCCCTGGTTGCCCATGTGCGGGTTTCAATAATAGATGCCTCTTGACATGTTGCAGAGCTGGAGGTCAGCGGAGACTCCCTGGCCTCTGCTTCTGCACGCACTACTGTGCATAGTGTGCCACACTACTAGGGCCCACTCTGCGAATGTTCATTGGGCACTCCAGCTTCTTCATGTACACCCCATGCTGCATCTTCTCCTCCTGGGATTACATGCGTAAGATCACACACTCTTCCACAAGTGAAACTGTTGGTATAATTCTGCCCACGTTGTGCACCGCGCCGTATGGAGCCAAGTCACCAATGGGCACACGGAATGGGCTATCGTGCATGTTATGTCACCAACAGGTCTACATTATCATACGTGTAAAACCTTGAAGCTGCATCTTTTAAAATCCTTCAAAAAAGGCATTCAACCTGGTGCTTCACTCTGGAAAAATAAGGAAGCCTAGTAAACCAGGGGCAAGTCAGTGGGGCGGTAGGGCGGGCAACCGGACGGAAACAGGCAGGGGGCCGATAACGCAAAGATTTGCCCTGTGATAGGAACCATCATTAATATTATGTCTTTAGGCTACTATCATCATTAGGGTAGTTATTGAGCGTGGACCTGGCTTCGGGAAGCAACGGAGAGCTTTACAGGTCATAGGGTGGGGGGGACAACCGTGGAGGGCGTGCAATTTGGCAACCAGGGAAGGAAACTGGGGCTGGGGGTGAAGAGCGGCCAACGTCAGATTAGGTGGGGAAGGGAGAGGGTGTGGCCTAGTTGTTAGCGAGGATTTTGACCCGCCTATCACGTATTACAAGCAATAAGGGGCCTTTCTCGGGGACATTGTTGTGTCTGCTCGCTATTATCCAGGAATATGGCTGTGTGCTGGCATGTGTGTCCTTCAATTGTTTCTTTTGGGTCTGGAGAGCCTGGGTAACATGAAGAAATCACCTGTACTAAAGTATTTCAAACTAAACAGGAACAGTGTCCAGTGCGTCACATTTCCATCTGGTGCGAGATTAGGAACTTTCATCATGATTTATTTTCTCAAAAGAAAGAAGAAATGTAACGCCTGCGTTTGTCCCCTTTCTAGCTTCATTCCTGAGTTCCATGATCATGTCCGCGGACCATCCGGGCCTCACCTTCACGCTCAGCCTTGTGCGAAGTGAACCAACGTACAACCAACCAATCCAGCAGTGGAGCTTCGTTTCTGATTTTGCAGTAAGTCAAGCAGACATTCTCCCGCCAAATGAAGTACTTTGCGAGATGCTAAAGCCCGGCCATGACTTGTGCTGAGAGAAGAGAGATCTCTGTATTCTCAGAAATGTTTCTGCTTATTATCTTTTTGAGAAATTCGATCTTCCTGTGTTTTGGAATCACTTAGTACTCACTTCACCAGGTCAAAGGCAACTTTAGTAGCAGTGAATACCAAGGCCCTTATTCACAGAGCGTTTTCTAATGGGGGTTTGCCATTGTAAAATGCTTCTGTGAATTAGGCCCCAAGCGTTTTAGTGAACGCTGGTAATACAAAATGCACCCCCCCCCCACCCCAGTGTTCCTGCATCTCTCATAATGCTTAGCCAAGCTGTGTGCCGAACAGCGCCCTATTTCTATTTCTATTCTCTGTGATTGCCGCCCACTGCATGTCCTGCTTTGATCCCATGGGCACTTGAACCCGTGTCTCGCTCCCTAGTGTTGTGTTACCAGTCCCAGCTGTCGGAAGCTTGCGGCGAGCTGGCCTTTCGGGCTACAGCTTTTCCCGTTATACCAAGTGCAGCCGGAAGATAATGGTGTCATCTGATAGGCTCGCGAGAATTCTAAGTGAGGTGGACAGGTGGCCTGGCATGATACCATGCAACAGATGAAAGTATTCATAATGGCTTCACAGAATGGGATCAGGGGCCTGCCTCCTGTCTGTGAGCTTCTTTTAACACTCCCTGATGTTACTAGTTGGGGTCTGATGTTTACACACACTGGGTAATGGTCCATGAGACGGGCGGGCCCAGCCCGTTTAGAAACCCCTCCAACTCCACGGATGTTTCTCGTGACCCATGAATACAGTGTGCTTCAGCGTAGACTCCTAATGCGAAAGATCAAGGCCTCTATAGCACACAGCTTTCGCTTAAAAGTAGGGCTCAATAGCTCAGTGGGTTCATGTGTGTCTACTCTAAACAGATGTGTGTGTTCAAGCGGGCATACGTTTACATTCCAATGCGTTGACTCCTCCTTTCATCATTCCCAGGTCAATTAAAATCAATAGCATTAATGTAATGAACGCATGCTATTTACAGTGCCATCCAATGAAAACACTCTGAAAGGGAGGGCAGCGGAAAAGTACGCATTGTTACCCCAGCTTCATTCTGAAAGCGTGAGACTGCAATCTTTCTGTTCGAGTAATTCTCAGCACCTCGGGAGGGACACTCTTCTTCCATTGAGCTGCCGCCACTCTTCCGAACGGGATCAAGGGCGTGGCCTTCTCAGTGGCTGACATCTTGCACAGCGACCTCTCTTGGGCGCGGAATCTAGAATGTCTGACTTTGCAAGTGTGTGGCTCCTCACCCAAGAAAGAGGTAACTCCCTCATCTTTATAGGTAACGGCTGGGAAGCCACTTAACATTGAGTTGTGTTGCAAAACAGTACATTTGTGGAGGGAAAGAAGTTCATGATTGTGTATTCGATCTGACACCCGATCATCCCCTTTGTGTACTGACTCAAAAAACAAATCTAACATTAGGGCCACCAAGCACTGCAAGCCCAGCACGCCATAGCTCTTAGAAGTCTAACATTGCGGCCACCAAGCACTGCAGGCTGAGCACGCCATAGCTCTTAGAAATGTAGCATTGCGGCCACCAAGCACTGAGCACACCATAGCTCTTAGACGTCTAACATTAGGGCCAACAAGCACTACAAGCTGAGCACGCCATAGCTCTTAGAAGTCTAACATTAGGGCCACCAAGCACTGCAGGCTGAGCACGCCATAGCTCTTAGAAATCTAACATTAGGGCCACCAAGCACTCCAAGGTGAGCACATCATAGCTCTTTGAAATCTAACATTAGGGCCACCAAGCGCTGCACGCTGAGCACGCCATAGCTCCTAGAAATCTAACATTAGGGCCACAAAGCGATGCACGCTGAGCACGCCATAGCTCTTAGAAATGTAGGATTGGGGCCACCAAGCATTGCAAGCTGAGCACGCCATAGCTCTTAGAAGTCTAACATTAGGGCCACCGAGCGCTGCAAGCTGAGCACGCCATAGCTCTTAGAAATCTAACATTAGAGCCACCAAGCACTGCAAGCTGAGCACGCCATAGCTCTTAGAAATCTAGCATTAGGGCCACCAAGCACATCTAGCTGAGCACGCCATAGCCCTTAGAAATCTAGCATTAGGACCACCAAGCACATCTAGCTGAGCACGCCATAGCTCTTAGAAATCTAGCATTAGGGCCACCAAGCACTGAAAGCTGAGCACGCCATAGCTCTTAGAAATCTAGCATTAAGGACACCAAGCACTGAAAGCTGAGCACGCCATAGCGCTTACAAATCGAACATTAGGGCCACCAAGAAAGCAAAAGCTGCGACCGATTTTCTTTCGTCTCCATGACTTTTTAACATCATTGCCTGTGTCAGTTTCTCTTTTGTTTTGCTACTGCCACGTGCCCCCCCCCCCCAGGGATGCCCGAAGCATGTCTGGGGCGAAGGGGCAGAATCTTTCAAAGGGGATTTAGATGACGCTGTTTAATATAAAAATGGTAGTAAGGTCTCTGATTTTAATAGAAAATATAAGCAGTAGATCATATGCACTTATATTTTCAAGAGCCATGGGCCCCACTCGACATACTTTGGGACTCCCTGTGGGGTCAATTTCTAGGTGGGGTTCCCAGAAACAATATGTTTACTCAAGAGGGGAGCTCGGTATGAAAAAGTTTCAATACCACTGCTCTAGATGAAGGTCTTCTGCCAACACACTTGGAAAATAACATACACACTATTTGTGTGGCACTGTACAGTAATCAATGTTCCCTTCCTGTTGGAATTTCTTGAAAGCACTTCTACTTGTATATCACACTTTGCACGTGCCCATTTTCGGGGAACTGGAAACACTTTTTCTAAACCAAATCTACAAACCTTTTACAGACTGTTTCGAGTGCCGAAGCTGTGAGGAGAAGTCCTTTCAAGGAATTCCAATAGGAAACTGCCACACACACTGAAATAAGTCTAGATGAGGCATCTGAAATAGGAATTGATCCGCAGACTCGGTGCACAGAACTATAGCAAACTACAGACTACAGACCTGGGAAAGCTGATCGGAGAACTCCTTTACACGAGCAGCCACGTCACAGGCTTTCAACGAAGTGGAGGGCTGCCTTTAAAAACCCATTCCGGCATGGAGCGTGCGCGCGCGAGAGTGGGTGCGCAAGTGGTCTGGGGTGGTCGCGGGGCTGCCGCGTGAAGCCGGTCTAAGTCAGCAGCTTCAAACGCTGGCCAAATGTGAGTACTTCATTTAAGAAACTTGTTAGCTGCAAATGTGCATATTTTTCTCAATGGTCAGTTTTTAATTTGCCACGCCGCCTACAATGGAAACTTTTTATCAGTTATATACAACCTGTGGAGTGGGATCAATCTTCACCGGGCCACAGCCGAAACCATGCTGATTTATCCCTTTCCCTACAAACACTTCTATTAATCATATTAGTGATTTCTGTGGTGTACTTTAGCCTCCTATGTTAGTTATTCTGATGCGTTCCGAGTCCAAGCTAACAGTCAAATGCCCTGGACTGATCAATCTGTTCCCGTGTGTCCTGATGGACAGATAGCTGAGGCGCCTTTAAATACAACTGAAAATATTATCCTCTCGTCAAAGGGCGGGGGTTCAAAGTTATTGGGCGTAGAGGAGGCTGGACCACACATACCGAGGGAGTTACCTCATGGGGGCCTCGATGCCGATACTATCATTTTGGATGCCTCTTTATTTAGGCTGTGTGCTGAGATGGAGGCAGCAGCTAAGTTTGTGATGGCACCATCCTCTCCAGCACGCCAGTGTGAACAGTTTCCTTCGCCAGTAGGGGCCCTAAGGGGAGGTTGGCGATCCAATTTTTACACACAGAGGAATGTTCACTTACGAAGAGACTCCAATATCTTCCCTCATGTAAATTCCCTGGGGCCAACTTCAGTATTGGCCTTGCACTTGGTATTGCAATCAATACAGAGGTTATAGGGTAGCATCAAGGACATTATGCAGGCGAATTCACTAAGGTTATTGTCGATAGAAGGTAAGCTCATGGCATTGCCAGGGTTTCAACGCTGTGCGGGGACTTTACTATCAACTCGCATGTAGCGCCCTCCACTAGGCCGTGTTTCTCTGCGCATGGCGGTCAATCTACCTCCTGGTCCTGAGAGTTGTCAAGGTAACTTGAGTGACTCTCCAGAGCTTTTTGATTCATCTTCCCCTGCAGTTGTGGAGGTGGATATCAATGAATTGTGCTCTTCGTTATGCTTAGCTGACCAGTCACCGGTTGCACTGGACGCGGAACTTAATAATACGGACATGTCAATTACGAATGCGCGAGTGGAGCGCGAATCAGAAGGAAAAAGTGTTTTCAGGCTGTCCTAGACGGAAAAAGCTATGAAAAAAAACGAAAAAGCGACTGAGTGCTAATCCTAACACAAATAAATCCTCTAGGAAATTCCTAAGGGCTTTACCACAGATACATGAAATCATTGACGTTAATGAACCTGAGGAGACAAAGGCTGTGAAGGGTCTTGTTACTCCAAATCAAAATCTAAGGCCAAAAAAGAGAGTGAGGCAGAGCAAAAGAAAATTGTTCACATTGTTGTTTCTCTTGCCCCTTCAACTATGAGCAATGACCACCCTGACCAAGATGAAGAAGGACATGTGGCTTGTTCACATTCTCTTTTAACAACGCCTTGTAAGTCCTCCTCCATTAAACATCATTCTAATGAGGGGGACCTTTTGCCGCAGGTTGTCTCAACTTATGAGCTCGGATGTCTCGATATTACAGAAGCAAAGGGGTGAAGGAAACAAGCCCCCTCCTGTTGGTCTACGTACTGGAACTGATTCTTTATTTAACGAAAGCAAGACAATCGACCAATCGTTCTTAATGAATACCTGCGATGAAGGAACTGTTAGCTTTGAAAATATTGTGGAAGTAAATGGAACTCTTCATCTAAATCGCTTTGAACTACTCAAAATGTTTGAAAGAATTCCTGTTTTACGTCTTATTCATACTGGAGACATTGATACCATCAAAATACCAGATGACGGCACAAATAGACTGATTGCTCACTTTTATATACATATATTGGGACAAAACTTGTGTGGGAGCAAACAGACCTTTTTGGATCAATGGGTCTTGACTTAATATTGTTTTCGAATTCTAAATGTATGTCTCTATTTTTAGCAGGTCCTTCTCTATCTCCAGAGAAAGCGGCAGTTTCTAACCCTTCTACAATACTTAAATGCAACTAAATGAGCAGTCCTGTAGCCAATTCTGGGCCACAGGGGGACTTACTAGTTCCCCCTGTGGTTTGGTCTTGGCTTGTAGCAAAGCTGAATCTATCTGCTATGCCCAAAGGTTCTATAAACAATCTTTGATATAGGTAAGCTCAAGAGCTTTTCCTGGAACTCATGCGGTTGAATGAATATCTACTGTACATTCTACCTTTGCAGGTATGAATGTGTTGCTGTGCCAGGAAACTATGTTGTTAAATCCACTTCATTTCAAGGGCATTGCGACTTATTCCACTGTCACTCTGCGGGGCTGGGTTGGACGCCCCAGAGGGGACCTAGCGGCAGCTAATGACTTGTCTATAAAAATGAAGTCCTTTGAGATTGCTACAAATAATGAGGGACTACTGACAGTCGGTATTAAGCTTGGTGATTCTAAGACATATCTCTTAATTGTAAACCCTTATTGGAATCTGGCGGCTCAATCTAGGCTTAGCATCCAACCATCATTGGACGCCCTAATTGAAGATTGGTTGGCTAAGGGTTATCCTAATAACACCATCATTGGAGGAGATTTTAATGCTACCTGTGTGGCTTCCAAGGCAATATCTTCGAAAGGATATTGGGATGACTGTGTCTCAGTGTGCCTTTAAGGGTAGAGGGGAGCAGCAGGACAACTTTATGAGTTCATGGGACTTTACCGTGTTATGCCTTATTCTTAATATGATACTATTTCAACTTGGGAAAGGGGGTCCCAGAATTCGTGGATCGATCATATTTATGTGTCTAGGTCTTTGAGTCCACTTTGCTCGCCATTATGCATTACCAAGCAGAAATTTAGCTGTCACTCATCTATTGATAGCTTTGTAAATATTGGGTCTCAGACTTGCGATTTGGATCCCCCTCTGGCGCTGTTATCTGTCGCTAGAGGTGGTCTAAGTGTAAAGTGCAATTATACAATCCGCCTAAGGTTTAATAGGGCAATGGAACGTATGTGTGCATCCCTGCCTTTTGGAGATTTTGAGGCTCTGTTCTCTATAGGGTCCTATAATAGGATAATTAGATCATGTTTGTATATTGTTACAGGTAAGGGCCGAGTAGTAGTTCCAATGAAACACTTAGATCGCTTTAACAAGTTGGTGCCAAAGGCTAAAAGGGACAAAAGAAGGGAATACGACCTGTGCTCGATCAAGACAAATTGGCTCATATACAACGTAAGCATAACATTGCCCAAAGATATATGAATTGCATCTATCGCCTTACATGTGCTATATATATAAACGAAAGTTAAGGAATTTTGCAGGCGATAAATGGATCTAAGAGTAATACATTCTGGGAAATTATTAATGGCGCTTTATCCTCGAGTCCAGATCAAGGTGCATTTTTTTATTCCAGAATCTTCCTGGGTAGATGTTTCTGGGAAACTTCATACCAAAAAAGATCATATTCTTATTATTAATTTTTCAAATGTAAATGATATGGCTATCTCGGGTTTTGATTGGACCAAAGAGGATGTTAGTGATGCGATGCAGTGTTCTAAAGCATCTGGGATGGGACCAAGCCTGATTTTCATATGGTCTTTCCCCTTCTGTAATGGCTTGGCAAGCTGAAGAATGATGGTCTGGAGGGTTGCCCAGAGCAATGGCAATGGCTACGATTAATTCCAAACCTTCCAGCCATCACCTCTTTTGTTTTGCATAAGTCACAACAAGTGGGACGGGTATGCCCAGACGTGGGTCCCAAGCCTGCTGGGCCTAGAGACCCAAGCTACTTCTCACTGATGACACCCAATGATGTCAAAACATGTCTGTCGATGATTGTGGTCTCGTGCAGAAGGGATGTGGCCTAGCAGTTTGGGCTGGACTGGCCCTTTTGGGATGGGACCAAGCCTGATTTCCATATAGTCTTTCACCTTTTGTAATGGCTTAGCAGGTGGAGAATGATAGTCTGGTGGGTTGCCCAGAGCAATGCCAGAGATTAGGATTAATTCCAAACCTTCCAGTCATAACTTTTATAGTTTCGCTCAGTTTTCTAAACCATCTAGGGCTGCTGGCCCCAATGGTCTCACACCAATTGCCTTAAAGGTCAACCCAGAGTTATGGGCTGACTTCCCATTCCCAATGTTTTGGGATATTTTATCTACTTTTATGTTCCCTCTCTCTTGGAAAACATCATACTTAATCCTGATTTTTAAGAAACGGGATTGTGCTTTGAATTCCAACTATCGTCCAGTGGCAATCTAAGATACGACAAGTAAAGTGTTTTCCTGTCTTGTTTTACGAGACTTAAATAGATGCTCAGAGAAGCTTGTTCTTTTCCAAGTAGGTTTTAGGAAAGCCTTGGGAACCACTTTGAATGGTATTGTATTCAGCCATTTGCTTGCTGAGGTAAAGCCAGGGACAATTGGTGCCATCTATATTGCTTCAGTGGACATGAGCAGCGCATTTGATAGGGTGGATCATGAGCGCCTTTGACAGAAATGATTGGACTGTAAGATTCCAGTGCCAATTGTACAGATTCTGGTGGGTCTCCACTCTGATAGTACTGTTCGTGTCCAAAACTTGATTTATTCTTGAAATATGCATTGCTAAATAATTGACTTATTAATGGGTCTAAGTCGAAGGTTGTCCTCTTTACCACAAAACGGAAGCACAAGGCTATGTATTGGGCGGTGGAGGAAGCCAGGTTGAGTCACGTTCCATCGTTTTGCCATCTTGGCTTCACATTATCTAATGTTGCTGCACAAGGAGTTATGGATTGGAGTTGCTAACTTTAGATCTGGGTGCTTTTTACAATTCTCTGCAAGGCCCGATGAGGAAAACAGCTCTAGGTCTTTCACCTGCAGTTCTTAACCCAGTGATTAGCCATGAGTTGGGTTTAATTTCATTAGAGACAACAATTATTTGGAAACGACTGAATTCATATTCTAAGATAGTATGCCCTGAATGCGGCTCCTTATTCGTTGATTTGGCAGAAAGCTATACATTGTGATCTGTTTGTTCCATCAATTAATTTTTAGATAGGATGGAAAATGCTTTGTTGTATATTGAGTCGTCTCATGAGCTCAGCAAGTATCCGCTGAAAGTTAAAAGGAAACTTTAGGAGTTGGATTGGCGTGTGACTATCGAGAGTTTGGGATCTTATAGACTTTATTAGGAATACGCTATTATTCCCAGAAATAGGAATTGCCTTTCTCCATATTTGCGTTTGCTCTCTGATGCGAAGGCTCATAAGACTTGTATGCATTTTAAATGTAATCAACGCCACACTCCTGAAGTTATTGGCCCTCCTCTGGGTTTATTACCTCAGGCTCGAATTTATTGATTATGTGGGAAGGCAGAGACAATGGAAACCACAAAGCATGTGTCACTTTATTGTCTTAAAACCTCTGATCTGCGTTCTTTTCAATGTAATGCATTTATCCATTCTAAGGGATGGGAGTAGAGTAAGGAGGAGGGATGGGAGGATTGTAGGGGTTGGGTAAGCGTAGCCAGCCAGAGGGTGGTGCCCAGAAACGGTACCAAAAAAGGTAGCCGGCGCTCCTCTCCAGAAAGAAGATGGCATGATAACCTGTTCTGAGATGAGAGTTTGCAGCCATCTGCTTTTTGCTCACTGTACCTTTCACAGATGGGAAATAACCATTTGCATATCAGTTTTTTTCCCGCCCACATGGGCAGTCCAGCACTGAAATGCTATGGCAATTCCTCTCTGAACAAGAGTACCAACAGCAACCCCATACACTTGTTTCAGCCTTGTTGGGCCTCATCAGTGAGGTGAAGCTGTGCCTCTCTGAGCACTGTGAGCCGGGTCCCCAGAAACTGCCCCCATGTTGCCAGTCAGAAGTCTTATAACCTGCCAATGCATTCCTTTCATTCTGGGGCTTTAAATGTGTGCTTCGCAGCACTCTCCTTCCAAGCTGTGTTGGCTGAAGCCCGTCTGGCCATCACTCTCGGTGCATACAGAAGTGTTATCATCTCGTTGCTTTTTAACCCCAGTTCCTCCACATCAGCCACTTGCTGACCAAGGTGGATTTATACCTTTTCAGTGGGCATTTAGTGTTTCGGCTCCCTGCTGGCTGCCATCTCATGACAATTGGTGGCTATTAACCCCCCCCACCCCTGTGTATTTCTTTGTCTCCAGCATAATGTATGCACACCACGCACGAGTGCCTCAGACGGTTTTCCGCTGGAAGCAGGGGGGCAAGTTGCAACCATCACGTGGAAATGGACCCCCACACAGCTTCAACCCTTCCAGTAATCACAAGTAGAGTCCAGACCTTCTTGTTTGCTGCCAGTTATCAGAAGTGTTTGTGAGTCTAGGCCAATGCGAGTTGAAACCTGTTGCTCACCGGATGTGTTGGGCTACGAGTGCCGGTATCCCTCACCATTGTCTATGCTGGCTAGGACTGATGGTATCTGTAGTTCAAAACGTCGGGAGAGCCAAAGGTTGAGATCCCTGTTCTAGGCTGCGCATGAAGAGGCGTCTTGGTAAATGTTATGTCGGGAGCATTTGGTAACATGGCAGCCTCCGTTGCAATGGCCTAAATTCCACTACCACTAGACCTCCTGCCACTACCTTATGCCTAGGCCTGCTTGTGCAATGATTCCAGGATCCCGTCCGTTTCAGTGTAAATGTGCGGTATGACTGAGTTCATCCCTCTTTCCCAATTGTAAAATCCAGTCTGGTTTTATGGGGTTCACAATTGTGCTTACATAATAAAAAAAAATACGCACAATGAATGTTATTGGCTTATTTTTGCGTACTGATTTGGTCATTCTGGAAAAGGTCTCAGTTTGACATCTTACGAGTGGACTTCCAGGACTCCGGGGACGTGCGCAAAGCTGTGCACTAGTAGAGAGGCGTGTAAAGGATGTGCGCCTGTCATTTTCCCAGGATTGCGGATCCTGCTCTTTAAGTATAGAGCTGAAAGGCGTTGCTTTAAGTTTTGATCTGGTCCCCAATGAAGCCCTTCTTCCCGTGCAGCTGTTGTACTCTCTTGTGCTGTGACTGTGAATGTTTACTGTCCAGCAGCGCCATCTACTGCTAGAAAAATATATCCATGGACGGCAGTACACCTGTCAGCAACACTTCACGCGTTCATTCCTACACAGTGGGGGGGAGCCAGAAGAAAGATGATGGCCTGTTCTAAAAATCAAAGTCTCCTTTTTAAGAAGGTCCACTGGCTATTCACGAGAAGGGCAGTCGCCCGCCAACCAAATCAGAACATACATGGTTACGTTGGAACCGTATAAACGGTCTGTCTATGATTGTATGGGTTTTCTTTCACGTGAACCCGGCTGTGAAGCAGCAGCTAGTCTTGCCAAATGGGATTCTATAGAGCAATAAATAATATGGTTCCAATTAGAAGGATAGATGATTCAGGCTACTTTTGAATAGTCCAGCGGCGGGCCTTCTAATTGGACCTGGAGGAACGGAATACAGAATCGGGCATGGAAGTCAGACACTGTCCTGATTGTCTGCAGCTGTGCTCCCATTGAAGATATATTCGCACGAGTTTCAAGCAATCGCACCTTCCTGCATCGGGAATTCCCTCCATTGCCTTTTTCTACTCTTGGTGAGGGGGGCCGAGGTGTTCTCTTTTAATCAGCTGACTACTTTAACTGGCTTAAGAAATATACAAGGGGTCCCAACTACTGCTGGACAAAATCACTCTGGGACCTCAGGACTGGCGAGACAGGGTTGTGATGGGGCAGGGGCAGGGGTCCAGTCATGGTAGACAAGTGACACGCTTGTAAAACGTGTAAACACACAGGACTACTATAAAAGCGATGACTTGAAATGTGCAAAAATGACATCATAAATCAGCCTCACAAGACAGTTGAACAAAAACAGAATGATTTGTGCTTTATTTTCCACATCCTAAATGGATTGCCTCTGAATCTGAACTAAAAGAGATACAGTGCATGCAAAAGCTAAAAGTTGTCATGATGTCACACTGTATGGCTATTCATGCATGTTTCTCATGTGTCCTTTATAGACACTTATAGTCATTCCCTGCTGCTGTGTCTGCTGCCACCTAACCTTCACTGCACATGCATGTGCTTAAACTCAAAACAAGAACCGACAAGCTAGAGCGCAGCACTTTTGAGCTCAGAATGTTTTTGACGACTGTGAACAGCTGATCACTGCAGGTGCACGGTATTAAAGTGACCCAGGAAGCGCATCGGCTGTTGTTTATCCTGGTTTGGGGACCTTTGGAGACCTTTTATGTCGGATTCCGAATCCAGGCAAATCCGGCCCAATGCCCCTGGTCCTACCGCGTCACAAAACAATATTTGGGGGCAGGTCCTAAGAAGTGTCTGGGCGGTTTAAGAATTGCAGGTAACTATCCTTTGAAAAAGGCGTGACCTACGTAAAAATAGAGGGCGCTAAAAAGTCGCAGCTGGGTTTTCACAACTTGCATGAACTAAAGAATGATCTATTGAAAAAGGTGTGTAAAATCTAATTAATCATCACTCAGAAAAATCTAGGTTCCAATCCCTTATGTGTGGATCCGTCAGGCCACCGTTTCCTATATTACTTAGCTACCTAAAGCTGTTCCTAACCAGGCACCCAGTGTGTAACATGCAGGCACGTATCCCTGTACCAAAACAGAACTGCGCTCCCATTCTAACGACTGCAACCCACCTTCCACCACTCAAAACAGAAACATATATTCCCCAATTCACTGCTGAAAAAAGAAAAACATGTTTAAGTCTTTTCTCAATTGGAAGGTGTGTCTCAGCAAAGCAAAGGGTTTCCTCACGCCGGCACTCTGCTCTGATGAGGAAAGTGTTAATGAGGGTAATTCATGGATTATTTGCGCTGGAAAAAACGGGATTACTGTGCCATTCTGCCCGCAAATCCCCATTTGTTAAATAGAGATATGCGGGCAGAAAGGCGCACAAATCCCGTCTTTTTCGGCGCAAATAATCCATGAATTACCCCCAATGTGTCCAACTGACACCTTTTCTCGTTTCAATGTTTCTATGTTTCTATGCATTTAAGGTTCGCTCCTGCTGCAGCAGAAAGAGCAGCACCCTGCGAGGGTGGGCCGGGGGAAAGGGCGCTGCACCGGCGAGACAGAATGTACAACTCTGTTAGGGAGGCTCAGAGTGGGCTGTGGCCCAGTTAAAGCCATGTCTGTATATACCGATCCAATGTTTCTTTTCCTATTGTTTGCAGGTCCGCGATTATTCGGGAACGTACACCGTGAAGCTGATAGCCTGTTCTACGGCACCCTATCAAGAGTACAGCATCCCAGTGGTCTGCAATCCCAGAGAACCAATCACGTTTGACCTTGACATCAGATTTCAGCAGGTACACACCAGTCACTTCTTACGAATATTCAATATCTGTTAATGTTGTGGACTGCTTTCATATTGAAGTTTGCTACCATAGTTCAGTGGGTACAAAATGGAAGCCCTATATCCGTATGCAAACATGTAATACATTTTGTTTACATTACTTAAAAATGCCACCCTAGACTCCTATCTTGTTTAATTGGCACTGGCTTATGCAGTATGGCAGGAACTATTCTTACTGGTAGTATAGTTGTCGAATTGTAGTATGCATGTATGAAGGGGGTGCATATAGTTTGTGTGCAACATAAGAGTTCTGGTCAGCTTGTTAGGGGTGTGAGCCTCCAAGCTGTGCATTCTCTGCCCAGGGCCTACAGCCGGAGCACTCACCTACTGCGCTACAGATGGAAACACAACATGTTCCTTTTCCAAGCCTCTTTGCCTTTGAGTCTGTGGATCTCAGTGCTTAGGCGGCCATTTTGGGTGCGAGCACTACGTAAACGCCGTAGATAGCCAGACATAGTGGGGGCCACGCCCGTAGGGGGCTTGCCAGTCATCCCACATAGGGTGCAGTGGCCCTCTCGGGGGAGTAGGACAACTGCTTTGATAGCCAAACAGAAGTACAACTAATGAGTGAATCAAGGAAGGCTTTAGGTCTGCGGGTGATGGGCACAGAAAGAGAAAAAAGAGAATAAAAGGAGAGCAGAATGGGGCAGTACTAGAAGAAGAATACTACAGAAAAAAAACATTATTATCCAGCACTTTATTAACGAGAAAGTGATATCCTTGCAATTAATCGAAGGGTTCCAGTTAAAAATGATGCAGGATAATAAAGTGTCTGGCGAGATACCCGAGTGCCCAGCTAGAAGAGAGTGGGTATGCAGAGCAAAAGGCCAGCAAGGATTCCGTGTCCAGCTAGGAGAGAGTGGGCATGCAGAGCAAAAGGCCAGCAAGGTTTCCGTGTCCAGCTAGGAGAGAGTGGGCATGCAGAGCAAAAGGCCAGCAAGGTTTCGGTGTCCAGCTAGGAGAGAGTGGGCATGCAGAGCCAAAGGCCAGCAAGGTTTCCGTGTCCAGCTAGGAAAGAGTGGGTATGCAGAGCCAAAGGCCAGCAAGGTTTCCGTGTCCAGCTAGGAGAGAGTGGGTATGCAGAGCCAAAGGCCAGCAAGGTTTCCGTGTCCAGCTAGGAGAGAGTGGGTATGCAGAGCAAAAGGCCAGCAAGGTTTCCGTGTCCAGCTAGGAGAGAGTGGGTATGCAGAGCCAAAGGCCAGCAAGGTTTCCGTGTCCAGCTAGGAGAGAGTGTGTATGCAGAGCCAAAGGCCAGCAAGGTTTCCGTGTCCAGCTAGGAGATGGTGGGTATACAGAGCCAAAGGCCAGGGTGGGTATGCAGAGCCAAAGTCCAGCAAGGTTTCCTTGTCCAGCTAGGAGAGAGTGGGTATGCAGAGCAAAAGGCCAGCAAGGTTTCCGTGTCCAGCTAGGAGATGGTGGGTATGCAGAGCAAAAGGCCAGCAAGGTTTCCGTGTCCAGCTAGGAGATGGTGGGTATGCAGAGCCAAAGGCCAGCAAGGTTTCCGTGTCCAGCTAGGAGAGAGTGGGTATGCAGAGCCAAAGGCCAGCAAGGTTTCCGTGTCCAGCTAGGAGAGAGTGGGTATGCAGAGCAAAAGGCCAGCAAGGTTTCCGTGTCCAGCTAGGAGAGGGTGGGTATGCAGAGCCAAAGGCCAGCAAGGTTTCCGTGTCCAGCTAGGAGAGGGTGGGTATGCAGAGCCAAAGGCCAGCAAGGTTTCCGTGTCCAGCTAGGAGAGAGTGGGTATGCAGAGCCAAAGGCCAGCAAGGTTTCCGTGTCCAGCTAGGAGAGAGTGGGTATGCAGAGCCAAAGGCCAGCAAGGTTTCCGTGTCCAGCTAGGAGAGAGTGGGTATGCAGAGCAAAAGGCCAGCAAGGTTTCCGTGTCCAGCTAGGAGAGAGTGGGTATGCAGAGCCAGAGGCCAGCAAGGTTTCCGTGTCCAGCTAGGAGAGAGTGGGTATGCAGAGCCAAAGGCCAGCAAGGTTTCCGTGTCCAGCTAGGAGAGAGTGGGTATGCAGAGAGGTTTCCGTGTCCAGCTAGGAGAGAGTGGGTATGCGCAAGGTTTCCGTATCCAGCTAAAGGCCAGCAAGGTGTCTCATCTGCCTGTCTTCAGACTCCCAGAAAACGGGCATTCCATTATTCCGCATAGTTTCTTAACTGGCAATATTGAATTGCAAATGATGTCGCGTAGCATAGATGTTATTTACTTTATAATATTATTGTAGTAATGAGTAATAGTAGTAATATTTCTGTTTTATCTTTCTTCATCTGATGTAGTTCAGTTGTATGGATTGCGCCGAAAGAAAGTATTTTGTTGGGTACGTTCCCAGTTAGTATGAAGGTTGCAGTATTATCGCTATTAGTATGCAGATTCCTGTCAGTAGGGGGCACCCTGCTCTGGGCGAGGTGGGAGGTATGACGCACAGCTACAGGGTGACTCTCTCGCCCTTCACCCAAGGAATAGGGTTGCTCCATGGAATCACGTGGAAACCCCGCGGGATCTTCACTCCCCTTGATGGGAAATTAAGCATGGTCTTCATTGGTTCTGTTGATATTTGACTTTCCTGAAATCCACCTTCCTTCATTCTCAAACTCTCCTTTGTCACAGAGGCGAATCCTTTCCTACGATGCATCGGCGCTCTTTCAAGTGTGTCATGATGATGATAAAGACGAGGGTTGGTTTGTGTCTAAGGAATAAGCATTGCTTTCCTGGTTACAAACGACTGTGCACACCCTGGGAAATCCACCCAGATCAGGGATTAGGAATGGTAGCAACCTCTGCTAAACCTGATGCCCATCTACCCATGTGAGATTCCATGATGGACTGCAGCCCTGTGTGCCCGCGCGTATCAGAGGGGGAGGGGCGTTCTGGTGCCAGGTCTCACAGGGCTCAGCAGGTCATTGCAATGTTTGGGATAACACGCGGGGAAGCATTGGGTTGGCTTTGCCCTGTGCGCAAGGTCCTGGAACTGCTGAGAGAGATTGATGACCCCCGTAGGGTTCCTGGTCTGTTAGAGGTTGCAGGGTCCTCCCACCACTGAAGGGTTTTGAGAAGGCTTCCAGGAGCAGCAATGTGCAAAATGACCTGCAGTGTAGTGCTAACATACGTTACTCCCGGCTTTGTGCACTATGTGGCGGGTTTGGGGCAAAGTTTTTTGATGCAGTCTCTCATAAAATGATACGTGACGAATGACACATGTGACGTGGAGCGGAGCTGAAGGTATGGAGGGCCGGTTCCATTGACTCCTACCAGAACACTGTAATCCTCTGGACCCCTCATTGTATGGCTTCATGTACTCACCTCTGCGTTGTTTTCCCAGGTGAGCGACCCGGTGGCTGCGGAGTTCAGCCTGAATACTCAGATGTTCCTGCTCTCTAAGAAGGCTCTCTGGTTGTCTGATGGATCCATGGGATTTGGTCAGGAGAGCGATATCTCGTTCTCAGAAGGTATGAGAGTTCTCACAACTGGAACCACTTTTTTTCCTCCTGCCACGCATTGCTACCAGAGGACTCCATGTCCTGAGGACACCCTACTCCAGTTCAGGGCTTTGCTTTTTCTTTAATTTCACTTTAGAACATTGTATCCATTTGAAGTGACCCAAGACTGCAACTCCCATACCGTGGTCTGTAAACCAAGGACTGGGGGTCTCATGTGCTCAATGACACGCTTCCTTGCGATAAACTTAATCAGTAACAGCTTGCATTCTTTTTTGCAGTGACATATGTATGTGCCAGCTTTATAATCGCACCACATATTGTTAGCTGCTAAAATGGATAAGCAATACCGAGGAAAACAAGCATGCTCTTTAGGGCGCAATATCAGCAGGCAGATATTCTTTCATGTGAAGAGGCCCAGGCTTGGAGAACATATTATATAGTAAAAGCTTTGTTCCAAAGGTGCCAGATGGTATACAATGTTTGTATTCTAGATGGCAGAGAGCTGGGAAATGGAGCTAACGTTCCAGTTAGCAAAGCATTCTGGGCTTTTGCTTAGCACTCTACCATGCGCAGCGCTCTGTTATCCAGCCTCTGAACATTGCTGTCTGGCATTTTCTCATCCAAAACGCTCATATTAATGGCCATGAGCGGTGTCAGTCCAGAGGGCTTTCCGGATAATAGAGTGCCAGATAAAGCTTATGATGTACTTCCCTTGCCATGCCAGATGTTATTTTTCCATCTGTCGTTTTATTTTTGAAAATAGACCACCACATTACTTCAGCCAGGTCTACCATGCCACCTGCTGATCGATGCACTATTTCTTTGGTAAAAGCAAATGCATACATTTTGGCTTTGCGAGTTGCCAGTTTCTGTAACCTATTATTTATACGGGGTAGTGAGCGTAAGCTCCAGATAAAGGCATTAGGACACACACTCATTTTTAACCTATGTACACGGTAGCAAGCTTTCTTTCATGGTCCGAAATCCTGGAAATATATATCTAATTGTAACTACATTTTATTTAAATCGAAAGTAGATTTTTTTGCCCAATCTATTTTACTATTTTCAAAACAATGTAAAAAAAAAAAGTGCAAACATAGCCCAAAGGCAGTAGGGCTTTGTAAAGCTTCTATAGAGTAACATTTATTATACACCCTATTGTAAAGAAATCACGTCGAAAGGTACATAAATAGGGAGAAAGAAACCATAAAATAACATATAGACTAAAAAACACTCAACCTATGAAAGACAAAATGCACCAAAATCGCCTAAAGGGGGTGTGGACACCACTGCCACCCCAAAGGCCCATCTCTTTGCATGATTTCATACATTGTAGGCTCTTACTTTACATAGTATACATTCTAGGGCTCCTGGCGATTCCTTGATCTCTCCAGGTAGGTAAAATGATAATAAACACAATTGATCAGGGCGTCCTGAATATATGAAAAACTCCAGTGACTATAGAGAATTTAGTACATTTTACTTGTGACAGTTTCAAAAGAAATTGAACATAACAAAACACATTGCCTAACAAAAAGATCATCATAGTCTTAAACAATGGTATAAGTTTGAGGTCTTCACAGGACAAACACAAAAATTACACGGCCACGCTAGTGGCCGCGTAGTTATGGTTAAGTTGCTGTTTCCATAGGAAGAGCACTTTTTGAGTGGCTTATAACTTCGCTCCCCCTGGACGAATCCTCACCAAACTTTGCAAAAAAAGTATGTGGATCACTCTGAATTATTTTATAGGGGGTGTCCCAAAACCTCTGTTTTTTTCCATAGACTGAATGGAGGAAAAACTTTGCGCACGGCAACAGGCCAAACCGCAGGCCAAACCAAAGGCCATGCACCCAAGAACAAAGTTATAAGGTATAACTTTATAAGCCAACATGGATTTTATATAGTGCAGTGGTTGTGGGCAGGACGTACCCTTTTGGGTGCATGGCTGTAGGCCACACCCTGAAGAGTGTAGACCCTGTCCACAAGCACTTCAGGACATCACTTTCATACATCACAGCCATACATTCAATTATGTATCTGGTAGGTGTGACCAGGGCCTACACTCCTGAGTACGAATTGAGTACATGGTCCACTTAAAATGTTTCATTGTATGGGTGTGTTAATGATGTATAAGCGACCATGGATGTAATATGCTCTGCTGGTTGTGGCCAGGGCCTAGAGTCTTGGGTGCATGGCCGTAGGCCGTAGGCCATACTTCCAAGACTTTAGGCCCTGGCCACAACCACCGCTGCATGTCGCAGCAATGGATACACCTGTAGTATTGCTTATGGAACAGGTGGTTGTGGAGAGTGTGTAGAGAGTTGGGTGCATGGCCTTCAAGCACTAAACTTATAAGCTACTGCACACCCATACATAGCAATATCTATGGACAAACAAATAAGACTCTATACTAAGACCTCATCCACTGTAGCATACCACAACTATAGATACACCCGTAGTATCGCCCATCACTCAGGTGGCTGTGGGGAGGGCGTGCACCCAACAGCACATTTGTACGTTGTGTTGTTACACGCCCCAATGGGTGGTGTGGTACTACATCACTCTACTGGCTGTGGGGGGGGGGGTGCAGCAGTCATGGGTGCATGACCGACGGCCATGCACCCAACAGCATGTACTGTACTTACAAGCTACAATGGGTGTGTTATGGTGTGGTGGTACATTACTCAGGTGGCTGTGGGGAGGGGCTGCTGTCATGGGAGCATGGCCGAAGGCCATGCACCCAACAGCACTTTTGTACGCAGTGTACTTACACGCCCCAATGGGTGTGATATGGTGTGGTAGTACATCACTCAGCTGGCTATGGGGAGGGGCAGCAGTCATGGGTGCATGGCCAAAGGACATGCGCCCAACAGCACATTAGTACGTAGTGTAATTACACACCCAGTGGGTGTCATATGGTGTGGTAGTTGTGGCCAGGACGTACAGTTTTTGGTGCATGGCTGAAGGCCGTGCACCGGAGAACAAAGTTGTAAGCACTGCAGTTGTACGCCACTATGGATTTTATATACTGCATACCCATACGTTGAAAAATCTATGGCCTCACACCCAAGTTTGTAGCCTGTGGTCACAACTACTGCAGCATATCACAGGTATAGGTACACTCGTACTATGAAACATTATTCAGGTGTTTGTGGGGAGGGCCTAGCGTTTTGGGTGCATGGCCGAAGGCCATGCTCCCAAACCCAACTTTATACGTAGTGAAGTTAGAAGCCACAATGGGTGCGATATGCTGTGGTGGTTCTTCCCAGGACCCAGAGTCTTGGGTGCATGGCCAAAGGGTATGCACCCAAGACTCAAGTCATAAGCAGTGAGGTTATAAGTGAACATGGGTGTGGCGTGGTGCGGTAATTGTGTGCATGTCATAGCGTCTTGGGTGCATGGCTGCAGACTATGCACTCAAGAGTAAACTTATAAGTAGTCAAATTACAAGCACCATGGTTTTGATATGCAGCGATGGTTGCGGGTAGGACCTATCGTCTTGGTTGCTTGGCCGTAGGGTGTAGGTGGTAGGTTATACAACGAAGATGCTAGGGCCAGCCTACAGCCACTGCAGCATATTAGTGCCATAGTTTAGACGTGTAAATTTGCATATGTATGAGATGACTGTAATTATACTTACTGTTTACTTTGCTCAGAATCCATATTTGTCTTAGCACTTGGCGGAACGATACTTTTTCAATTTCTGTGATAAAAGAAAAAAGCATGTTAGGGTTTGCATTTTAAGAAGACTTATTACACTGTATAATAGATAGTTTAGCTTTTCTTTTTTAACCCTCATATTTAGTTTACAAACCAGTGTACTGTGCATTTTGCTCAGTTTCTGTGTTTGTTTTTCAAATCCTTGGGTCTGGGGGGAAAAAGAAATCCTTGTTGGATTAAAAAAAAAAACTTTATTTGCTATGCTACACACTATTTCAAAACCTTCTTAAAGGGACGTTATGGTTAAGTTGCACTAATAAAAACCTATGAAATTCAATGAAAAAACTTTGTTAAAGGGACGTTATGGTTAAGTTGCACTAATAAAAACCTATGAAATACAAAGAAAAAACTTTGTTAAACGGACGTTATGGTTCCAAGTAAAACTGAAAAACACCTGAAATTCGCCAGTTATTGTAATCTAAGCAACCATAACTCGCGCCACCACCGTGCACTGCTAAGACTAACACCCAGGACATCAAAGATGACATCACAAATGTCATTGATGACATCACTGATGACATCACACGTGAAATACATTTTGATGAAAAGTCTCTACAAGGAGTTGTGTTTATATTGTTGATAAGATGATGTCAGGCATGATCGGGAGACCTATCATGAACTACTTAATCTATTAGAGAATGTACTCATCTAATATTGTATTGGAATGTTGTTGTTAATATAGAAACCTAATCATATATAAACATAGGCAATGACTGTAGCATGCACCATACTAGTACACTATTTATAATATTGTAATTTTGGATAGTACAATAATGAATGCTCCCTTATCAGAGTTTTGAGTAATGTTAAACATGTAATAACTAGCTAACAATTCAAGACTTACAGCACTTATGCTGGTACAAACAAGACATATGAAGCACCACAATGCATACAAATCAGAGGCACATGCAGGGAAACTAAAGTAAGGAAGAAAGAAACTGCATCATCAGAAAATATTAATGACATTAAAGTTTATCTTCATGTATTCAAATGAATTGTGTGTTTGAGGCCTGCTCATTTCCCCATGTATGTGCACCATGAGCTGAGACCAAACCCTAAGGAAAGTACTTAAAGAACATAGGACAGGGTTAACATCTAGATATATAGCACCTTTTTAAATTTATTATTCTGACTGCCAGTGAACAAAACCATCTGGCCTATATATGTCAAGGAACAAAAACAAGTGGCCCAGATATTTGATGTCATCAATGACATTTGTGATGTCATCTTTGATGTCCTGGGTGTTAGTCTTAGCAGTGCACGGTGGTGGCACGAGTTATGGTTGCTTAGCTTACCATAACTGGCGAATTTCAGGGGTTTTTCAGTTTTACTTGGAACCATAACGTCCGTTTAACAAAGCTTTTTTCTTTGAATTTCATAGGTTTTTATTAGTCCAACTTAACCATAAGGTCCCTTTAACAAAGTTTTTTCAGTGAATATATATATGTATGATATTGTGGATCGGCAACATAAATGCACATTTTGAAAAACAAAATCATCTTTTTTACTTAACCTGTTGTACAAAATGAATGAGTCCCATTTCATCCATTGGGAGCCAAATGTTATTTCATTGGCTGATTCAAACAGCTAAATTAACAGTATGAACATTCAACACTGTATATGAGATTTGCCGACACGGGTGTGTTTCGGCCACTTTTAGCAGATGTGAAATGCTTAAGGTTGGGTGGCCTTCGTCAGGACGGGAGAAAGATTGATGTATATTCAATAAACGATGGACCCTGTCTGTACCTGTGGAGTAATCAAAAAGTGATGTGGTGTGTAAGTCTCATGGCCTATATTCGGGTGTATTATACATGATTTTTAAAGCTATTATTGCTATAATTAGTGAAACACCCATTAAGGGCTTACCGTGCATTTGTTATTGAGCATGGTGTAGAGGGGACTCCACTGTCACTAGTTTACAGAGGGTACTTCAAGGCTGAAAAGATGGTTTCACAATGTCACCTTGAAGATGATAGTCTGTCGAGAAGAATATATATACAAAGAGAAAAGGTATTGACAGAATGGTCACCTCAGTCTAAAAAGATCAACATGGGAGTGCAATGACAGCATGTTGATGTTGGTCACGGCAAAAAGTGGCCTCTTGTGATCAGTGACCTTAGAGTATGGAGGTGAGATGGATGTCTGTGCATGCCAGAGGTGGGTACTAGCACTGTGAGGTGCTAACTGTAATGGCCATATATGGAACCATCGGTAGCAAAGATGCTTAGTTGTGACGTAGGATATAAACGTGAGATTGAAAAACTGTGCAATGGCTAAATGACACACTCCCGTTGTTGCTCGCCTGGGTGTGACGTATTTAGTCCAGAGATGTGGGTTTGGGTCAGAATAAACATGGTGCATACCTCATCATCGTGCACATGCATGCCACATGTCTGATGTGCACCGTTTGTGCGAGAATGGGGTTTTATGTTTGTGAAAAAGCCGCCCGATCGACTGGCTAACTATTGGGCATTGGGTCTATCAGATGCGGCGTGCCGGGTGACCCGCTAATTGGCCGGTCGGGTGTAGGGGCCAGTGATAGTGGCTTTGTCCTGGCCAAGGATCTAGATAATAGATCTCTTACCTCGATTGTAATACTATGGATAGATCTATCGGGTGAGTAACAGACTCTCTGTGGATGTCCGCGTATAGCTAAGGCAGTGCTTTGCGGTCAGTGTGTATATTTGAAAGCATTTTGGTTGTCGTGGTTGCGATGTGCCGCTCAGTCCAATGGAACAGAAAAAATGGCAGCCATCTTGGGAAGGTTGGAAGGCTGACGATTGACAGTACAGCCCCACGGTCTTGCAAAAGTTGACACAACCCTGCACAACGGATATGTGTTGTGTGACTCGTAGATGTCAAAAACAAGTATATGGTGGCCCTAAAAATATATATATATGGATATAATAACTAGGGTGGACTGGGGTGGTGTTAATGGAAAATGGACACATGTTTGTTATATGGCCAGTTGTGTCCTAGAGTTTGGGACTAAAATTGTAGGTTTTGGTCTGCCTCAGTGTTGTCTTATGTGTGCCACACCTAAAAACACACATATAAAAGTACCTTGAAATAGAAAAGGAATACTTGGCTCCTTCAGTTTTTGAGGATTCAGTGTGAATGTCAAAATTGAAACATAGTGCCAAAATTGAGTGGGGGTGTCTGTTTGGGTGCCTACCAGAAGGAGGAAGACATATCTTAGTTATCGTGCCCCTATAAAATGGTACCACTCCACCATAAAACCCTGTTCTCGCACAAACTGTGCACATCAGACATGTGGTATGCATATACACTATGATGAGGTATGCACCATGGTTTTTCTGACCCGAACCCAGATCTCTGGTCTAAATACGTCACGCCCAAGCGAGCAACGACAACGGGAGTGTGTCATTTAGCCATTGCATGGTTTTTCGATCTCATATTTATATCCTACTATAACAGCTAAGCATCTTTGCTACTGACGGCACCATATATGGCCATTACTGCCAGCACCTCACAATGCTAGTACCCACCTCTGGCATGCACAGACATCCATCTCACCCCCGTACTATAAGCTTACTGATCACAAGAGGCCACTTTTTGCCGTGACCAACATCAACACGCTGTCATCACGCACCATGTTGATCATTTTAGACTGAGGTGACCATTCTATCAATATTTATTTCTGTATGTATATATATATATATATATATATATTTCTGAGGCTTGTGGAATCTGCTTAGATCACATGCTGTGCATAGGCCGACATCTAGTGGAAGCTGCGGAGTATTACAGTTTGTTTTTCGAAGTCGAAAAATGGGCGTCGACACAGGGCGTGCCAGTAATACTATCCCTAGTGTGACGTCCCCTGTACCCATGATCCCTCACGCGTCTAGGATCCCCAGATTGTTTTTTTCCGCCATTCTGGTCGGAAGCACTTCATCGGAGTTCCCTGGCTTTGCCATATTTTCACTCTAAACTAATTCTAATTTGCCCCGTTTGGCCAACCTTTCGTCGATCAACATCTCGACGCCGAACCGGGGAGGAGATCAACGTCGAATACCCGACGGATTGGGCCTTGAGGCTTCCGCCTCGGCTCGGGCCTGGGCCGCTGGCCTCGGCCCTACAAGTAGGGAGAGTGGGGGTGGTACACTTCCACACTCGACACCTTATTACCTACATACACTTGCCCGCTGCCCACAGGCGCGTATGGAGGGTACGCCCTTTCAGTTTTGCCCCAAGTGTAATAAGAAATACCCTTGGGTAGATAAGCACGCTAAGTGCAACCTTTGCCTACTCAGAGACCACCCCGAGACGGGTTGCAGGGCCTGTAGCAGGTTTAAGGCAAAAACTCTTAAGGACCGCTCCACCAAGCGTTGGGCCCACCACGCCAAGCTAGCAGCTATGGAGGCGGAGGGTACCTTCAGCGACGGCAGCGGCGCCGAACTTTCGGACGGCGAGGGCACCAAGGCGTCGAAGGACAGCCGAACGCACGTCCCCGGCCTCGGAAGGTTGTCCGTCCCGGCGACTATGGGGAAGTCCCCCGGCGACAAAAGCGTTACACATACACACGCTAAACACAAAAAATCCACCCGAGATTCGACGTCGTCGAAACCTCGGAAAGAGGCACAGAAGGAGCGGTCCGAAAGGACGTCCTCTGGGCGGTCCCGGTCGAGGTCGCCGCACGACGTCAGGCAAGCCTCCACACTTGCACAGAGTGCCTCGACCATTAATATCCCGGAAGATCAATCGTCCGGAGACGAACACGACTTCCACCCCCAGACTGCACCCCAGGAAAAGGGTACATTACTTGGGAGTAAAGAGGGGCCAGTTTCGAAGGCTAGTTCGAAAGACAGGGATTCCACCTCCGATCCTCGACGCCAGGCGTCGAAAGATAAGGGAAAGGGGAAACACACTTGCACCCACGGGGAAGGGGGTAAACAGCAAAGGAAACAACCCTTGCAGTCCTCCACTACAAAAGAACTGACCAAGTCTTCTCAGGGCCAATCCATAGAAAGTCCCAGCAAGGTCACCCCAAGCTCAAAACTCTGGTCATGCGAGGACATTGACAGAGTAATGTCAAGGATGTCTTCCTTGGCGAATTTTTTCGAAAGACACCCTGAACAACTCCTAGCTTTAAACCCTCAGGAACATTCTCCCTCAGGGTCAAGGGACCCTATCCCCTCAAATAAAAGACCCCGGGTCGAGACACCATTTAGGCCTTTAGACCCCATCGAGGTCCAACCCTATTCTTACCTCTTCCCTACAGACCAAGAAAACTCTTCCCTTATAGAAGGTCAGGAAATTGACACGCCAGAAGATCCTGCAGGATCAGATATTTACGGCGAAGACGAAGACGAGGATGAGCCAGAAAATAGCCCAGATATTTTCAGAATGGACTCACCAGTCGAAAGGGAAGCCCCAGTGTCTGACTCCCCAATAGATAATCAGCCCCTCCTGAATGAACTGCTCTTTCGGGCAGCTAACCACTTCCACATAGACACACAAGGTGTCCAGGAAGAAAGGGACTTTGCGGAAGAACTAATAGGGGAAAGGAAGCCAGTAGCCCAGACCATTCCCATCCTAAAATCTGTTCAACGCAGAATAGCACCATCCCTTGTCAACCCAAACCTGACAAGACCTGTAAATCCGAGAGTGGAGAAGCTGTTTAAAGCAGCCCAGTCGGACCCCCTATATATTAGAGGTCAACTTAAGCCAGACACTCTAGTAGTAACCAACACCCGCAAAAGAGCTGGTACACCATTATCTTCCTCTGAGGCTCCCCCCGACAAAGAAAGTAAAAAACTTTATGGTTTTGGCAGGAAAGTAGCTTCCACGGCAGCCTACCAAGCCAGAATCGCGAATTCCACCACACTGTTGGCTAGCTACAACTGTCACCAGTGGGAAGAAGTGGCAGCACTAATAGACTCTGCTCCCGAACCCCTTAAAAGCCAGCTAGCTCGCATTTGTGCGGAAGGAAGGAACGTGTCAGGCTGCATTGTAAAAGCAACTCTGGACGCCGCTGACAATGCGGGTAGACTTATAGCAGAGGGGACTGTCATCAAAAGGCATGCTTGGTTGAGGCAGTCGGGATTCAAAGCAGAAACACAAGCTGCGCTCTTAGACAAACCAGTGGAAAGTGATCTCCTGTTTGGGAAGGCAGTCGAGGACGCTCTAAAAAACGCTAAGGAAGAATTCGACACCCTCAAATCCCTTGGCCAGTTAACTACCAAACCACCTAACCAAAGAGGGAATGGCAATTTTCGTCGCCCCCGCGGCCAAAATTCCAATAGAGGAAATAGCTACTCCCACACCCAGGGTACACAGTGGAACACCAGCTCACAACAGTCTACCCAGGCGTATGGTAGGGGTAGTAAAAGAGGACGTGGTAGAGGCAGAGGCAGCCCCAGTAAAGGAGGAGGCACGCCTCCACCAAAGCAGTGACGCTCCGTTCAGGGTCCCTTCCCATGCAACCCCAGTAGGGGGACGAATATCAAGTTTCACCCAGGCATGGGAAGGGATAACTTCCGACAGATGGGTGCTGTCAACAGTATCCAATGGGTACTGCATAGAACTACTGCAACGTCCCCTAAACCATCCTCCAAGACAAAAAGTCCACTCTTTACAACATCAGAAGATCCTCCTCGAGGAGATCGCCATTCTGCTAGAAAAGGACGCAATAGAACTCGTCCCGGGACACCAGGTAAACAAGGGTATCTATTCAACTTACTTCCTTGTGCCAAAGAAAGATTTAACAATGCGCCCAGTTTTAGACTTACGGCCTGCCAACAAGTATGTCAAGCCACAAAAATTCCGTATGACCACACTACAAGAGGTAATCCCACTCCTAAAAAAGGGGGATTACATGGCAACCTTGGATATGAAAGATGCCTATTTTCATATTTCCATGCTCCCGGCGCACAGAAAATACTTGCGCTTCAAGGTGGACAGTCGCCACTACCAATTCAAGGAACTGCCCTTCGGGATAGCTTCTGCACCAAGGGTATTCACCAAGGTACTGGCGGTGGCAGCTGCACACCTACGCAGGGAGGCAATCCCAGTGTACCCTTATCTGGACGACTGGCTCATAACGGGGGAAACCCCAGGAATCTGCAGGTCAAACATTCAGAGGACAATCAACCTCCTCCACGAATTAGGCTTCTCCATCAACGAGAAAAAGTCAAGTCTGGTGCCAAGCACCTCAAAACAGTTTCTAGGAGCTATCCTAGATACTCAGAAAGGATTGACCTTCCCTTCGAAAGAGAGAATTCGGAACATACTTCTGCAAATTCCGCATTATCAGTCAGGTCAACAGATAACAGTACGCAAAGCTATGCGGTTACTCGGCATGATGGCGTCATGCATTTACCTGGTCCCCCACGCGCGTCTGCGCATGCGTCCCATGCAGGAATGGTTGGCGAAACAGTGGTCTCAGGCAAGTGGTCAGTGGGACGATCTAGTGGTCGTTTCGCCAACATTTGTACAGAACCTACACTGGTGGACAAGAGAGAATCTCGCAAAGGGGAAACCCTTTTACGATCCCGAAGTACAGGCAGTGGTAACTACAGATGCATGCCTGACGGGGTGGGGAGCTCACCATCTCCACCACACAGCTCAGGGTCTCTGGTCTCACTCAGTAGCCAAGAACCACATCAATCTGCTAGAGCTTCTGGCAGTATTCCGAGCGCTGCAGGCGTTCGAGCCCCATCTACTAAACTTGTCGGTGCAGATCAGGACGGACAGCACGACAGCCATGTTCTATCTGAACAAGCAAGGAGGGACTCGTTCGCCAAATCTGTCCAAGCTTGCCCAGAAAATATGGAGATGGGCACTCAGACGGAACATCTTCCTGTCATTGCAACATGTTCCAGGGGAGCTCAATTCCCTAGCGGATGCTCTAAGCAGAGACTCCCTCCCAGAAGAACACGAATGGGTCCTTCACAGAGACGTAGTAGAAGATCTCTTCTCTCAGTGGGGTTTCCCCACTATAGACCTATTCGCCACAAGCGAAAACAAACAATGCCCAGGATTTGCATCCAGGTTCCCACAACCGGACTCCCAGGGGAATGCCCTGTGGATGAACTGGTCAGGGATGTTTGCATACGCTTTCCCACCAACTCCTCTCATCAGGAAGGTGGTGTACAAGATGAACAAGGAATCGATGACGCTCATCCTAGTTGCTCCCATGTGGGCGAGACAACCATGGTTTCCACACCTACGCAGGATGGCGGTATGCGAGCCCATCAGACTCCCAGCCTGGTACAACCTTCTGTCCCAGCAACAAGGTCAAACAGTGCATCAGGAACCCAACTCTATGAACCTAGCAGCATGGCTCCTGAAGTCATAGAGTTTGGACATCTCAAATTACCACAGAGGTGTATGGACATTCTAAAAGAGTCTAGGAAACCAAATACAAGGCACTGTTACTTTGACAAGTGGAAAAGATTCGTTATCTGGTGCCAGTGTAAACAAATCAACCCGGTTGATTGCACTCCTTCCAACGTTGTAACATACATGCTCCACCTGCTGGATGCAGGGTTGGTTTTTAACTCTCTGAAGGTACACCTGGCAGCCCTCTCAGCCTACACCACATCCCATAACAAGGTTTCGTGGTGGAAAGTACCAGTGGTTAAAGCCTTCATGGAAGGAGTAAAGAGACTTCACCCTCCTATCTCGAACCCACCGCCAGGATGGGATCTCAATGTGGTGCTATCTAAGCTCATGGGGCCCCCCTTCGAACCCATGCATAAAAGTAGTCTCAAACACCTGACTTATAAAACGGCCTTCTTAGTAGCCATTACCTCCATAAGAAGGGTCAGTGAAATTCAGGCTCTGTCAGTGCAAGATCCTTTCTTTACTATCCACAAGGACAAACTGGTTTTACGCACACACCCTAGATTCTCACCAAAATTCATATCCAAGTTCCATGTAAACCAGTCCATCGAGCTTCCGGCTTTCTTCCAAAACCCACAAAGCTCAGCTGAGGTGAAACTACACACCCTAGATGTGCGTAGGGCGGTCTTATACTATGTAAATAAAACCAGACCGCTAAGGAAAACAGATCAACTGTTTGTCTCCGTAGCTACAGGCAGAGAGGGGGATCGCGTCTCTAAGGGCGCTATCTCAAGGTGGATTATCAACTGTATACAGCTGTGTTACTCTCTTTCTGAAAAAACTCTGCCTTTTACGCCAAGGGCCCACTCTACCAGAGGCATTGGGGCCACTCTGGCTTTCATTGCAAATGTTCCCCTTGACACCATTTGCAAAGCAGCTACTTGGAGCTCTATTCACACTTTTACTCAGCATTACTGCATTGACACTCATTCCAAGGCAGATACACAAGTGGGACAAGCGGTTCTAAGACACCTGTTTGCTCATGACCCTTCTCACATCCCACCTCCTTCTTCTGGTACTGCTCGCTAATCTATGCACAGCATGTGATCTAAGCAGATTCCACAAGCCTCAGAAGGGATACATTACTCACCGTAATCGTATTTCTGATGCTTGTATCTGCTTAGATTCACATGCGACCCACCCTTCCTCCCCTCCGAGAGAAGGCGCATGGTTGCTTGTAGTCTTACCTTTCTGTCTATCTGCTTGGACTATCTGTACTCACGCTACTCCTCATGCTACCTCATGTCAGGAAAAACACAATCTGGGGATCCTAGACGCGTGAGGGATCGTGGGTACAGGGGACGTCACACTAGGGATAGTATTACTGGCACGCCCTGTGTCGACGCCCATTTTTCGACTTCGAAAAACAAACTGTAATACTCCGCAGCTTCCACTAGATGTCGGCCTATGCACAGCATGTGAATCTAAGCAGATACAAGCATCAGAAATACGATTACGGTGAGTAATGTATCCCATATATATTATTCTCGACAGACTATCATCTCCAAGGCGACATTGTGAACCATCTCTCCAGCCTTGAAGGACCGTCTGTAAACTAGTCACAGTGGAGTCCCCTCTACACCGTGCTCAATAACAAACGCATGGTAAGCCCTTAATGGGTGTTTCAATAATTATAGCAATAATAGCTCTAAAAATCATGTATAATACACCCAAATATAGACAATGTGACTTACACACCACATCACTTTTGATTACTCCACAGATGCACACAGGATCCATCATTTATTGAATATCTATCAATCTTTCTCCCGTCCTGATGAAGGCCGCCCAGGCTTAAGTATTTCTCATCAGTGGCCGAAACACACCTGTGTCAACGACTCTCATATACAATGTTGAATGTTAATACTGTTAATTTAGCTGTTTGAATCAGCCAATGAAATAACATTTGAATCGCAATGGATGAAATGGGACCCATTCATTTTGTACAACATGTTATGGAAAAAATGGAAAAAGATTTTGTTTTTCAAAATGTGCATTTATGTTGCCAATCCACAATATGACAAATATATATATATATATATATATATATATATATATATATTTGTGTTAGTCCTGTGAAGGCATCAAACTTATACCATTGTTTAAGACTATGATGATCTTTTTGTTAAGCAATGTGTTATGTTATGCCCAATTTGCAACTTTGTCACAAGTAAAACTTACTAAATTCTCTATAGTCACTGGGGTTTTTCATATATTCGGGATGCCCTGATAAATTGTGTTTATTATCATAGGCTCTTACTTTACATACAAATGACATTACATTACATTACATTACCATATTTGGCATCCAGCTTTGTGCCAGCCGCCATGGTAGTATGATGCTGATTTATCTTCAGTGCCTTGTAGACTCCAGTTGCTGTTGTGTGGAGGTCCTTGATGCAGGGAGGCCGTTGCATTGATATTGATATTGATATTTTATTTCTATCGCGCTCGTACACAAGTGTTTCAGAGCGCGACGAGGCAAGGGAGGAGAACAGGGGAGAACAAAACAGCAATCTTACTATGCCGTGCAAGTGGATGGGAGAGGGGTCGGGGGACGGCAAAAGTGCATGGAAGGGTACGTTCAGGCTGTTGCATGCGGCAGCATTCATGCAGTTACATGTGTTCACTACGTTTTGCCTGAAGACACACTTCCTTGAGTTAGTCCTAGGAAAGTCTACATTTACTGTTCATAAGTTTAACGCATTGTGGATATGGAGATAAAGATAGGAGAAGAATTTTGCCTTCAAAAGTCAACAATTATCCATACCATTGATTGGTGCTTTAGACCTTCATTCTTGGCTCATAAGGTAATGTTACAAACAGGCCTCCAGACTGCTTTGCTCATAGTGGAGACAGAACATTGGCTTTCCGCCTACCTATGTTTGAATTATATATATGTTCATCATTCAGTGCTCACATATGCTTGAAATATGTATATTTCAGGTGATCCGATCTATGGACGTGTGATGGTGGATCCAGTACAGAACCTGGGGGATTCCTTTCATTGCAGTATTGAGAAAGTCTTCATGTGCACTGGATCTGATGGATATGTACCCAAGTACAGCCCAACTGATACCGAGTATGGCTGCTTGGCTGACTCCCCATCTCTCCTATACAGATTTAAGATCCTGGTAAGTCTTCTCTAATGGGACAAGGGAGGACTCACAAAGAAGGGCTACCATCTGCTCACCCTGACGTATCAGTCTTTGTACATTTAAAGCTCAGTGATCAGGGAGCGATTCCTATATAGCCTAACAATGTGTTTTCATGCATGCATGAACCTAACTTACTCGGGAGGATAGCTCAGGGACAACATGCTCGCCTTGGAAGCAAGACGACACGGAGCTCCACAGGTTTTATCCCCGGTCCACGCTTAGAAACCTCTGGGTATTAAGCACATTATAAATAACCTATCATATCATATCTCTTCATTCATTCTGGGTTATCAGTATACTGCTTGGTTTCTTCCCTGTCTGATTCACCCTAAATTCAATGCACAATTGTTCTAAGCTAAGGTCTCCTCGGACAATACTCCAAAGCAACCTTTCACCATAAAACCCTCTCTAGGCCACAGTGCCTCTTTCAAATATGTTGTAATAAACATGTTAAAAGCTTGAACCTTTTACTCAGTCTACTTTATGTCATATGCATGTGTAACATATCTATTTATCTATATGAAATATGTTAATATTGTGCCACTCGCCCCAAGGCCTCAGGGCGCTCACAAAACACACAAACAGAAAACTGGAAGTGGTCAGCGGGGGAGTACAAACAAGTATACAAATATTAACCTCATTCTTTGTCAAAAAGGAAGGTCTTCAAGTGTTTTTAAAAAGAGCAGTTGAGGCGCATTCCTTCAGGTCTGGTCGAAGTGCATTCCACAAGGCTGGAGCCCAAGCATTAAAGCTAGCACCACTCAAACTTCTTTATTAATTTGTGGTTGATAGTCTAGTGGTGACATAGGAGCGTAAAACACGTCTGAAAGGGATCATATTCACTCTTGAAGACAGATACAAACATGCGTCCTTGAGGAGGCACTTGAAAACCACAACCAGGCCCTTAAACTGAATCCTATGCTCGAATGGAAGCCAGTGCAGTTTTCTCCGAGACTCAGAGCAATGCGAGTGGCACTTTAGACCACAGACTGCCTGTACAGCACCATTCTGTGTCACCTGCAACTTTCTTATATTAGTCTTAGAGGTTCCTATTAACAGGCTGTTACAGTAGTCCAATTACGTACATATTCGCAACGTTAGTAAAACAAAGTGAAAGTTGGCGGCATCAGGAGAGCCAAGCCGCCGACAACTATCACTTTGTTTAACTAACATGGCAAATAGATCCCAGCGGCAGGTTGACAGCATTAATCCGCCGCCATAACACATTTGCAACATTAGTAAAACAAAGTGAAAGTCGTCAGCAACATCATTGGGAATACCAAACCGCTGCCAACTTTCACTTTGTTTAACTAACATTGCAAATAGTTCCCGGCGGCAAGTTAACTCCATTAATCAGCCACAGGGACATATTTGCAACGTTTGTAAAAAGAGTGAAAGTAGTCAGCAGCGGCATCAGGAAGGCCAAGCCACCGACAACAACATTACATTAGTTTCACTAACATTCAAAATATGTGCCAGCAGTGGGTTAACATTAATCCATCGCCGACACATATTTCTAATGTTAGTAATAATAAATTCAACGTCGGCGGTGGCTTAAAGCCACCAACCCAAATTAACAAAAATTAAGAAATGCAAACAAAACAAATAGCGTTCAGCTATGGCTTAACAGAAACAAAATGGCTTGCTTGGACAAACAAACACACAATGCACATCCAATCACAGCACAAACTGCACAGCCAATCAGGTGCTCTTTACATCAAAAACACTACACCAATTCCCCACAAGTCACTAGATGTACATTTTCACAGCCATTTAAAACCCAAACGAAACTATTACAGTACCTTGTTTATTTTTAATAAACAATACCGTAAAATGTGTAACATAACTTGAAAGCTACAGTAAATATATTTGAAGCATTAATGAAGCCATTTTGGAAGTAAAAATGGCTGATAAATTCAGCTCATAGTAGAAATTCAGCCACAGAGTGCAAAAAGAGGAGTGTTGTGGGTGGGTATGAGTGAGAATGGAAGGAAAAAGCAACAGATTTCACTTAGCAGTGGGAGTTTAAAATTGGGTGGAACAAATAGCCAAACTACAGAAATGCATCCTCATATGTCAACCTGCATTAAAAAACAATACAAACCTTCATCCAAAGCCCCTATTTCAAACTCTCATGTTAAAGCTCTTATTGTAATGACAATAGTTTTGCCTTTATAGCTAGCACTTTCAGCGCCATCTAATAGCCAACACTAAGAATAGAGAGATGGATAAACCATGCTTTGTGGTGGCATCATGGTTGCAATATCCTTCAAATGTGGGCCTTAGGTCTTTAGTGTTAAGGAGGGTGCTAGGGTGCAGACTTCCTTTATTTGCCTCGACATCGTCACAACCATGTGTATGACAGCGCTGCTAATTAGCTCAGAGATTTGAATGCTTAAAACGATTTGAATTGTGTTTTCTTAATGAAATCCTCACTGTTGTAGGTTTTTGTACCCATGACCAAAAACCCATTATGCGAGTAGAATAGTCGTCTGCTACCTACATGTTAATCTTCATTAAACTCGGGATGGGTTATCTCGACTCAGCATCTTTTGGTGCAGAGCTCACAACATGAATGAATATCACCATTCATGAAGGGGTACTTTAAACTACTGCCTGGGCAGTAAACCGCTGTTAAGAGGGAATACAGACCACTCTCCACTTGGGCCTGTGGTAAAAAAGGGTGTTTGCCCAACTTACTGTTCAGTGGTGTCTTATGCCCAGTACGCCACTTTCTCTAGTGGAATTCCTGGCAGAAAAAAGACAATGCTGCGTGAAGAGTGACCATATGTTACACCCTCTGTGTTCTGCCAGCTGTGGGAATGTGCCTATGACTATGACCCACACCACCTCTGATGGGCATCTGTGGTTCATGCTGCCACTTTCCTACTGGCTCAGAAACACTGCAAAAATGATTATCAACTTGATGCTTCTATTATTGCTATTGGAGTTGGGGTGCATGACATTCCTCCAGTGGCACTGTATTGCCACACAGGTATATACCGATGGGGCCAGAGTGGAACCACCTGACTCAAGTTGATTGAATAAGAGCGGTGAAAGAATGGAAACTTAGTTCAACCCTGGGATAAAGAGTGGACATGTGACTACAAATAGGTGGTAACAAGTGAGCAAGCAACAAATGTCAAACAGGTGCTGCCTTGTGCAGTAAAGCATGTATATTTCAAGCTGCATTGGACCCAGCTATGGAAAGTTTCTAGCAAATGAAGCTCAAACTTTAAAATTGGAAGCACTAGGGGGGATCCATTTTGTGATTTCAGGCAGCCTCCTCGGCTCTGCCTTTGCAGCACTAAACAAGCAGCAAAAGCCCCCTACTGGGAGCTGTTGCTTACTGCAGCCTGAGCAGAGCTGAGGAGGCTGCCTTCACTTTCATTTTACATTTTCTGTTCTCCCCAAGCCCAGGGAAGCACAGAAAACGTAAAATGAAGGCGAAAAGCCAAGGTGCACCTATTAAAAATATAACGTTGTTGTATTTATGATTGCCATGGTTGAAAAACCACGGCAATCACAAATACAACAACGTTGTTATTCTGACAGCGGCAGCTTTCGCGTGGTGTTTCCTGGGCTCCCCCAACCCTGAGGGAATCCAGGAGACTCCCAGCGAAAGCTGCCGCATTCAGAATAACAACGTTTTTGGATTTGTAAATACTGCGGCATTTACAAATCCAAAAACATTGTATTTCTAAACACCGCGGCATGGAAACACAACCGCGTCCGTCCGGCTCGGAGGAGCGCGAGAAACTTAGAAAGAAAAACCACAGCATTTTTGAAACATAACAATGTTGTATTTATGTTTGCGGTAGCTTCAGCTTGGAGCCCAGAGCCGTTTTAAAAGCTGCGGTTTTATTTCTAAGTATTCTGGGCTCCTCCAGCCCGGAAAACTTAGAAAAAAAAACGCAGCTAGTGCTTATTTTAAAAAAATAAAATAGCACTTACCGAGAATCAGCTGCAGCTTTCCTGCCTGTAGTCTCTGGTCCCCGTTCTCCGAGTCCGGCAACAATGAAGCAAAAGCCACCCAGTGGTAGCTTTTGTTTACTACAGCTGACTGGCTTTTTCTTCATTAGTGCCGCAAACGCAAGCACAGGCGGCATCCATAGTGCTTGCAATTTTAAAGTTTGAGCTTCATTTGCTCGAAACTTTCCTTAGGGACTTAAAAAATATATATATTTTAGATATTTGTTTTATTATTGCCCATCGTTTTGGCCAATAATATTTTCTGACCGAACCATTCCTTTAAGTGGTTCAAAGTTAAAATTGTAATGTTGATGAGGTGGTGGATGAGAAAACAGGGGTCAATTTACAATCTGTGTTTTTTCTGATTAAGGCCGAATATAAAGTTAAGGGACGTGAACAGAGGCTCAGCTCCTGTGAAAAATCGCAAAAACACAGTTGACATTTTCGTGATTGTTTGAGATAATTTAGTTGATTTACGAACTATGAGGTGTGGAACATCACAGTTGTTCCTGGAAGCAACATTTAAGGCATCTTTGTATTCGTAGAGACCAGTCTGTCTTTGTGTTTAACAAAAGAGGGACATTTAGTAACAGGTAGCTGGTTGACATGACTATAGGATGTGTCAAACCGCTGTAATATTAATGTATTGACAAATTTGGTGTTGAATAAGTCACTTGAATACTAATCCCCATCACAAAAGTACCAATATGTTTTAAATCGGTGTGCGTCACCTGAGATTTCTGTTAGAATAATAAATATATATTTCTGTAGGGGAGAACAGTGTGTGAAGTGCGTGGGAAGCAGAACGAGCCAACAGAGGAGTACCCCCGTCAGGAGCTATTTATGTCTGTCTCAGATTCCCGGTGGTGGGAGGGTTCCATGTAATTATGTCCCCTCAAAAATATCGCCATGCAAAAATGTCGCCGAAAAATGGCCGTTTTTTGTGGGGACATTATTGTATGGAACATGAGGGGGACACCCCCGCAACCCCAAACCCTTTCTATTTTCTTTTTTTTAATGTTATTTTTTTGCTGCCCCTGTCCCCATATATATGGTCACCCATATAATATCGCCACATCCTTTTCCCGGCAATATTATATACGGCGACCATATATATGGGGATAATATTACCTGATACCGGTGGGAGTACCCAATCCGGGTCCCTGTTTTCTTTGGGCGGGAGTACCCAATCCGGGTCCCTGTTTTCTTTGGGCAGAGGGAAGCAGACTGCTTTTGAATGGGGCATGTGGCCACGCAAATGCATTTCTCTCTTGTGGGCAAAGTAGACCGGTGTGCTCTGCTAAGAGGGGAGTCGTCTAGTAGAGCACACTGCTCAACTCTGCTGGCCAGTCTGTAATGAGAGGAGCATTCCAGGTGAGGAAGCCTTGTTTGCCACCCAGGGATACGCTACTCCCCCATTCTGTAATAAAGGCCAGAGAACATGAAAACCTGTAAATAGATTGTGCAGAAATGCTGCCCGTTAATTCACAAAACCTGAGTTTAGTATTGTTAGAAAGAGGAAATAGAGCGTTTTCCAAAGGTTTGTCCTGTATGGAGGTGGGTCAGGCACAATGTGATTAGCCTATCGCTGCTGTCACCAAACGCCGCTTGAGGAGTCTGCATTACTCCACAGTCCTTATTGAGATTGAAGGAGTGGCTATCACTCGAAAAATAGTCAAAACAAGTAATACTGGGAATGGTGGTGATTGATTAACTCTAATAAACAGATATAAGTGCAAACACAATACCTAAGCTATATTCACTCCCATTGCCCATCTCTACTTTTACAAGCTTGAGACGTTGTCATCCGTCCCTTCCATACATCCATGATAACGTTGTCATCCATGGTGCGGCCCATGAATGGGCAAAGAGGACAGGAGTCCCACTTGCCCAACAATGTTTGTCTAATATGGATTCAGCAGGTGTCCAGTTAAAGGTGCGATTACAAAAGGTTTGAATGCAAAAGGTGAGAGTCAATAGGATCGAAAACAAAAGGTTCGATTTTTTTTTAAATTATATATATTTTTTTGGGTTTCCGTTTTAGGTAAAAAAAAAGTGTTTTTTACCACAAAAACAGGGGGTTTGGGGCCCCCCCCCAAAAAAAGGTAACAAAAAAATAAAGATTTTTTCGAACCTTTTGTTTTCGGTCCTTTTGATTCGAACCTATTGTATTTCGAACCTTTTGATTTGCACCTTTGACCTATAAACGATTCAGCAGGAGAAAGGCTGGGGCATGTCACTAGTGCATATGGATCATTTTATTAGCAAATAATAACTGTCTGTATTTAATGAAGGACCTACCATCAAGACAACATGAAGAAACTGGTGTATGTGGCTATTTTAATTGGCAGAGGGTTCTATGATCGTATTTGCATGCACCTGACCGTTCGATAATTGTATCCCCTTTTTCTTCTCACTTAAATATACAAATATTCCTTTCCCCCCATGAACTGTTCTTGAAATGTAAGGGACCGGCCGAATTAGATATAATGCAGTTTTGTAGCCTAAATTAAGGTTGTCAAAATGTAAACCTCCAGCTGGTTGGAACATCTGACCACAAACAGGTTTCACAAAAAGAAACCAGGCGCGACATACTACTGTTGGAAAAGTGTGTACATTACACATGATTAATAACAAGAATGGGCAAAGAAAACAGTTTTGGCTTTGTGTAGGCATGGGATAGGCATTTGTCAGGCCCTGCCATAATGGTACTACCTGGCCATAAGATGGCAACAGCTGGAAACGATTATATTAACTGTAATAATAAGATTGCAGTGCCTGCCAAATGCCAAACTAATATGCCTATACACAAGCCAAATATAAACAGTTGGCTTTTACAACACTTGTTTGTAGTGTGTTCTTGTAAATAACACCAGCAGGCCAAAAGTTTATGTTACTGTGTGATAGATCTAGCTAAAAGAGAACCCTGAAAGCTGTGTTTTGGCAAGGTACTGGGTGGGAATGCATTAAGGTTTAGCATGGCCACAGGTAATATATCCAAACACCAGCCATAAGCTATGTGTCCCTCCTCACATCCCAGCTCCCACGTAGCTGTACTCCGCTACAATAGTTTCAGCATGTAGGTGGTGCTATAGTACCCCCTAATAGCCACAACTAAAATGGCACATTCACTCTCAATGCTGGTGGTCTAAGATAGTGTAACCTAAATTGGACCTGCAGAAATGCTTCGCCTAAATCCCTTTCTCCTCCATATGTATCTTACATTTACATTCAGTTTGAAACCTTAACATACAGCACTTACACCCATACCACCCATGGGTAACCTAAGCGTGGCCACAAAAGATTGCACATCCATTTTGAAATCTTGTGAATGCACCTTGATCTACACTTTTGTGAGCATGTGCCTATCACACCTAGAATTCTCAGACACACCCATGCGTTTACTGGCCTGTAAACTCCATCTTGCAACTGCTTTTGGTTACACACACGTAACCCTGCGGCAAACATTTAACATTTCAATAGGTGTCATTTCTTTTGTGAAAAGACAAGAGATACATTGGAAAAAGTTGCCCCTAAATGAGTTACTCTAAATATTAGCATGCCGTTTTATAGTTTTCAACTGATCTGTTTCTCTACTTGTTCTATAAATATTTTCACATCTAGTCCTCTTTCTCTTCCATGTGGCCTCTTTATCATTTTCTCTATATGTGCTTCTTTAAATAGATTATTTGTGGAGTTCTAGTTTTATAGTACTCGTTTTCTTAGCCTCTGTGTTGGACACCCTTAAATAGTCAAAGTGCTTCAATCATTTTTGTCTTTGTGCTTTCAAATGACAATGTAATTCTCCATTCAAGGCAGGGTTCTATACAGCGAATTGTTCTTCTCAATTGTTCTCTTTATTATCCAGGACAAAGCCCAGCCGGAGACACAAGCCACCAATTTTGGAGACGTGCCCTTTAACGCCAGGCTGGCGGTGGATGAACCCGAGGGCCTGCCTTTAGTCAGACAGCCTGGGTCTGACGGCTTTAAAGTAGACTCCACTCCGCTGTTCCAGGTGAGCAGGACATGAGAGGCCAATTGAATGCAGTTCATTCAGCGCGATTGGCAGGGCATCATTGGATACAAAAGTACTTACAAATTATAGTCAAGAATATTATGTTTGTACAACTAACAGCAAAGGCTGCAGTTTTTTTTGTTTGGCTGTTTGCTTTCAAGACTTCATTGGCTCCAACCGGGGAAGAGACCCATGTGGTCTTGAAAGCTCGAAGAAACAAATATGTTGTTGCATGTATGTATATATATATATTTCACTGAAAAAACATTGTTAAAGGGACGTTATGGTTAAGTTGCACTAATAAAGCCTATGATGTTCAATGAAAAAACTTTGTTAAATGGACGTTATGGTTACAAGTAAAACCGAAAAACCTCAGAAATTCGGCAGTTATGGTAAGCTAAGCAACCATAACTCACACCACCACAACGAAATTTCATAAACTGAACTTATATGTAACTAGGTCCAGTTTCGGAATGGGCAACCTTATCATATCATACGTTGTTACACCCCCCCTTCAATTCAATCCCTTTCGGAATGGTCCCTGCCTCTCAAGGTAAAAAAACAATAGAACCTTATACTGTGCGCGGGACGCGTGGGTCTCCCAGCTTCGAAGCAAAAATTCAAAGCTGTTGACCTTCACTCACAATGAACATACTTTCTTACTTTGCAACATCCAATGTCAATGCATCCGTGAGAACATGATGTTTGAAGCACGGGTACAGGATGAAAAAATTGAGGGCTGTCACTGGTCGTTGTTCCTTGCACTGCTCTGGTGTATAGGGGAAACTTGCCAATGACAGAATGCCCCCTACTCTCAAATTAAAGTCGATGTAACACAAAAACTGAGCCGAAATGTGTCTAGTAATCGGCCCACCTCTGCTTATCTCATGGCCTCCTACCCCATGGCATGTTTTCACAGTCAGTACTTCTTGCGTGCTAGAATGTTTTGTAGCCTAGGTCTAATCCCTTTTGTGTAATGCGCAGATATTCAGCTGTTTGGGGAACTTTATGGCAAGGCAACTGCCAAAACCCAAAGATTCTTACACACTGTTATCCATTGGTCATTTACACGAAAAATGAAGGTCCCACAGCAGCCCGACTAAACTGTAAAATGTGAAAGCAATCATAACAATTATACAATTTTTTTAAGAAAAGGACTAAGAGGATAGATTTCAAAATACAAATTGCATACTTTATTTGTACAGATTATAAAAAAAAATGTTTGTGAAAAATAAAAACAGATGGTAGTCATTTGAACCGGGTTTTGATTTGATTGAACGAGCTCTGCTTTGGGTGGGCATGGCACGTTGGCAGTGTTTTGTGGCAATGTATCTGTGCTCTGAACAGATTTGTGCGCAATTCCATGAGTATGCATCTCTACGACATTAACAATAAGATCTTTCACAAAATCGAATTCCATTTTGTCATATACTGGTTTGACAACTCATTTTTTGCTTCTTTTCGTAAAGGCCATAGTGTAGCGAAGCATCCCTAAATTACCTGCAGTCCTAGATTGTTCTCGGCCTATATTCTCGTTAGTAAAGTCCTAGATTTCATCCCTTGAATGTCGAAACACAATTATTTGGCCTGTTCTTTAGGCACATATTGTGGAACACCTCCAAATCTCCTGTGTGACAGAATTCTGTGAGTCCCTTCAGATCTCTTGAGAGTTTTATCAAACACAATCTTCTCAAGTGCTTTGTGTGGAGGTGAAGATGGGATCAACCACTTCTTCTTCCATGCCTCCTCTGGGGAGAAAGGGCCATGTTCACATTGGTGGAAATGTTGGTCTACTGTCCAGTGGTGAACGTTGGAACAGTGGTGCATTAATGACCACCATTTTTCCAGTAGAATTTCCACAGACCCGTTACATGTTTTAGAGCTCCACCAAAGATGGTTGCTGAAAGACTGGGACCATTGTGAAATACTTCCAAAACCTTTTTTTCTCTGCCGCCGTGATTTTTTTATTGATTGATTTGGCAACATGCCATAAATCAAATTGATGTGTAACATTTGGATACTGCTCTCTCATTGTCTTGGCTATTGAAACATGTCTGTACGTGGCTATGAGGTCGATTTGCATTCCCCTCGATTGTAGATATTGCATTGATTTTATAAAACCAAGTTCCTCCATGGCCACTGAGGATTTACATTGGGACACCTGCACGACCACCGAACTCACAATTTTCTTAGTTTCCATGTCTGAAAATGGTAGGTGCAGTACTTAGCAGAAAATCCGGGGGTGTCGTACTGTCCATCGCCGGCTAGCCTGAACCGTTTGTCGGAGAATGTACTTTGAACAGCCAATTGTTCAATGTTCCAAGCTTCACTAATGACAGTGAATAGATAATCACGTTGGTATTTGTAGTATTGCATTTTAGAAATGAAATGGAGTCCCACAAACTGAAAGAAACTGGATAACTTTGTGAAACTAGAGCCACTGAAAAGTAAAGCTGCTGCACAGAGTAGATTGCCAGCTGGCACTTTCCCCAGCATCGGTTGAGCGAGCCATGAAAATATTTTGTGGAACCTTTCACAGGTGGTGTGTATTTTGAGGTTACTGCCTTGTGTTAGACGAGTCAGGCTCACCAATGGCTTCCCACATACTACCCCTCCCACCGAATGCACACATTTCAGCATCTTTATACTCTCCATCAAGCTGCTGTCGAATACTATGTATTTGGCCTCTTTTATTAGATTGTCATCCGGCAACACTGTTGTTTCGGACTTAACCTTTGTTGACATATCAGCCAAACTGGACATACTATAGTCAATACCTTTGTCTGGTTCGTCGGTCAATAGTGTTGATGCTTCAGTCTCTGTCATTTCAACATCTGTTACTTGACCATGGATAGGAGAAAACATCAATGTGGACTGTTTTTTGGAGGCCATTTTTTTGGCGGGTTGTCGATTATGTCAAGTGCTCATCGAGTAATGTAAAACTATCTTCTATAAATTCACTTTCACCTTCATCTGGCGGAGCAGGCGCATTGTAGCAATGGTCCAAAGACACTTTGCTGGATTCGCCGGTCATGTTAAATTCATTTTCTGGCCATTGGACATAGGCATCTCGAGTGTGAACACGCCGCGCCTCAGTTAATAGTTCCTCCATGGTGAAAACAGTTTGGCAAGCAGCATCTGTCATTTGTAGCGCTGTCTGTGTCTTCATAGTCCGTACTCCATCGGGCAACTACAGGACAGATAGGAAAAGGGATGTTCAGTGTAAATCCAACATACAGTGTTGTACAATTTACATTAAAAAAAAGCATATAATGAAGGCCTCAGCACAAAAAAATTGCCAAAAAAATAAAGTGTATATAACTAACCTTATTTTTATTTCTTTTCTTTGAAACCTTCTTTACTCTAACATCACTATCAGCACCCTGGCCCACTGACTCAGATCCACGTGCCTCCCGTTCAATATACGGATCTTGTATACATCCCTACAAAAAATAGTATCCTTTTAAAATAAGTCATTTGTATTACACATATAATAAGACCGACTTTCTTTCGTTAGATTGTACTATAAGTACGCATACCTCTGGCTCCGGATCAACTGTAAGGTCTGGTTCCGGAACAACTTCAAGGGATAATGTAATTGTAGAGGACGCTCCAGCATCTCCTTGAAACACAGTACTTGCATTAGTAAGGAAGCAAATATTGGAAACTTGCCACACAATTTGGAAAGACGACAAAGGTACATATGAAAAGTAAAGTACGAATGAAACATTGTGTAAAACAATTACACAATATGTAAATATGATCAGATTATTTCGTCCAATTGAACTGGGAAGACCTATACCTCTGGCACCGGATCTACGACGAGGGATGTTGTAATTGTAGTGGACGCTTCAGCATCTCCCTGAAACACAGTACTTGCATTAGTAAGGACGAAAATATTGGAAACTGGCCACACAATTTGGAAAGACGACAAAGGTACATATAAAAAGTAAAGTACGAATGTAACATTGTGTAAAACAATTACACGATATGTAAATATTATCACATTATCTAGAATTCCATGCATAAAACCAGTCTGTAACAGAATAGCTAGGTAAGATTACCTGATACACACTCAAAGTGGTTGATGGCTCCAGGCAAGACATGGATGTTGAATCGTGTGCTTCATATTCAGTGGATAGTCATGGAGTTGTAAAAGGAAAGTATTATTACATTTAGAAATTACAACATTAAAAAGTGGCATGTTTGGAAACTGAATACGAGAAAATTATGCTTATGTAAATGCATAATATAGCAAAGCTATCTGTCCCCATAAATCAATTTTCTATGTGGGTTCTCTAAAACAAGGACTGATGTTTAGCAAAATAGTCATTATTTAAACAGCTATTCAATCACATAAATATCGAAAGTATTATAAGTTACATTAACACCAAAAATACAGGCGTAAAGCTAAATCTGGAAGCGTGTCTCACCTGTGGCGCCGTTTTCACAAATAGAGTCGGAATCGTGTTTGGGAGCAATTTACGAGTTGTTCTCAGTTGATTCCTCTTTGTGTACAAGGATGTGTCGTACATATCCGGGTTGAAGTTCAGTCTGCAGATGCGGTATCAATGACCCCTCTTGTCCTCCAAGACTTGTTTGACTCTACTTTCAAGCTCTTCCGGTGGATATCCGCAATATCTGACCCATTCTCTTAGTCGATCAACAGTTTTAGGGAATACATGCATTGTAATGCCTTCGGATTTGTCATGGGTCTTCAAAGGGCAACCAAAAATAGAACATGCAGGCATTGTTGTAAATTCTGCAAAATAAAGGTCAACATTATTAGAAAATTATTTTGCATAAAAATATGAGAAAGAATGAATTGGACCATACATTGTTCATTGCACGCTTTCTTTTGGGCACCACAGCAAAACCAATGCAGTGTGGGCGGCTGTATTATAGGATACATTTCACAAACGATTCATTGATGTGTTCAAAATCAGAACATGTTACTCGTCCATTGAATGTTCTATCATGCACAAAAAGGAAACATGCTTACACTATAGACACGGACCGCAAAGGATGCCATACGATACCAATTGACACTGATAAAAATTGATATATCAATAACATAACAAAAAGAAACCCAAATCAATAGCAATAAGACAAATTAACATAGCACTAGTGAGTACGTTACTTCGATATAGACATACATTTAGAAATGAAGGAGATATGATTAGGATGCATGCACTTACCTTGACCAACAAACAGTTGGATTCAGCAAGCAGAGTAATTAGTGTCAGGAGAGCAGGGAGATGTTCACATGTAGCACACTGACAAGTTCAATCGAAGCGGTCACAGAGTAGCACGATCACGAGTTGACTTGCAGTGCTCAAAGATGTTCTCATGGTAAATATCAAGTGGTTTATAAAGAATAACAATAAGGGGTGTGTTTGTGAATGAATCAGGTGTATATGTCGTGGTATTATGTGTATTGCCGGGGAGCGCCCTGCTTCAAGGGGAGCCTTCCTGGAGACACGGGGTCTGAGGAGGCAATGTGAACAATGGCCCCTGGGCGTAAGATACCTTTTGAAGTGTACATGTTGTTTGGCACCTTGGCCGTTCGCGCCCCTGACAGCACCCCTTGGCAGCGCACATCCACTGGTGCAAACTGCCTTTGATAGTGGAGGGGGGGGGTGAATGGGCCTGGGGCGTGCAAACAAGGCACCGAAACACTGCTGAATGGAGACACACGTATGTGTATTGCCGGGGAGTGCCCTGCTTCAAGGGGAGCCTGCCTGGAGACACGGGCTCTGAGGAGGCCATGTGAACAATGGCCCCTGGGCGTAAGATACCTTTTGAAGTGTACATGTTGTTTGGCACCTTGGCCGTTCGCTCCCCTGACAGCACCCCTTGGCAGCGCACATCCACTGGTGCGAACTGCCTTTGATAGTGGAAGGGGGATGGATGGGCCTGGGGCGTGCAGACAGGGCACCGGAACACTGCTGAATGGTAACACACTTGATTCACTTAAAAACTGAAACAACAATTGATAAAAAATATGATGTTTTTTATTTGGTTTCTTATTTTGATGGCACAAAAATACTACACATTGTAAAGGTCTGGTTGCAGCTCAGCGAGGGAATATCCCCTGTACTGACCGCTGTCACTGGGGAAAGTTTGTCTAATGGCACCAACGACACAGGTGGGTATTATTCGTCGAACGCGGTGTCCAAGCCTCCCATGAAGCCACCATGCGTACGAACGATAGGCCACCAGCTGGTACCACCTGTGAAAGAGAAAGATACAAACTGTTTTTAAATGACCAAGATAAGTGTATTAAACCTTAGTTGTCAATGACAATTCTAGTATGCAATGGCATTTTTGCCAGGACAAATGCTAACTAGACACTGCACAATATTGAACGACTTTTATGCAACTATTACTAGAGAATTGCAAGACTAAGCTGATATGACAATGATATATTGAAGTTACGAGAATACAGGGGACAACCATGAAATAGTAGTGGCCCAGCTGACATCACAACCAGACTATACTTACTCATTACTGGGATTACGAGGGCGAACTGTTGCGCGAAGTTCGTGCATAAGCACCATCAAAATCCTCAACACGGACTGTGTGAGGCAGGCTGCCGTGAAGTCTGGCAGCTCGGTAACGCATTGCGTCTGTGTATCGCCTTGCGATATGTAGGACAAGCATCCAGAGTTTTCTCGGCAGCAGCAGTTCTCCTCCTCTGTTGGCATTAGCGTGCACCGATTGCAGGTACACCAGGTGGAAACAACGTCCATGCGACTAGGCCCAGGCTCTTCGTCTGTTGAAACGTCCGCCCAACTGTCGTCCAAAGGCCCATCGTTTACGCAGCTTTCTCTTTCCAGTAATTCCTCCTCGGAACACTCGGGCTCGTACAGGTAGGGTATTATTGTTGCCATTGTGTGGTAAACAAACAAAAATTATTTATAGCGGTGGTACTGGTATCTGTTCACATGGGCTACAAGCAACAAAGGTAGCTGACCAGAGCACAGAAACGAGTCACAGAATACTCAAAGAAATACAGTGAGAGGAATGGAAAAGAAAATCTGCTGTTGTGTGTTGTGAAACGGTCTGTTTATACTTATCGAGGAAAGTGGCTTCCTGCTGTTTCCATGGCGACATGTCATTAGCTGAAGGGCAGAGAACGTTGACACGAGACGTGCTTTTGCGTTGTGAAATGGGCGGTACGTGTCTTGTGATGTCAGACTCAGGGGCGGGGGATACGATTTAGTGCCGCAAACGCAGGTCACCCAGGGCGATGCGGCAAGTGATAAGATTATCACAAGATGGCCACGCCCTGCTGCCTGATTTCGCTTGTGTTCAAGAGACGAAAACTCGGGTAAGGAGCATAGGAAATGTTTGTACGATCGATCGATTTATGGTTAAAAACACATGGCCGAACCATAGGGACAATAATATTTCTGACCGAACCATTCCTTTAACATGTTTTCAGTGAATTCCATAGGTTTTTATTAGTGCAACTTAACCATAACTTCCCTTTAACAAAGATTTTTCCGTGAATTTCATCGGTTTTTACCAGTGCATGCTATTTTCCTACAACTTACTAATATCATACTTACCCCAATGTAGCAAAATTTCTGTCCAATTTACAAAGTTTCACCTTAAAACTGCCATTTCCCACCTTCTAGCATCATTTTTAACACTTCTATACACTTTTTGCAAATGTTTCCACTGTTTTTGTATTCAACGACGTCTGCAAACGTCTGACATCATCGCAGACTTTTCGGACAGTGTCACATGAACGCACACGCGCCATGATGACGTGTTCGTGAACGCATCCACACTTCGCAATCGGGTCCATGCTTCGCGGATAGTTTGGAACTGCACTTTCTACTGATTGCCAGTCAAGTGGCACAGCGAGTAGAGCGCTCGCTTTGAGATCTGTGCAGAGCTTTCTAACGCAGGTTTGAATCCCGGCAGGGCCAAACTCAGCCTTTCATCCTTCCGAGGTCGATAAATGAGGACCACACAACATGGGTAATAATAAGCAGTGCTCAGATACCTGAGGGTTCGTAGCGCTATATAAATGCCAAATTATTATTATTATTATTATTATTATTATTATTTATATAGGAACTTTCAAGCTCAAAATGTTCCCCTTGCACAGCTCCTACACCTATCTTACTCATTATCCATTAACAATCTAGTACAGAGCACATACTTGGAAGAATATTAGCAAAGTTGCTATTTATCTTAAAAATGGCATCAGCTATAGCCATCCCTCCTCCCCAAGAGCCACCACCAGCTGGAGGACCTACACAACAAAAAAGTGCAGTACTTCCAAAGACAATGAAGAGAACTAAGAAGATGAGGTAGAGGAAGTGCCTACCTCTAGCACCATGAGGGAATCATGGGTGTGGCAGTTCTTTGCCACTGTTGGGAATGTTCCAAAGGCTAAACTACACTCAGTCGCGGACTACCTGGACAGTACTCCTATGGGACCACCTCCTTGCACCACCACACCCAATCCAACAACCACAATGCTATGAGAAAGGTTGTTTCGTTCTTAGCAAGTAGTAGGCTGTCTTCCTCCACCTCTTCTTCCTCAACCAATACTGTAACAACACAGCCTACTTCTGCGGGACACATAATCCCACCAGCTACCTTGCAAGCAATAAATAGGCTGTTGATCCATATCTCTCGACGACAACAGTCCTCTGTATATACTGCAACAGACCACTCTGCGGGGGGGAGCAATTTCAAAGTGCTTTTGAAGCTGTAATCAAGGAGCATGAGAAACACTGCCCCCTACCTTAGATGTAACACACAAGCAACATCTTCCCTTGTCCACCTGCCCCTCCATATTAGTGCTTGGTGCCTCTTCCCCCATTTTCCTCCCCACCTTACGTTCTAACCTCTCCTGCAAAAAAAAAAGAAAAAAACAACCAAAAAAAGGTTCCTTTAGGACTAAAACAAAATCTTATAGACTCTGTGTACTTTACATTTCTCAGTAAAGTACATAGTGTCATGATGCCTACCTCCAAGGAGCCAGGCCGGGCCCAGCAACCCCAGAGGCAGACATCATTTTCCCCAGGGAAGTCTCAGCGGGCCCAAGTCGGGGCCCTTTGGACTCAGTCCTGGTGCCTTAGGCGCCAGGCTCATAGCGGACCCCAGTCCTGGCGCCTTAGGCGCCAGGCTCATAGAAGAGGATATGTGTTTAAGTGCTTGGGTGCACACTTACCTGATGCAGACCTTGCTGCTTCATCCAGGCCCTCTTGAGGCCTGAATGGGACTACTTTACCTGTAGGACTACTTCACCACCCGGGTGTGGTCGGGGAAGGATACATACCTGATTGGTGGAAGGATACATACCAGGAACTTCTTCCAAGGCTATTTAAACCCAACCGAACAGCCACACGTGCTTCGCGTTGTTCTGCACCTAGCAGCTGGACGCTCACCGTGTCAGCTCCTGCATCCTGACTTCAGCCACGCCTGCCAGCACCCTGGAACTCCTGCAAGGGGAGAAAGGAAGAGAATAGGAGAAGAAAAGCCCTTACCTGCTAAATCTGCATCCCGGAGTCATTTCTCCAACGGCCCTGAAAAGGAAGACATCATTTTAAAGGCATTTTGTTTCGATCGCTGCAGCGCTGCATTTTACTCACCTTTGCAAGGCGCTTCCATCTTCAGCAGCGATCTTCCGGATTCAGCTACGCCGGGGCGCCTAGAGGAAAAAAGACAAGAACAAAGGTGAGAGGGAGAAAAGGAATAAGGAAAGCTCAGTTTCCTTTTAAGTCTTACCTGTTGGATTATTCCCACTGCATTTCGGGTCCTGCCGCTTCCTGGCATCTCCGGACCCAGGCCCCTATGGGGAAAAAAGACAAAGACATTGAATGAGCGAATGCAAAGACATTACCTGAGCGCTCATCCAGAACTGTTTCACGTCGGGTCGGCGCCATATCTCCGGCACTCCGAACCCCGGCCCCTAAGGGGAAAAAGACATAAGCATTAGCGCTTGCTGCAATTAGACAACGAACATTATTATTAAGCTTGAACTTTTGAACAGAACTTTTACAGCGCCTTACCTGAACAGTCAAGCTTACCTGAACTCCCATCAATCCTCAATCCAGTGAAGTAACTGGGTTTCAACGCGCCCCTGCATCAGAAGCAGGATGGAGAGCTCATCCTTCCAAACCCTAAGGTGAGGCTTCACGGGGAATCGTGGAGGAGGTATCGTGGAGGGTTGGAAGGGAGTGGGAGGCTTGAGCATTGTTCCACAGTTGGTAATACTCCCTTTTCACGCACAGGAGGGTATCCAACGAGCCAGGGAAGCCAGAATAGAGGGGCCCTTCCTGTCCATCTTCAGAGTTCTGCGCCTTCGACGCCGCGCCTCCGTGGGAACCAGGTGAGCGTTACAGAACGCGAAGCCTTACCACAATTTCCCACCTGGGCGCTATGGAGACTTCCGAGACAGATCAGCTGGCCCATCTTTTAGGGGAATTACGGGCAGAAGTGCACTCAGCCCGCCAGGAGACTAATGCTCTCAGAAGGGAACTAATCCTATCCAAGGAAAGAACTGATGATCTGGCCAAAAGGTTATTGCAGGGCCAGGCAGAGCACACTCCTTTACCTGTTTCCGGAGATATTTCTACAACAATGGGTTCGAATAACCCGGTACAAATCAATCTACCTGGACACATGCCTTTGGCCCCGCCGGAACGTTTTGCGGGGGATCCCAAGAAATATGCCGTTTTTATGAACCAATGCCGTTTACACTTTTTATGCAGGCCTGGGGCCTTCCCCAACGACCAGACCAAAGTAGCCTTTGTACTATCTTACCTCAGTGGCTGTGCTGCCGATTGGTCTATTCCATTGGTAAATCAGGATGATCCCATTCTCCGGGATTTCCAGGGGTTCCAGGCCAGCATGGAAAGATTGTTCGCTCGAAACTCACAGGGACAGGCCCTTGACAACGAACTGCTATCCTTACGACAAGGTAATCAGGATCTTTTGTCCTATATCGCCACCTTTAATAGACTAGTTGTGGAAACCGGATGGCCTGAAAATAAAAGGATCACATTGTTTCATCGAGGCCTGCGCGGAGAGCTTAAAGATGTTATAGCTCAGATAGTAGATCCACCCCAGGCCTGCGCAGACTACATAGACTTAGTGGTTCAACTTGATCACAGACTTCAAAATAGAAAAGCAGATCGGCTCAAGTATGAAACCAGAGTACCTATCAAGACCCACGTTAACTCCAAGAGTACTGACGTTTCCGAACCTATGCAAATTGCCAGTGTTAAAGGACCATTAACGCAGAAGGAACGAGAGAGAAGGCGACAAATGCAACTTTGTCTGTATTGCGGAACTTCCGGTCACTTTCTTCAAAGTTGTCCAGTTAAACCACCCAAGAAGGTGGTTGGAGCCACTGATAAGGAGTTATTGACACCTGGTTCGGGAAACGACCTAGCCCGACAAGCGTAGGGGTCCACTTGCCGAGCTTGAAAACAAACTCGTTGACCTCGCATTTTGTCATGCCAATGGTGCTTGTGAACCCAAAACAGCCTCAGCAGTTGCATGCTATAAAAGCATACATAGACAGTGGAGCTATTGGAAATTACATAGACCGTGAATTGGCTTCCAGGATTAAGCTTCCTCTCCGCCCGAAAGTAACCCAAGATGTAATTACTACAGTTGATGGAACCGAAATAGCCTCAGGGCCTGTAACGCATTCCACAGTTGAAATCACTCTGGTGGGTCAGGACGGACATCGGGAAGCAATCGTGTTTGATGTGATCAAGGCCCCACAATTTCAAGTACTTCTTGGTATCCCTTGGTTAGAAACACATAATCCGAGAATAGACTGGCGAGCAAAGAAGATAACTTTTCCTGATTGTGAACCAACCTGTTACCCAAGGAATCCAGCTATGGGTCTAGCCTCTGTAACTTCCACCCCTGTACAGCTACCATCTGAATACCAAGAATTCCAAGACGTTTTTCAGAAAGAGCAGGCTAACACCTTACCTCCCCATCGATCTTACGATTGCCAAATCTACTTGGTACCCAATGCACAACTACCTTGTAGTAGGATTTATGCTCTTACTGAACCTGAGAACCTGCATTTGCGCCAGTATTTGGATCAATACCTGGCCAATGGCTTCATTCGCCCATCAAAGTCACGAGTCTCTTCCGCTTTGTTCTTCGTACCTAAAAAGGAAGGAGACCTTAGGGCCTGTATTGACTACCGCGCCCTAAATCAGATAACGATTAAGAATCGTTACCCTTTGCCCCTGATACCTGAGCTTATCGACCAAGTAAAAGATGCTCGTGTGTACACCAAGCTAGATCTCCGAGGAGCTTACCACCTGGTACGTATAAAAGAGGGCGACGAGTGGAAGACTGCATTCCGCACCAAATTTGGGCTCTTTGAATATCAAGTAATGCCCTTCGGTTTGTGCAACGCACCTGCCGCCTTTCAGTACTTCATGAATGATGTTCTTCGGGAACTTATCGATGTTTGTGTCATCGTTTATATTGACGACATCCTGGTGTATTCCTCCTCAGAATCTGATCACAGAAACCATGTTAGGGCAGTTCTTGAGAAATTGCGCCAGCACAAATTATTTGCCAAGCTCGAAAAATGCGTTTTTCATACCACAGAAGTGGAGTTTCTCGGATTCATCCTGACACCTCAAGGAATCCGAATGGACTCGCGGAAAGTGGACGCCATTCTCAAATGGCCATCTCCTAGCTCTGTGAAAGGAGTGCAAAGCATGCTTGGCTTTGCCAATTTCTATTGAAGGTTCATCCCGGAATTTTCTCGAACTGTTCAACCCATCACAGCTCTCCTAAAGAAAAATAAACGCTTTGAATGGACTCTTGAGGCTGAACAAGCCTTTCAGGACCTGAAAACCAAATTCACCTCTGCACCTGTATTGAAGCACCCGCGCCCAGATCTCCCTTACATCGTGGAAACCGATGCATCCAGTTCGGCCATGGGAGCTGTCCTGTCGCAAAGAGACCCAGAAACTAACCAACTACACCCTGTAGCCTTTTGGTCCAGAAAATTCTCTCCACCTGAACTCAATTACGCAATTACCGACAAAGAACTACTGGCTATTAAATCAGCTTTCAAGGCTTGGCGTCACTATCTTCTCGGTGCAAGACACACCATCACCGTAATTACGGACCACAGAAATTTGCAGTATTTAAAGACGGCCAAAGCTCAATCTTCGCGACAACTCCGATGGGCTTTATTCTTTGCGGAATTTGATTTTGTAATTACCTATCGCCCTGGCTGCAAGAATGGTAAGGCAGATGCCTTATCCCGGATAGGCATGGAAGAACCCAATTCGAGTTTAGAACCTGTGCCAATCATACCGGAACAAAGAATTCTGGGCTTGACTTCATTGCAAACCATTGAGGGCATCCAAGCTCAAGTAAAACAGCTTTTTGACTCTTCTGCCTTACTGGAATGGAGTCAAAAGGGTCCTCACTACACCGTTAAGGATGATTTACCCTACTTCCAAGAGCGGTTATTTCTGCCAAGTAAAGAATTGCAGGAACTTGTCATTACCCGTCATCATGAATCATTAATGGAAGGACATCCCGGTATCGCGAAAACAGAAGAAAAGATCAAACGCCACTTCTGGTGGCCTTCTTGGAGAAAAGACATAAAGTCATTTGTGTTGTCTTGCGGAATCTGTGCCCAAAATAAGAGTCAAAAGAAAAGGCCAGCCGGCCTACTTCAACCTTTGGACATTCCACCAGCACCTTGGCACACCTTGTCAATGGACTATATAACTGACCTGCCTCCTTGTGGTGGTTACAACACGATTCTCGTAATAGTGGATCTATTCTCCAAAATGGCCCATTTTATCCCTTTAAAAGTATTGCCGTCAGCTTCCACCTTGGCCAAGGAATTTATGGAAAATATAGTGCGGTTACATGGTTTCCCTTCCATATTAGTCTGACCGTGGAAGTCAATTTATCTCCCACTTTTGGAAGAAATGTTGCCAACTAGCACAAATAGACGTGCGGTTATCCACCAGCCACCACCCCCAGACCGACGGACAAACCGAGAGAACCAATCAGACTCTCGAGCAATATCTGCGGTGCATGTTACACCAATCCGAGTTAAATTGGAAAGACATCCTTTGGATTGCAGAATATGCATACAACAATTCAGTGCATTCTGGAACCGGACAGACTCCTTTTTATACCCTGTATGGTCACCATCCTCAGACCTCTGACCTAGATCCACCTCTGACCCTGGAGATGCCTGCAGTAAATCACCTACATTCCACAATAACCCAAGCCTTCAAAGAAGCTACAACCCACTTACAGCAAGCCAAGAAAAAGTATAAAGAAAACGCTGATTTGCACCGAAGTAAAATTCCTCCTTACCAAGTAGGAGATCAGGTATGGCTAGCAACTAAACATCTACCCCTCAAGGGTCAGCGAACTTTTAATCCCAGATTCATTGGGCCTTACCCCATCAAAGCTATTATCAACCCAGTGGCCTTTAAACTCGATTTACCATCCAACATGCGGATTCATCCCGTTTTTCACGCATCTCTTCTAAAACCAGTACAACCTGGAACCAGACTGTCTGAGCCCCCAGGCCCTGTCCAAATTGATGGAGAATTAGAATTCGAAGTGAAAGACATTTTAGAATCCAAGATAGTTAAGTCGAAACTCTTGTATCTTGTTGATTGGAAAGGATATGGACCTCAGGAAAGATCTTGGGAACCCAGTAACTATGTTCACGCACCACGATTAATTCAACGATTCCATCGAAGATTCCCGCACAAACCAAAACCCCCGGAGGAAAAGACCTTGGGAGGGGCCTTGAGGGGGGGTACTGTCATGATGCCTACCTCCAAGGAGCCAGGCCGGGCCCAGCAACCCCAGAGGCAGACATCATTTTCCCCAGGGAAGTCTCAGCAGGCCCAAGTCGGGGCCCTTTGGACTCAGTCCTGGCGCCTTAGGAGCCAGGCTCATAGCGGGCGCCAGGCTCATAGAAGAGGATATGTGTTTAAGTGCTTGGGTGCACACTTACCTGATGCAGACCTTGCTGCTTCATCCAGGCCCTCTTGAGGCCTGAATGGGACTACTTTACCTGTAGGACTACTTCACCACCCGGGTGTGGTCGGGGAAGGATATATACCTGATTGGTGGAAGGATACATACCAGGAACTTCTTCCAAGGCTATTTAAACCCCACCCGAACAGCCACACGTGCTTCGCATTGTTCTGCACCTAGCAGCTGGACGCTCACCGTGTCAGCTCCTGCATCCTGACTTCAGCCACGCCTGCCAGCACCCTGGAACTCCTGCAAGGGGAGAAAGGAAGAGAATAGGAGAAGAAAAGCCCTTACCTGCTAAATCTGCATCCCGGAGTCATTTCTCCAACGGCCCTGAAAAGGAAGACATCATTTTAAAGGCATTTTGTTTCGATCGCTGCAGCGCTGCATTTTACTCACCTTTGCAAGGCGCTTCCATCTTCAGCAGCGATCTTCCGGATTCAGCTACGCCCCGGCGCCTAGAGGAAAAAAGACAAGAACAAAGGTGAGAGGGAGAAAAGGAATAAGGAAAGCTCAGTTTCCTTTTAAGTCTTACCTGTTGGATTATTCCCACTGCATTTCGGGTCCTGCCGCTTCCTGGCATCTCCGGACCCCGGCCCCTAAGGGGAAAAAAGACAAAGACATTGAATGAGCGAATGCAAAGACATTACCTGAGCGCTCATCCAGAACTGTTTCACTTCGGGTCGGCGCCATATCTCCGGCACTCCGAACCCCGGCCCCTAAGGGGAAAAAGACATAAGCATTAGCGCTTGCTGCAATTAGACAACGAACATTATTATTAAGCTTGAACTTTTGAACAGAACTTTTACAGCGCCTTACCTGAACAGTCAAGCTTACCTGAACTCCCATCAATCCTCAATCCAGTGAAGTAACTGGGTTTCAACGCGCCCCTGCATCAGAAGCAGGATGGAGAGCTCATCCTTCCAAACCCTAAGGTGAGGCTTCACGGGGAATCGTGGAGGAGGTATCGTGGAGGGTTGGAAGGGAGTGGGAGGCTTGAGCATTGTTCCACAGTTGGTAATACTCCCTTTTCACGCACAGGAGGGTATCCAACGAGCCAGGGAAGCCAGAATAGAGGGGCCCTTCCTGTCCATCTTCAGAGTTCTGCGCCTTCGACGCCGCGCCTCCGTGGGAACCAGGTGAGCGTTACACATAGACTCAATAAGATTTTCCAACATTTCCATTAGCATTTTGTGTTATGCTAATGGGAATAATGTGGCATTCATCCCCCGTTCTAGAGACTGGATTGGGGGATAACGGCCCGCCAGCCCAAGTTATTGGCCCAAGCGAAGCAAGGGTGGATAATGAGGGCTTTTGACCATTATCCCCCTTTCCAGCCCCTGCAAAGGGGGATGAGGCCATTACCACCCCAGGTTGCCAAAGCGGTAACCCGAGGTGCTAAAAAAAAAAAAAGGATTAATCTTCCTTCATGGGGATGCGCGTGGCTCCATAGAGCGCGCCCCTCTTCCCTTTCCATGGCGGCCTGCAGAAGGCAAAAAGAGAACCCTACGACCATATTACCACAAGCACATTTTCTTTTTTCCTTTCAAATCTATCCCAATTTAAAAAAACTTTACCACATAGGTAAGGCCCGGGTGTACATGGCCACTTTATCCCCATTGGTCATCCCTCGTGGTCATGGCCAGTAGCCAGATTGTCTGGGTCGTGACCTTATGCCATGACCCGGACAATCTGGCCACTGCCCATGGCCACAGGCTATACCTCAGTCACCAAAGGTATATCACTAGTTTTGTACCGACATTATGACACTTGTCAAAAAATAAAACACAAACACATTTGCAAAACCATGCTTTCAGATCCTTGCCAATGCTCCTTACACGAATTTGCTGGAAATCCGACCATGTCTTATTTTTTCAAACGTGTCAAAATGTACATACATAAAATATTCATATAACGTATCCCCCACTTGACAAAATCCATTCAAACTTTGCACAAACATTCAAGGTTTGGTCTCTAATCTTTCTGAAAGCTTCTGTCTACATCCGTCAAAGGGTAACAAAGTTATAAGCCATCTAAAAAATTTGAGACCCCCCTCTAATTAAGAGCCCTCTTGACATAACACCACCAAATTTTGCAAAAACATTTATATCAAGATCTAAAATCTTTTTGCAAACCTTTGTGCAGATTCATCAAATGGCACCACATTTATAAGCCTTTACAATCTTTTGAGACCCCCCTCTTATTTTGCCCCCTCCTGACAAAATCCCACCAAACTTTTTAAAAACATTTATGTCTAGATCTAAAATCTTTCTGCAAACATTTGTGCACATTCATCAAATGGCACCACATTAGCCTTTACAATATGTTGCCCCCCCTCTAATTTTGTTCCCTCATGACAAAATAGCACCACACTTTCTAAAACCCTCCAGAATCAGGTCTAGAATTAAATTCCAGAGTTTCATTTAGTGGTGCCAAAGTTATAAGTCATCCAAAAACTGCTTTTCACCAACCCTCTAATGCACAAATAAGCATAGATGCCCCCCTAACATCTAAGATGTTGTGGACATCACAGGACTGTCCCGGACTGTTCGCGGACATCAGAAAAGAAAGACGCCCAAGAAAGACGCCCATTTTCTGGCTTTTTAATGCCATATCCTATCCCATCCTCATCACCCCTCATCTCCCCAGAGATTGTTTGATACGTTTCACAAGTGCAATGTTGTGTTTTTAAATATGTTTTTACCGCGATGTTCGCAGACACCGGCACCTGTCCGCAAATTCAACATGGCGGGCGTTTCCAAAAATCTGACGCACTTCATGCTTTTCACCATTCAATCCAACTTACTTTTTGGTCATTAAAAAAAACGACTGGACGGATTTACACCAAATTTACAAAAGCACACTTTCAGGACCAAGCCGCTGCTCCTGCCCCAAATTTGGTTAAAATCCGTCCAGCGGTTTGGGCTGTAGGCGTGAGCAACATTTATTTCCATTGCGTCTATGGGAAAAAACCACACATTTTGGGACCCCCCTATAACTCTGCCCCCCCCTTGACGAAAGCTCACCAAACTTCAACAGAATCAATCTGACAGGGCCATATACTGTTTTTGCAAAGCTTTGAGAGGATTCGTCCATGGCGAAGTTATAAGCCGCCCAAAAAGTGGGTTGAGCAACTTAATCATAACTACAGAGCCGCTACCAAAGGCCCTGTAATATATATCTTTTTTAAAACACCAACCTGCACTAAAATAGTATGCATTTGCAAAAAAATCAAATAAATGCAGATTGTTATTCAGTAACCAATCATAATTTCATCAAACCAAAAAATAATGACAATACTAAGTGCAATATGTACTATAGTTGTATTGAAACTTCTCATATGCATTTCAATGACATTTTGAGTACATTTTATCACCACTTAGTTAATGGGTTTTCAACTGTTTGGGCACATTGCCTATACTTTTGTCTTCCCTGAAAGATATGCTTTAATTTTCATAGGAAATGTGCAAGCAAGAAATGTTGCTTTGCAAGTTTGATGCTCTAAGAATGCCCTCAGAACTGTAGACATACAAATAATTTTACAGAATGCAGGGTTGCCTCTTTAACATCACCACTGTTTACTGGTTTAGTAGTGAACAAAAAAACACTGGAAAATAAAAATATGAATGTGCCAGTTTTCAAAGTAGACTATTCAAAAGTATAATGATTTGCCCTGAACGAGTTGTCATAATGGCAATCCGAAGGACAAGCTTCTGCGATAACAAAATGGGAAGAGGTCTTCTGGGGACGCCTGGCCTCTGCTTTCCTTATGGGGTGTCAAAAAAACAGTGAAGTTGGATACTAATGGGCCATGTTCAGCATAATTGCAGTCTGGATATAACTGAAAACAAATGCAACTGTACCTACCATAAAATATGTGCTTACCACATGCTGTCTAGTAGTAATAGTCACCATTTACATAACAACGGCCACAAACAAAACATTTTTTAGGTATAAATGAGAGAAAGGGGGAGAAATAATGTAAAAGTGGGCGCACAATAATGAATAGGGCAGGTTTTGTTACAGTCCAAAATCTTGCTCTATGTAATAGAAAAAACAGACAGCTGTTATGTTATTGTGTGTTGTAAGAGTCCAACAACTTTTCTGCGAGTTATAACGAGGACTGATACTTTATTGGTCTTGATCATGTTAGACAGTGACAGGCAGTGAGGACACTCCATTTATTAAAAGATTAGCAAAGACTTGATGAGGAATAAGGAAAGGATGATGAAAGAGAGACTGATAAAGAATATGAAAGAGAGGGAAACAAAAGAAGAGAAGACTAGAGAGATAGAAGAAGAAAAAGAGAAATACAAGGAAAGAGAAAATGAAACAAACGGAGTAAGGGAAAGGGGAAAGAAAACAAAGAAGGAAAGAAACAGAATGATGGGGCGAAGAAAGGAAAGGAGGAATGAAAGAAATAACAAAGCTAGAAAGAAGGATTGAACAAGAAACAGAAAACAGAGGGGAAGAAAGAATGAAAAAGGCAGGAATGAAGGAAGGACATGGGTAGATTGAAAGAAAATACAAGTGATGGAAAGAAAAATTAAAAAAGAAATAAAAGGATAAAGTTAATACTTTTAGGGTATGGCAGGATATGAAGTGGACAGAAGCAGAAGAAAGGAACGAAATAATGCAAGAAGGAAAGTGAAACATAATGTTAGAAGAATAGGAAACTGGAAGAGAAATAATGAAGGCTAGGTGCGCAGAGAGACAATATAGCATAATGCATGCACTACTTTGTACGATTTTTAAACTAGTCAATTTCACAGTTATATCATTGCACTTCAGAGTCAAATAAATGGCGAGTCCATTACAGATATGTTTTGACAGCAGCTATTCTCTGATGCTTTTTGCAGCAAGTGTCTTGCAGTGATCTGTTGTATTTATAATGTATACTTTGTAGCAGGAGTCGTCACACCATAGGACCCAGCGGGAACATGGCAGGCCCCAAGGGCCAACTGGATGCCTTATTTTGGGGTCATTTAACACGTATTCTTTTTACAAGTCTGTCAGTGCTATCTATGGTGCCACTGGTCATTCAGTGATTTTAAATAAAATATTTCACGACAGATCCCCTTTAAAAACTGTAGGAAAAGAGGCTGAGTGGGTAAAGCGATAGCTCATTTGTACACAATTAAAAACATACCTCTGCAAAGTCATCTAGGCCCAGGGAATGACAGCCGATCGATTGCTGTAGAGTTGTAGATATCCTAGGCAATATCACCCTCAGTTCTGGAAGCTAGGGGTGTGTTCAAAAATGGGTTGAAAAGTTAGGAACGTTAGTTATGTTTACTTGCTCTTATACTGCTTCAAATGCCCATGTAATAGTATCAGAGCACCTGGTCTTGTCAATGGAGTAGCGTACTGTACCCCTGCCAAGGGTATCCAGACCTTAATATGCTTGAAAAGAAGAATATGAGCGAGAGAAAAGTAAACTGAGACTTAGTTACTACAAATACAGGAACTGAGAGATGCCGCGGTGAAAACATGTTTTGTGATAGCATCGGTCCTTTTGGGTGGACCATGTTTCTGCAAAAGGAAGGTGATAGATATGTCCTAAAGTGTTGTGATAATTGGGTTGAGTTCAAGGGAGATTTGGAGAATTGAAAGTTAGTCCACAATGTAATGTTGGGTGGATGAGGGGCTCAAGAGTGTGCTCAGGAAATCCTGCGATTTTGGCGGCTAATTTTCCAAGGTGTCTCTATATGTTGTACCCCATGTGAAACTCAAGAATGCTAATGTTGTGACTGACAAGCCTGAGCCAAGAGTGGCATAGTCAAGGGTAGCCTGTGTCTAAAGGTGAATGTTGCTGGTAACAAAGTAAGGGAATGGAGTTTTCCAACTGTTATAGTACAATCAAAAATTCCTGGCACCTTGAACTTGAGAACTTCATGCTTTGAATATTATCAGATTTACACCCGAACATGGTAACCCTCTAAGTGACTATCTACGTGCAAGCTTTTGATCCTTGCTTTCTGAGGGTTTACATTTTTGAGTAGAATGGAACTGAAAACTGTTAATCTCTCTTAAAATGGACCACAGTGCCTCTGTTGGCTAGAGAGGAATAAACAGTGTGGGAGAACATGCTAGAAAAACTAGCAATTGTAGTTTATTGACACCCTCAATGGAGAATTCCAACTGAGATCGATACTGACCACACCTTTGTAAGTAGACAGTATTTAACCTCTATCAACAAGTCAAATATCTTATCTTATTGGCATTTATAGAGCACAGTGTACGCCCGAAAGCATCATGGCGCTAGAGCAACCTGCAGGTATTAAGCAACTAGGGAATTGTTTAAACAAAAAAGTCTTCAAAAGGCGACAGAACGGAAAGTAGTCTTCAATAGCACGTAGAAGCGAGGGAGCTTAGCTACAGCCACGGAAAAAAGTGCTTTTTTAATAACAGGGGCACAGCCAAGTCAGTAAAATTCCTATTGGGAAAGGAGAGCATGTGCAGGAAGATGCATCCCTTGAGTTGTTTCAGTTTGCGTATCCCTATGACTTATAGAGAACTTCCTTTCCCCTGTATTCCAATTCCCAGCTAGTGCGAATTCTGAATAAAGATCTGATGTCTTAACATCTATTCATGTTTCTGTTGGTGGTTTCTCAAGTTCCTCATGATAATTCCCGCTTAAGTTCAGTCAAACAGCTTGCCGCCACTTCTACATTCCGATGATTTTATTTTGTTGTGCCAAGTATACTTAAGTTAACAGTCCTGCTTTAACATCATCTCAAAGTACTCACAGGAATATAACTCGCAAAATAACATCAATTAGTCCAAAGGTTTGATCTTTGGCAGACAAAACAATACATTTAAATGTGTTGTTAGTGATTGTAGGGGAGGCATGGTAACACAAGTATAACACTGACACAAAAGGTACAATTTATAAAGCCTTTATTAAAGCTTCTGGGATTGGAAAAACTCCTACTTAGCCCTATAACTAGGATGGGAGTTGTATCAAACATCAAATAATAAACAAAACAGTCTTAGTCGTATCTGCCAAATCAAGATGTCCTTTACTAACAAAACCTAATGCCGGCCCTATCTCATGGACAAAAAAGTGTATAAAGGAGGTATGTATGTGAAAGGAAAATCAGTGTTCCAAAAAGAATAAACGTGGCTGAATCAGCTCTCCTCCCCACGTTTTGACAGCATGGAATAAGGCAGTCTCTGTAGGCAGGATGACAAACTCTGGCTCAGGCTTTAACACAGAAACAGTTCAGAACGTGGATCGAGGCCTGCCTGGCCTTCAACGTTAAAGACTCTCCTTCCAGTCTTCTTGAACGATATTCAATTAGTTCCCCTCTGTCGGGCTCAGACCTCTTCAAAAACAAAAGTTCAATTGTGGTCCTCTTCTATCGGGCTCAGACCTCTCACAGTTCAACGTTGGACCCCCTTCTGTCGGGCTCATATCTTTTACAGTTCAACAATACTTGCCGGGTCTCCCTTCCCCAAGTTTTTTACACTTCGGGTCTCCCTCAGTCAGACTCAGACTGCTTTTCGGATGTTGAAGACTTTCGAATGTGTGTGGCATGCTTAACAGACCTCTGCAGGACCACTTTGACTCTTAATTTAATGTTCAGCTTTTTCTCTCCCCTTCTCTCTGGGTTAAATTTGTCCACTTTCGCTTTTACAGTTCATTCACCATTTATCGGTACAAACAATGCACCTTTCACAGAGACTTTCAAGTGGGCTACTTCCCTTCGCCGGACCACTCCGCTACTCAGTATTGCTGGTTCCACACCTGTCCTTATTTAAAACTTCATTCTCAGGTCTGCCTTTCTTCGCGTCTCATTCACACACATGCAGCCTACACTTGCGATATAATGTTGCAAACATCAATATTTTTTAACACGCATCAGTCTCTCAGGTCGCTTGCCAACTCCCCAGCTGTGTGCAGTTCTTTCTTAGTTTTTTGATTTCCTGATTTCCACTTCATGAGTCAAAGTTAGTACCACAGGCTTGGCCTCGCCTCCCCAACTCTGTTGTTTACCCGGGATGATTGCTGGGGTCTTTGAAACACAATGCAGCCTTCTCTTCTGGGACCTGGCCTTCTCCACATGTCCTTTGCAGCCTTTCGGAGACAAAGACTTCCTTTAGGGAACTATTGGGGTTTTCACCCTGTTGCTCTCGTCCCTTGGTATGCCACTCTGCTCCAGTAGGTTTGCCATTGCACCAGAAGTCCTGCCCATACTCGTGTTCCGCCTTGCTCCAAGTGTGCCTCTAGTTCTGCCTTTTATCCGTGTGAGGAGAGCTAATTGGAATCGGGTGTATGCACTTAAAGTCAAGTGCCTGACTTTGCCTGACCCGATTAGCAGGACATGTCCAGTACGATGTATAAGAGTTAGTCTTGTTACTCTCAGTCACCCTCTTCTTCGGCCCAGCCATTGTGCAGAAAAGGGGAGGGGGCTGGCACATCAGAGAGTCCTAAAAAATAGGGTGTGTTAGAGATGCAAAAAAGGGGGGGAAACCACGTCTCACCATCGGCTCCCTCACCCCCACTCCCCGAAGACCCCTCACCCAGGTAATCCTCCCGCACTGGTCCACCCTCAGGGTCTGGATCCAAAGGCGATGGCCGTACCCTGGCCGCCTGAGAGAGAGATCCCCGGGTACTAGTAGGTGAGACACCCTTTGGTTTCTCACATGATAAGTCAGTAAAATGTTATTTTGATTTAAACGATATAATTATCTAGGTCTTTCATTCTCAAGGCTGAGTACTGGAAAAACATATTAGTAAGCAAATAAATAATAATAATCCTGGTGTTTTACACAGCACTGCTATCACTGGGAAACCAGTTTCAGAGTGCTTGTTACACAATAGTATTTAATGCCATCAATTCTACCCATAGTGTATCAACCTGGGGGATTTATAGGGGACTAGCAGAAGTACCCGTTCTGCGAACAGAATCTGTAGACAGATATGATAACACTGATCCTGAAGGTCGGTGTTCTGATTCACTTATTGCTTGATGTGCTTTGCACCCTGAAGTAAACTGCACTGAAAATGGGTGTGTGTGGCTGGCTGGCATACCCTGGAGCAGACTTTGGGGGGAGGCGAGAGTTGGTGTACTGATGCAAAATGGGACCTTATGTGAACTCTCCCCACCTGGTGCCTCGACCTGGCATGGTGCAGCTCCTTGCAGTGCAAATATCTCGTATACCATGCATTCTAGAGCCTGGAGCTTGAGTTTTGCTCCTCCTGTTGGGACTCGTACTTCTACGACTACATTGATGTTGCGTCTACTTTAGGCAACCGTCTCACGTGTGAGGGTGCTGAAATCTGGGCAAAGGGGTGAGGTGTCCAAATATCATGTAGGTAGTAATGTCCGGAGGGTCCCAACAGGTAAATATGCAACATTCGGTGCAGATTGGTGAATCGGTGGGGAATTGTACAAGAAACAACGCTACGCCATTCCACAAACCCACAAACACATTTTTACTTGTGGTGAAATCCAGAGAATGCAGTGGTGACATGACAACACTGATCCTGAAGGTCGCTGTTCTGATTCGCTTATCGCTTGATGTGCTTTGCACCCTGAAGTAAACTGCACTGAAAATGGGTGCGTGTGGCTGGCTGACATACACCGGAGCAGACTTAGGGGGGATGTGAGAGTTGGTGTGCTGATGCATACTGGGACCTTCTGTGCACTCTCCCCACCTGCTGCCTCGACCTGGCATGGTGCAGCTCCTTGCAGTGCACTGCAGTCCAGGTATCTTGTACACCATGCATTCTAGAGCCTGGAGCTCGAGTTTTGTTCCTCGTGTTGAAACTCGTCCTTCTACGACCACATTGATGTTTCGCCTACTTTAGGCAACCGTCTCATGTGTGAAGGTGCTGAAATCTGGGCAAAGGGGTGGGGTGTCCAAATATCTTGTAGCTAGTAATGTCCGGAGGATCCCAACAGGTAAATATGCAACATTCGGTGCAGATTGGTGAAGCGTTGTGGAATTGTTTAAGAAACAACGCTTCGCCAAGCCACACACCCACAAACACATTTTTACATTGCTGGTCCTGTTATCAAGATGAAATAAGTGGGCTTGAGCTGAATCCAGCCATATAAAGCTCCACCAAAAGTGACCTACTATTGGTGTTAATCACAGTTATGCTAGGTGAGGCTTGGCCATTATTCTCCTGTCAAACATTTGGGCCCAGATTCGATTTGTGGCTATTTATGGGGACCAGAATTGGAGTGTAAAATAATAGTGAGGGCAGGTAGCATTGAGATCAAATTCTGGAGGTTGGCCCTCCATTTGCTCCAAAACACTGTTTCCTGTGATGGGACTTGAACTGGGGATGCTTCTATGTGACTGCTGGCAGCTACAATGAAATGCCATTATAAACGTAACTTCTCTGTGAAAGCCAACAGTCCCTGGTTGGTGCAATGAAGACAGAACCCTGACCCCTGTCCCAAGACACGGAGGTGACTCTGCAGACCAGGAAAGCCAACCTATTAGGCCTTTCAGGCTAGAGGCACGAGATCATGGATGTAGTATGAGGAGGGCGCATTCACAGAGTCCCCCTGTTTCTCCATGCCCACTCTCTTTGCCCCATGGCCTAGCTCATGTACACCTGGACTATAGTTATGATCATGTTCCTTGTTTAAGACCTATGCCCCAGCTATGCCTAAGGTCATCGGATGGCCCCCCTGCTGTGGTCAGAACTACCAGGCTATTGGGCAGCAAAATAACCATACAACCTCAAAAAGCAATGAGACCTATTGCCCCTCATCACAGGTTTGCCTATGCCATTGGGGACCGTTGCAGCCATGCACCACAACAAGTACATTGTAAACTGCTACTTCTAAATGCAGCTGACTCAGACTATCCAGCTCTGACCTGACTACTGCCCTGTTAGCCAAATGTGGTTCTTCTGGGGACTGTACTTGAGGCCACCTTCCTGGCTACTGCCGATCTGTTGGCACCAGTCAATCTATGTAAGCAGAAAAACCGTACCCCTGAACCTTGGTGTTCCGAAGAGCTTAGAGCACTTAAACTTCACTGCAGGCAGGCAGAGAGAAAGCTGTGCCTTGATTACTCCTCCACAGCTAAAGACTTCTTCCGCTGCTCTCTCTTGGCCTATCATAAGGCTCTTACTATTGCTAAGAAATCTTACTACAGCCATAAAGTACAACTAGCTCTTAACAAACCTAAGGCCCTCTTCAATCTTGTTCAATCTTTCCTCTCCGGAGAGCAATGGGGCCCTGGTCCCTCCATTGCAGGGTCTATGTGACTCTCTTTCAGTATTCTTTATGGAAAAAATCTCGCATATTCGCGACCACATAAAGGACGACCTGCCCCTAATAACTGCTGCTAAAGTTGCTACTGATTGCCCTCCGGCGAATGCATCCTGGTCCTCCTTCCCTCGGTTCTCAAATTCTGATGTATTGCTGGCTATTTCTAAATTGAAATCTGCATCCTCTGATGATGCTATACCGCTAGCCCTTTTAAAGGAAGCATCTGTCGATCTGATCGAGTATATTACCATCGCTGTCAATATCTCCTTCTCTAGTGGAGTAATTCCCCCTTCTCTTAAGCATGCTCTGGTAGTTCCACTTCTTAAGAAGCCGTCTCTTGATCCCGATGTACTGTCCAACTACCGTCCTATCTCACTTCTTCCCTTCATGATGACGCTGATGGAAGCACTGGTGTCCCCCCTTTTGTCCAATTTTCTTGAGTCCTCTCACTTCTTTGACTCATTCCAGTCTGGGTTCCGCCCGGGTAGGGGCACTGAATCTGTCCTGAACTCGGTACTGGATGATTTGGCATGTCTGGTTGACAAGGGTGGTGTCGGAGCAGTCCTTCTTTTAGATCTGTTGGCTGCTTTCGACACAGTCGATCACTCCATCTTGCTCTCTCGTCTCTGATGCTGGCCTCTCTGGCTGGGTTCCTGACTAGTTCACTTCATTTTTGTCCGACCGGTCCCAATCTATCTCTCTTCCTCCTTTTCGTTCGGCTCTGGTCACACTCCTTTGTAGTGTTCCCCAGGGATCTGCACTTTCCCCTATTTTATTTAATGTATATATCTGACCTCTTCTGTTTCTTATTCAGGTGCATGGGTTCCGCTATTACCCCTATGCGGATGGTACACAGATCTTTTTTCGCCTTGACCTCACACAAGCCGACACTGCAGCTCGGCTGAGGAACTGACTGGAGGATCTGGGGCGATGGATGATGAGAAACTGGCTGAAGCTCAACAGCAGTAAGACCGATGTCCTGGTTATAGGTACTACATCTTCCCAACTATTCTGGACCTTGCAATTCTAGCCTATGCGTTTGGGCCCTCTTCCCCCCACCACCCGGCTCAATCGGTCCGGAACCTGGCCGTAAAAATCTCTGCCTCTCTTTCCCTTAATTACCAGGTGTTTAGTGTATGCAGGGCCGGGCACTTTAAACTCTGCATCTTGCGGAAAGTCCTGCCCTTCATGCCCACCGAATGTCAGGCACCAGTGGTGGCAGCTCTGGTCCTAAGTTCCCTTGATTATTGCAACTCGCTTTATTTGGCTCAACCACGCTATCTGATTAACAGGCTTCAACTATTGCAAAATGCGGCCGCCCGCTCTATACTTCGCCCCCCTTTTGGATCCAATCTTTCTCCTCTGCTGAGGAAACTGTACTGGCTCCCTGTTGCCAGCCGGATCCTGTTTAAATCTATTTGCTTAGTGCATCGCGCCTTTTATGGCATGGGTGCTGAGTATCTTCAGGCCAAATTTGTTCACTACGTTCCGACCCGCCTGATGAGATCTCAATCTTCGCTTATTGTAGCAGTCCCTTGTTACCATCTGTCGCGTAAGGGAGGACGAGCCTTTTCTGTGGTTGCTGCAAGATCTTGGAATGATCTTCCTTTTGCGCTTCGTGCTACTGCGGATCATCTCACCTTCCACAGACTTCTGAAAACAACACTCTTTTAGTATGGGTCTCTGACGCGGTTATGTTACTTGTCCTCCAACCACTCGTCAGCGCCAAGATGCCCTCGGGTGTACGTGCGCTTTATTAAGTTCCCTTAACATAACATAACAGAAGAATCAACAAGGAATAAGGCAGCCTCCCATCTTTTGCAGAGAGGTCCCATATGACAGAAAGGACACTTATGGGAACATGCAAAACCATAAGTGCCGCCAGAACAGAATTCATTCTGGAGAATCTTACTGCACGGTCCTATACTCCAGAGGGGATCCTCATGCACACTCAAAAATGGAATGAAGCTAGGAGTGGGAAGGATGCCAGAACATTGAGAGCCACTAAAGAGGCACGAGCTGAGGATACAGATCCTGGAGCAACATGTGGGGTGTCTGCTTGACCCAAGATTACCACTTGGGGTATTAAAGGCTCAGAGGGCTGTGGTCAGGAAGCCAATGACTAAGTGCTCAATTAGACTTGTATGCCTATCTGAGGATAAAGGCCAACAAGAAACACCAATCATAGGTCTCCGGATATCTGCCAAAAGATGAGAAGAAAGAAATAGGGCCGAAGAACAACAGTGAAGGGCATCAGTCATCTAAATCATCAGAGAGCACCCGCATGTTGTATCCGAGATGCAGCAGAGGCGACGAGGACCTGCACAGTCTATGCTGGTGAATCTGGTAAGAGTTTCCAATGCTGGAAGGACTGAGATGCCCAGTGAAGCTATGAACCCTGGGCCCCAAAGAACTGAGGCATGAAGCGCTGCAAGGCTTGGAGAGTGTTGGGACCTTGGACTGCTACCGAGTCACTGTGACACTATATCCCCAAAGAGTGATCACTGTGTTCCTCACTAAAGGGCAAGCTGGGCACTATACCACTGAAAAAGTGGGATGGGCCCCGAGGAGTGAGCTAGGCACTATTTCTCTGAATGGTTGAGGTATTGTATCACAAGGAACTGAAAGAAGAAAGCCAGGCATTCTACCCCTGGCCTGGAAAAAGTGAAAATAGTGAACTGGTTGATATATCCCAGAGACTTTGTTTTGCTCAAGTAAGCATGCTGGGGCCTGTATTTCTAAATGGGTGAGTAAAATAAAGTTCCAGAGAGAGATCAGTATCCCTATTTGAGAAAGTTCACATGCTACACTATAGTTTCTTTTCCCTAAACATGTTCATAGACTTTCAAGATAGGAGCAACCATTATATATGTAGTTAAAACCCTAACCCTCATAGGCCTTTTCCCATGCTTATGATAATAAAACATTTCGAAACTATATTTCTGTTTCATGCGTTCTGTTGGTCTGCCTGGTTATGTATTTTCTTTAGTGAACGTGGAACCCACAATGTCTTCCACGTATTACATAGGAGCAACTATGGTATTAATGCTTTCCAACTTCTTGACATAGATAAGATGACTGTATTGTGTGTTCTGAAGGACGTCCAGGAAGACAATGGGAGAACCTTTAGAAAAAATATCAAGCACATATTTGCCAAAGCCAGCAGACATAATGAATGTCATCTCTCCTCCTACTCCAGTGAAGCTGGTTATACCTTAAGTAGCTCTCTAAGTGATCTAATTTCCTATTGTAGATAAAAAAAACTCAAGACTCGACTTCAGTTTTGGATAAGGTTTTGTTTGGCAAATGTTAATAGGAGCAAAGCAGAAGATGACTTGGAAACAAATGCATAACAAGACTGCTTCAGACAAACATCCCAATTCTCGAGTAACCCTTTCTTCAGGTCTCAGTTTACATAGGTTTTCTGTTACATTGAAGCCTATGTGTGAGACAACACATTTAAAACTCTTTTTAAAGAGGTTCCTCTGGCTTCATATTATCTTCAAAGTGTCTTTGCAAACAAGCTATCAAATGAAGTTTGTCCAGATATTCCTTTGTTTGTCTAAACATTATCAATACAGATGTGGGTTTGGCTGATGTAATTGAATGAACAGTCTGTGTGAAGACTCTGAAGCAGAGTCAGCCCCTGATCGGCTTCAAATTAAGCAAGTTGAGCAGAGTTCCATAAATAAACTATTGTGCGGATGCTAATTAGTAAGAGAAAAGATACAAATGGATTGCTATAACTCAACTAGGCCAGTGCAGGTTTATGCAGAGCAGTACTGTACTTTCTCCATTTTCTTATCCTCTTCAGTTTACTAGACATTTCATCTGAACATTCTCTTGTTGTCTTATTTCAACTTTCATTTTCCCATCACACTAACAGAGCTGGGATCCTAAGTTTGACAATTATTTCAGATTTGGGCTGAGATAAGTCAAACTTAATTGGCTATCACATAGTGGGCTACACATACCAGGCAGAGGACTCTGGGTTACGTAAATGACCCATGAATGATCAGGCTCTGGCATATCTGTCTGAAGTGTCCATTAAGTGTTTAGCAACAGTTAGAGTTTATTGTAGGATCCTCAACTTACATCAACTATAAGGACAGCTGGGGTTTTGGGGAGACATTCAAAGCAGGTAGTGAAACAAGCTAGTTATAAGGTGAAGACATTGGTGAAAAATATCTTGAAATTATTTTCTCTTCACTGTTTGCCGACCTATGATTGATGCAGAGGAGACTTTATTTGGGGGTTTCTATTGAAGGGGTGCTTCGTGGAGGGTATTTTTGAGTAAGGGAGTCGTGAAAAGGAGAAAAGAGATACAAGTGGTGATTAGGTACATTGAAGGAAAGAGGGATGGATGCTATAATAATATTGTACTGGATGGTTTTGTGAACTGACATTTGAGTTATTGTATTAGACACTACTTTGTCAGGCAAATTAATAAACTATACAATAAGAAGTCAATTTGAAGCAATTAACAAACATTACACATACATTTGCTCATGTCACAAATTAAATCATTATACTATTAACACAACAGGATTGACAATTACCATTGGTTCATGAGCAAAGGGGATTCCGACTCTCATTAAGAAATTAATAACAATTTTAATATATTGTTTGAAAAAGCTTCAATATATACAAATCAAAAAATACAAACACAATTGAATACATTTTATATGCAATGTTTAAATAAATCCCACTCATGGGATATTAGACATTTAACTGGCCTATGTCTTTGAAATGTATTACAGAAGCTTGAATCACGAGGTGGTTGATTCACACACTTTTAGTGACGGTGAAGTAATTTAAAATAGTTATTCATTTCTTAGTGAGAGTCGGAATTCTCCTTTGCTCATGAACTAATAGTAATGCTCAAACCTGTTGTGTTGGTAGTATATAGATTTGAGTCCGGGGGAAGGTTTGAGTCCACAGAGTTTTGCAGGCTTGTGGTTTCCCGAAATTCCCTATTTTTCATACACAAATGCCTCAATGGATTTTGATAATTTATTTAGTATCCCTTCTGAAATTGCATAGGTTTTTCTTCCTTTCATACATTGTGAATAATGATTGCATGTTCCTCAATTTCTACTGAACATTTTCAATGTATTCAGTCTTTATAGTTTTTAATACCATCTTCTGTTTTGCAGGTGTCTTTGGGTCGAGAATGGTACATACACACAATTTACACAGTTCGATCAAAGGAAAATGCAAATAGAGGTATTGGTAAAAGGAGTGTAGACAAGCAGTACCACTTGCTCATTAATGGAGGCTATCATAGATCACTGCAAAACCGTGCAAAGAGATCCATCAAGGAAGCTCCACCTCTTGCAGCAGATATTGGCATTGAAAACAGCAGAGGAACGAACATTCAACACATTGCCCTTGACCGTGCAAACAAGAAACAGATTCCCCAAAAAGAAGTAACCCTAGATGGAATCACCCCCAGGGAAGTGAATAATCGGGAAACTGAAGTCAATATTGTCACGATTGTTGGAGGAGTTGCTTCTCTACTTCTGGCCATCTGTTTAATAGCAATTATTATTTTGCTGGTAAGGCGTAAACAGCAGTCCAAGACGAAAGAGGTACAGACAGGTTCCGGCAGCAGTGAGCCAATGATGCCACCCCATGGATATATCAGTGACAGCTCTGAAGTTTGATTCAATAGGCGGTGGCACTTATTCACCTCTGTAAGTGCCTCAAGAAAGCATTAACAGACAGAACAGCAAACTACTCTCATTAGCAATTGTGCACTGTTTTGACAAAAATACAGATTTCTGGCGCTCATTGTACTTGACCACTTCGCTTTGAAGTTGTGCAACCTAGCTCAATGTCAAACAAAGTGTTATACTTTGCACAGAAAGCAGTTGTGCTGGACTTTTATCATGCACTGCATGCTATGAGCAAATGGGAGAATTGACATCATGGGAAATGTTATCTCACTGTTCAAATTGAGTAGATATCTAAAGGTGCTAAAAGACCCTCTCGCTGTGGAAGGAGGAGAGCTTATTACATATGCAGAAGTGCCAAATTTGGAGGTGCAATGATTACATAGAAGAAAAACGTTTGTAAAAGTATTTTTATCTGTGGACTTCAAGAATATTTGAACATATAAATTCCTGCATTGATTTGGCAATAACCGTTCCAAAGGAAAATGATCGGATCAAACAATATAATGTTTGTATAAGAGCATCATTGTCATATGTAATACTTGTTGATTTATCATGGCTTTCACACCGGCACCTCATCTTTTTTTATCATTTATGTCCTATTGAAGTTTTTTTTTTAAACCAAAGATTGTTGTTTGATCCAGAATAATGTTTCCTTGAAGGATGAAAAGCAAATTTTTTGAATGTTCCATGGATTAGAAAGTATTGTTTGTAAAACTGTACAGTAAGCATAGATTTTCCAACATGTTACCACTGCAGGAGGTAATCGGGTTTTCAAGAGCAAGACGAGGTTCTTTAAGAACTAAGCATTAGGATTTTTAAGGTTTGTAATATTAAGACTATTCATTTTGAATAGTTATTCACAGAGATATACATGTAAACAATATACAGAAAAATATCAAATGTATGGGAACAAGTAGTATTTATTGAATGAATAATCATTGTGCCTCTTGAGCAATATGCTGCCATATAAAGTACATGTTCCTTTACTATCGAGCAGTAGGTCCAGCCATTTAGTTATGTTTAAAGTTAAAGTTCTGTATGACAGCATGACTGTATTTTGCATAACTGTTTTCAACAGTATATACTGCATTTGTTAATATTTAGATTTCTAATGTAAGCCTCTATATAGATATTAAAACTGTCTATTGGCCAGTGGTGCTTCACTATTTGAAGCATGCATGTGTACCTCTTTTGGTAACTTTTAAAAATGTGTGTTTGAGTATAAAGTGAACTGTTGCATGCTGCTGAAATTCGCTTCAGGTGTTTCCTATGAATTCCTTTCTTGTCAAATAAACAAATTAACAATAAACCCTAACCCATCCAGTTAAGGTAAACTCTGTTTTGGCCACTCATAAAATATATAACTCTATATGCGGTTTAGAAGGCCAATTACCTGTTTTGTCAAGCACGCTGAAAGGTTCAACATATACAATATGAGGGCAAATGTAGCTCTTTGTTGTGTGGACAACCTTTCTGGCAATAGAAACAATTATGTACAGTGAAATTCAAAGATACTTGTTCATATTTTAGGATACACAAAGGCATGTGTGTGCAGAAACATTTTTTAAAAGACTACATATACAAAATACTGCAAAATCATATTGTGCGAAGTAAACTAACTATATTTGCTAAAATGTGAATTTCTTTGTCAGCATATTTAAAATAACAAAGAAAAGTAGTTATATTTTACCTACGTGTTCCTTAGGCATAATGTTTACCTACACATGACATTAATAAATGCCACATCTACCTAGTAACCACTATGGAATTGAGTATAGGTTCAGTAAATGCATATTTGCACACTGCAAGCAAGCATAGTTAGCACAAATGGTATTTTGAATATTGCTTTGTTAGAAATAACCTAAAACCTATCTAGCCTATTTAATTTGTGTGAATTACATTAATGGGCATTTCCCCAACGAGGGCGATTTTAATTCTTTGAAACAAATACCTTTAATTATATAGTCTGGTCTTATATAATCATAGCTATGAACATGCAAGTTATAGCTAAGAGACAAAACAAAATGAATGTAAATGATAAATATAAAGCCATAAAAAATGTAGACAGTAATAAAATAAATGCATTATCTAACCATCTTAAGTGATACTCCCATACAATTTAATAAACTAGTAACCGCAATAGCTTGACAAATAATTTTGATTAAAGGTGGCATTCATAATATAATCATAATATAACAGGGAAACCCCATTTTCCCTCCAGGCTTAATACTGGCTCTGCTTAATTCCCTACATTGTGTAGTAAAACTGAACACCAGTCCCACTACGTCTCTAAAACATTCATGTAATGTGACTCAATTTTTACTGCTGTAGTTTTACTTTTATCATAATGAACTTTTAAAAAAGATCCATGTTTTAAATAAAATAACTCATTTATTTTCACTTCTACTTCACTTTGCAGATATGCCATTTATTTTAAGCTCTTAATTTTTACTTTGGGTTATTTATTTCCTATGTTATTCTTACTGTGTACATTTCATCAACCCTTTCACCTCTCACCCTTTAGTGATACATCCATCAATGTTGTTGATTGTAGCCTAAGACTACATCACACTGGACAAGCAACAACGGAACATGCTTTGCTTGTGATAAGTTGATACAGTCTTAGAAGAGTAATGTTAAAAGGTATTGTACCTCTGCGGGGAAAGCATATTACCTCATTTTCACATCTTAAAGATCTTAAAAACATTTTGTAGTTGTAACTCAGGAAATTCATTACAAAGTTGGGTATATGCACACACACCTGACACTCTAATTAAGTACCTGCAGTATTCAAAAGCATATGTTGTCTTGTAGTTTATGGTAGTTCTAAACTGTTGAAAACACAACAGTTGTGTAGCATAATTAAGAACTTAAATTCTATCCCAGAAAATACAATGGTGCTGACTTATTTATGGACACAGTGCTGTACGCACTGGATAGATTTACTTCATAGTGATGCAATTTCCAATAACCATGTGTAAAATAACCAAGTGTAAAACTGTAATTCACATGAATTGCAATATAGATGGATAATACCTTCATATGTATTTGTATCCACAAAACCTAGATATATATTCTTGGAGATGTTTTCACTCCTTACATCATACTGCATCAATTAAATATTTTTTCTGGAAATAGCAATAGAAAAAACAGGCTAACCTGTAAACAGCATTGTAAAGGCTGATGCAGAAGCAAACATTACTAATTTAATGTTATAGAGCATCTACTAACATGTGTCTTACTCTAAAGCAGTCATCACATTGTTTTTGGACAACAAACACATTTCATGATGAGACTTTAGCCCACACTTCATCAATTTTCTTCTGTTTGCTGATGCCAGAAAGAGAGTCAGTTTTTGTGCAGCTTTCCCTGTACAGCTTTTGCATCATGTGTGCAAGAAACACGAGGTCCAAGACAGGGAATATCTGTACATTTAAATACATATTTGACATTTTTAAATTATGTTTCCATTACCTTTCCTTTTTAATCTGCACATAGATTATCTGCCTTTGCAACAACATCTATTTTTTATACATTGCAACATCTGGACTGGGGGGCTCCATCTCTATTAGAAGGTGAGGAGAGTCACAGTAGACAGAGAAGGGGTGATTCAGGTTGACATTTCCCTCATAAGTGTTTTCTTTCTGATTGAAAGAAAAGTCTAAAGAGGGGGTAAGAGTGATGCTTTTGAAAACAAGTGTCACCGGAGGTCATGTGTGCCAGCATCTCCAATGTGTAGCTAAACAATTGACAAAACGAGGTACAAGGTTTTTAGTTCAGTAGGCAATATGCTTAAATGTCAAACAGGAAACAGTGTTAAAATAATAATGGCGACAAATACATTGGTGAAAACTTGCCAAATACAGAATTGTACATTTTGAAAATAAATGTGCATGTCAGACAATTTTCCATTTTATGTGCCTTAAAAATATCTTTAGCAATCCATTTCTACCATGCCAATAGATATTTACAATTGTTCCTGTTACATATTTCGATTTACATTGCACTTTCTATTATGGGGTAGTATACATTAGTTGGAATGTTTCCTCCAAGCATAACTGTTCCTATCAAGCTCAACATTTTGGGGGGCAGTTTATCTATGCCAGACTAAATGCTCTGCAAATATTTGGGCGATATTTATTACTTTTTGATTTCACAATGTCATACCATATATAGTGTGTTTGAATTATGTGCTGGACCTATTGGCTTTTGTCAGAACTTACACATTATTAGGGGAAGGTGTTTATTAATATCCAACCAACCTGTCTAATTGCAGATTGTATTCATTTAGAAAATTAAACAATGTTTATCTGGTTGCTAATATTATAAATTAATATAAAAATGTAACCTTTCTAAAAAGTGGACAATATACAAAAAAAGGTACTGTAATCTTCAACATGGACCTGAAAGTGCAAGTTGGTCTGCAATAAACATCACTTTTTTCACTCTGGTGTTATTGCTTTTATGCTTTTAAAGTAATACTGCTTTCACATCAACAAAAAAAGTTGTTCTTGTTTTAAGGTAGAGCCGAATAAATTTGATGCGTGGAAGGTTTATATGTAAATCCTAACCACTGGCATTGCTCTGGGCAACCTTCCCCACCACCTTTTTCTTTTTAGCTTGTCTGTGCCATTGCAGGGTATTATAATGATGTGTTAGATAAAAAAACGCTTTTGCCAAAGCGCTTTACATAGGACATATTTACAAAATAATTTTCTTTAAGAAACACTGCATAACTCACAGAGCAATCCACAGCCAAGGAGCAAAATTCATACAGGAAAAATCTCAATTACCAACCAAATCGAAAACTGAGATCCAGCAACGACATTCGCCTCAAACCAAAACCATATTCGAGGTTAAAATGTGGTGGTTCAGCATTCTTCTGCATCTCGGCAAAACTTTAGAACTCACTCTCGAAATGCGAACAACAGAAGAACACCTAACATTACGAAAATTACAAAAACATGGCTCCTTAACTCACTCAAGCTAAACAGAAATCTCTGTTGGTGGGAAACAGCCATCAAAACACAAGAGAAACACCCAAAACAAGGTAAACCTAATGAACAGAAACCTGGATACCTAAGGAAATAAAGAACATTAACACAGGCCACCATAGAAGAATCTGAGTCCTGCCAAACCAAGATAACACTCGAAGACAAGGGCACAGACCACTTTCATCACTAACCCTACTAACAACTTTCCAATATCCTGCATACTCACCATCAAAAACCAATAGAAAACACACACGTACCTCTACAGGAGCAGAAACCTGACACCCGCCACAATCTGCAATCCACCTCTAAACCAAACACAATACAAAAAATAAAACTGCAAACATAAACCACCCAACACTCATACACCAAACATCACTGAACCATTTAAAGACTACAAAACAAACCCAGCACAGTGACTGTTTTTTCCCCGAGCTGAAGTTATCAACAGCAAATCAAAGCTTTCTTGCCCTCCACTAACTATCTCTCCTGAATCCTCTTCGCTTTTCAGGTCCGCCAGAGCACATGGAGACCATGAAAATGGCAGCTGTGCACCGCCGTAACCAAATTACCCAACCATAGTTGCCACTCATTTATTGACCTCAGAAGGATGAAAGGCTGAGTTGGCCTTGCTGAGATTCCAACCTGTGACATGCAGATCACACAGAGATTGCAGCTGCGAGCACTCAACCTGCTGAGCTATCTTACCGACATGATGATGAGGTGGTGTTTTGGTAACTTTTATTTTAGCTATGAATAAGTTGTAGTCCCACATCAAGGAGCTACAGTATGCATGGAATAGGGCCTCTGGATCCCAGGCAGGCTCAATGTTATTCATGACTCCGGCGACCCAGGTGGGCATGGCAATGCTAGTTATCTATTTTTATGGCTAACAATCAGTTGGAATGTGGCAATCAATTCTTGGTGCTTGTGCAGTGCTCCAGTTAGCTTGCATGACATTGGTGCAGCTCTGCAACTGTGATAACCAGCTATACTGCCACAGCAGTGTGGGTCAACAAAACAGGACAGTCACAAGCCAGCAGCACCAACAGAAGAGCAAAGACAAAGAAAAGGTCACAGTCAAGGTGCCAACCTGTACAAGAAGATCTATTTGCAGTGTTTTTCCTGAATTTCTTCATCAATTTTCTATAGGAAAAAAAAGAGTATTTTCTCTTTTTTCTGTGGCTAGATTGACACCATGTTCCACTTGCCACTTATAGAATCAGAGACAAAGTTAACGATGATGTGTTAAAAAAGCACTTAACATACTAGCTGAGTGTTGAATTAAGAGCAATATTTAAGTGATTTTGTGTTCTGTTGATTGGTATCTGTAAAACTGACATATGACCTGGGTAGTGCATCCATCACCCCCTATGAGCCGGTGGCAGTTGCGGCCTAAAGCTCAAATATGCTGACACTGCTGGGAGCAGCCATGGATGGTGGCAACAGTGAGCTGGGTGCTGCCTGCTCCGATGTGTAAAAGTTGTGCTCAGAAATATTTGAGCTCCAGCACTTATTTTTTTTTTTTTTACAAATTAAGCAGTGGCTACCACCAAAGTTCAAAGCCAATGGTGGATGTCAGTTGAGCTTCAGCCTCATATGATATGATATGATATGATATGATATGGTATTTGTAACGCGCCTATACACAGGTGTTTCAAGGCGTGAAAAGCCTAGGCACAGGTGTTTCATATGCTTTTAAAGCAGACAAAACTCTATGCCTATATTCTTTTTAAAACCTTCCAATTGCCAACCCATACTTTATTAGTGTTTAATTGGATTTCTGAATGGCAATCACACGTATGCACACATTTAACACTCAGAAAGTCATATTCTCTATTTTGTACGTTATCGACATCATTGATAAAAAAAAAAGTTTTGGATGCTTTTCCCCAGGGTTCTAAAAGCCACAGATTTGGTTTTAATCCGGTTAATTTTGTGACTCTTTTTTTACAGAAGTCTTGAACTATAACAAATAGTTTTTTTAGTCTATCGAGGTAAGTGTTATCCATGTACAATAATAATGAGATTTTGGGGCTGATTCATGGAATTTGTGCGCCGAAAAACATGGATTTGTGTGCTATTCTGCCCGCACTTGTTAAACAGGGATTTGCGGGCAGAATGGCGCACAAATCCCTGTTTTTCAGTGCACAAATTCCATGAATCAGCCCCTTTGTCTTTACACAACATTGGGGCATCTGTGGAGGAAGACTAAATATTTTTATTCTTGAGTACTGAATCCGTGCATCCGCTAAATTTACATAGCATGCTTTACCTTTACCAGTATTGTGAGCACAGTGTGATTTGAAACAGGAAAGATCCTTCCTGCACGTACTGACTTTGGGAAACTACACTTCCCATCAGCCTTGTAGTCCCCTCACCTTCTTCTTGATAAACCCGGCGCGAACGTGCCGGCGGGAAGGGGACAAGCCGGTCTGTGCCGGTCCGTGGCTGGACATGTCAGCGTTTCGGGTCTCGGTGCCTTTCAGCACAATATGGGACTTCAGGACGTTTTAGCCGGAATAGAGGCGGCAAGAAACATTTTCCCTAAACCCAAGATTGTGTCACCTGCTACCACTATAGTAAGTTTGCCTCCTCTGTTATCCAATGCCATTGCCATTGCTTCCTCGCCACGCACGCAAGCTCCCTCACCTCTTCCCCTTGACTGCCCTTCTTCACGGAGCCTTCTTAATATGCCTGCCACGAAACATAATACAGAGTCTGAAGTCTCTTCCCTGCAGTTAGGCACACCCATGAAGGAAAGAAATGTTACATGCCACCACTCCCACCCTGTAGGCACATTGACCTGCATGTTACTCAACACCAGATCATTGATTAAGCACGCACATGAGCTGTCTGCTTACATTGATAGTCACAAACGTGATGTTTGTGCCATCACTGAAACATGGGGCTCTGCTATGGCCGGTCCCTCACTGCACCTAGCTATCCCAGTCGGGTACAGTATGCTCAGACAGGATAGAGCTGTAGGGAGGGGAGGAAGTGTAGCCTTCATTCTAAAAAAAACTGTCAGCCTGGGAGATTAAGGGACATCTCATGGACGGAGTTAAATTCCTACATATAAAAATCGGTATGAACACCAAAACAACCCTTTACTTCATACTGATTTATCGCCCACCCTTCCTCTCAGGTAATTTCACCTTTGCACTCTAGTTATCTCCTCCCGCTATTGAAGCCCAATGCTCGCTTCATAGTGTTGGGTGACTTCAACTACTGTCTGGGTCATGTTGATGACCCTATTGCTGAACTAGCTCAATCTTTTACTGACCTGGGCTTGAATCAAATGGTTCAAGTCCCAACTCACGTTTTGGATCACAACCTAGATTGGGTATCTGCTATCAACTCACGTTAACATGATGTGCAGGTAGCCCCCTGCCCCTGGTCTGATCACGTCTTTGTCCACTTCTCTATTACTGTGCCCTACGTCACCAAAGTCAAGTCGCACTTTACCCAAACTATTTTACAACAAAATATTAAACACCTGACTCAGGAAAGAATTGAAGCTTTGATGCCACAGGCTCCGCCGATCCTGGAGATGGATGTTACTGGCATCATAGCCAAGAAAATCAAATCCACTCTGGACTTGGTGGTAAACACCCTAGCCCCTCTCAAAAGAAAAAAAAATATGCTGAGACCAAAATAACTAATTCCCGGTTCTCTACTAAACTTCAAACCCTCAAAGCTGACTCCCTCAAACTATTTCACGTCTGGAAAATGAATCAATCTCAGCTAGCACTACAAAACTATAAAAAAAGCATTGAGAAAATACAAACTAGCCATAATAGAAGTGAAGAAGTCGCACCATAATGCTAGAATCTCTCAGGCATCCTCCGACTCGAGGGAATTGTTTAAAATCCTAAAAGAGAAGGAGTTAACTCCAGAACCCAAAGCGTCTAGGATTATTAAAGATGACGAATGGTGTCTTGACATCCAGAACGCCATGACAAAGAAATGAGAACAGATTTGTGTAGGTATAGCTATCAAAAAGAGTGCCACTGACACCATTGGTATCCTTAGAGAAGGCAATGCATTCTCCAGAAACAAGGATATCCCCACTTTTGACTTCACCCCTATTTCTGAGAAGGAACTAGCCTCTATCATCACTAAACTTAAGGCTACCAATTGCACAGGAGATCCTTTGCGCATCCACTATCATCAAAGCCTGCCCTCCCTCACTGGTGCATGCCATCTGCAAATTTGCAACTCATCCTTTGCCAACAGTATTGTTCCAGATGAGATAAAGCAAGCCTGGGTAACATCACTATTAAAAAAGCCTAATCTGGATCAGAGTGTCCCTACCAATTACAGGCCAATAACAAACTCCCCCCCTTTCTGCTATAAATATTGGATCGGGTTGCATACTCCCAAATAGCCCGACATCTCAACCTACACCCTATCCTCAACCCTCTTCAATTGGGTTTCAGGAAAGGTTTTGGCACCGAGACCTCCTTACTGGACCTTAAATCGCAAATCCTAAAGAGATTGGACAATCAGCAGAACTCGCTACTCATCTCCTTGGACCAATCCGCGGAATTCGATCTGGTCGACCATACCATTCTGGCTGACTGGCTTATGTCTGCAGCCAATTGCTCCCAGACCGCCACCAAATGGCTGCTTTCCTTTCTATCTAATAGAATTAGTAAGGTGTGTGCAAACGAGGCAAAGGCGCCTGCCATTCGGGTGCTCTTTGGAGTTCCGCAGGGAGCCAGCTTATCACCCTGTATCTATAACATCTTTATGGCTCCCTTCTTTGCACATCTTGCACAAGAGGGGGTACTCTTTTCTAACTATGCAGATGAACACAATGTGTCATTCTGCTCACTGGTCAGCATGATCTGGATGAAATCGAACTCAACCGAATATTCTCCATCATCAAGCATTGGATGATGCAAAACAATCTGTCCCTCAACCGGGGAAAGACTGAACTCATGGAACTGAGTGAGAAGTGCAAGCGCTGAGAGTAGCTGAACTATCAAGGTGCCATATTGGATCTTTGTTCCATGTGAGGTCAAGAAACCTTGTTCTGCCCAAAGTCTACCGAAGTTGTGAACTACCCCAAAAGCATACTGACTATCAGTATATATATTTACTCTAAGCCCTTTGGAAAGTTCACACACTCGAGTCAATGCAATAATCTCTGTGTCCTGTGCAGAGTTATGCAAAATTCTTTTGGTCTCCACAATCGTGCTTAGTGTAGTGATGGCATAAGCAGCAGTGGATGTATCATCTGGAAGTTTGAAGCAGGAGCCATCGCAAAACAGCTCCCCTTGTGGATCGTTCAAAGGTGTATCTTTCAGGTCAATCCTGCCTTTAGTTTCTTGTTCTGTGGTATAAAAGCAGTCATGTGACATTTCGTCACTGCAAGCAATATCTTGCGGAAGGGGTAATAATTCAGCCAGATTCAATACACAACACCTCTTAATTTTAATATGCGGTGCAAAGAAGATCAGTTTGTATCTCGTTAATCGTGCGGAGGTGAGATGTTGTGTGTGCCTTCTATTTAATAGAACGTCTACAAAGTGAGGTACCAACAAGGTTAAAGCATGGCCTAGGCCCATACCCTCGCTCTGTTTTACAGACACAGCAGCGACAGCTCTCAGACATCTCGGCAAAGCGCATGCTACAGGATCAAGGGTGGAGGAAAAGTAACCGCACAGCCTTTTCTTCCCCCCATGTTCCTGCGTTAACACAGCCAAAGCACATCCATCAAGTTCATGCACATACAACTCAAAGGCCTTTTCATAATTTGGTGTGCCCAAAATTGGTGCTGAACACAGTGCAGTCTTGAGCAAATCAAAAGCTTTCTGGTGTTCCATGTTCCACGGTAATGGCAAAGAAATGCCCTTCTTTGTCAAAGCCAACATTGTTTTGATCACTAGTGAGAAGTTCGGGATCCACTGTCTACAGTAAGAAGCCATTCCTATCAAGGATCTGACTTCCTTCTGTGTATTTGGGACAGACATGCTAGAAATGATTTTAATCCGTTCAGGCGTCAATCTTCTTCCCTCCTTTGACAGGAGATAGCCTAAATAAGCGACCTCCTGTCAACAATATTAAACCTTTTTCAGTGAAGCTTTATGTCCATGCTTTGCTAGGTGAATAAGCAACAACACAGTGCCCTCCTTACAGGCAATTTCTGAATCTGCAGCTAAAAGAAGGTCGTCGACATCCTGACGCAATGTACAAGTAGCAGGCAACTCAAATATATCAAGCTGCTCTTTCAAAGCCCTACTGTAAATGCTCGGACTTTCCGTGTACTCTTGTGGTGCATGGGTGAATGTAAACGAGCATCCCCTTAGGGTGAACGCAAACAGGTATCTGCTATCCTTGTGTATAGGAATGTTAAAAAAAGGCATTCTTAAGATCTACAACACTAAAATGAGTAGGAGAAGCTGGAATCATTGTTAAAATTGTTGTCACATCAGGCACAATAGGAAATTGTGGGGCAAAAATCTTGTTGATAGCGGGTAAATCAATAATAAAACAAAAAGGAATTACATTATCACCTTTCTTATACACCGGTAAAATAGGACTATTGCACAAACTACCTGCAATTTCTTCAATTACCCCACAGTGCACAAAATCAGAAACTATACAATTCAAAGCTTGCTCACCATCAACCGAAATCTTATACTGTGGAATACGTGGCAACTTTACTCCTGGTTTCAAAATGATTTTAACAGGCTCAATCTGTAAAACACTGACATTATCACCAATCGCCCATAAACACCCCGTAACGTCGGTGGCAAGAGTCTAGTCAGAAACTGTGAGACAGAAAATTGCTGTGGTGAAATCGTCAAACGCACTCCATCCGAAGAACAATGAACTACCGCATTTAATTCCTTCAACAGATTCAACCCCAGCAAATTCTCCCCACAGTTTGATGTCAAAAGAAACAGACAGTGATCTGTGAATGGACCCAGTGAAATTGGTACCGGCAGAGAAACCGGACTAACCACTGGCGTACCAGAAAACCCTACAGAAACATTAGTTTGCCCTGACAGTGGAATGTCTGGAACCTGTGAATGGTCAATGGAACACTTCTGTGCTCCTGTATCTATCAAAAAAATAGATGTTTCCTATTTCCCACTATCATTTCAATGTAGGGACCTTTCTGATTAAAGGTCTGTTCCACACCCTGCTTCGGGCAATCCTAGCAAAACAATATATCATCAAAGGGAAGTTTTTCAGAGAGATAAGGAAGGATGATCAAAAATATTTCTATTATCCATACTCGGTGGCCGATTGTCTTGCGAAAAGGACTGAGGATTCTGAGAAAACTGGCTTCTACCAGGAGCCCCTGCCCGAGGTTGGCCTCTGGATCGTCTACCCATGATACCATATGTGTTATTCGACTTCTGCTGGAGGATCGGGCATTGTGCTCGTCAATGACCCTCTTGTCTGCCATAAGCACATTGGTTCGCATGTACAGGACCCAACGGCATATTACCTTGTGGAACATACTGACCCCCTAAACTGTGTACTACCCCCTCTACGACCTCTAACAATCTGTTGCAACAACACCTTAGTTTCAAGTCTCCCTTTTTCTTTTCAATCCTTTCCTTCTCATTATTGACTTGGTTTTCATAATACTGAGCCATATGCAACTGAGACTTAGCTTGCCAAGCACTCTCAGAAGTCATAATTTGTGACTGGATGTCGGGTAACAATCCACGCACAAATTTGTCCACAAATCGTTTTCCAGACTCTGTGCTTAAATCGTGTCCACTAAAATCTGAAAATACTTGTTCAAACTGATTAAAGAATTCGGTAGCACCCTCAGATTTTCCTTGGACACAAGCAGTAAGTTTGTCCCAAACAATCCTTCTCTCAGGAATTAAGGCTTTCAGTTTTGTCACTATTCTATCAGGCAAAGTCAGTATTACCTCCGGTGGTCTCTCACCAGCTGGTCTATCTCTATCTTGACTAGCCAATTTATCCCATGTGTCCCCTAACCCTGGTACATCGTCTACTGTCCTAAACTGTTTCCACAAATTGGCAGGTAGGAGCACAGGAAATAACAAATCTATATCACCCAGAGTAAATACTGACGACTGCAAGACAGATTCTATCTCTTTATAAAACCCTGTCAGATTCTTCCTAATAGCTGGGATAAATTGTCTAATAGTATTCACCTCCTGTATTGAGAACGGGACGTGAACAAACTGTGATACAGAATGTGCATCAATGTCATAGGTGGCTACACCCGTTGCAGCATTAGCCAGGACCTCAACTTTAGGGACAAATGTCGGAGGAACCTCTCTCATAGGCAACTGAGAAGTAGGCAACTCCGAACGCTTACTGAGCAACAGAGCTAAATCGAGCGCTAAAGCAGCTGAAGGAGTGTCAGACGAAATAGCTCTCTTATAGATATTGAATAATTCTGCGGGACAACAAATCTTTCTTTTTATACATTCATCCTGTAGGTATTCTACCATTATCCGTATCACTTTCCCCTGCATTTCTGCCGTATACTGACTATATGTGTTATATACTTCTACAGGAGATATCGACATATCTGAAATCCATCTAAGTGCATCTCTTGTGCAAATTCGCGTTTCTTCACTCATCGACTTACAAAGAGGAAGGAACCATTTCTGTACAAACATAGCGCCCAAACTATCACCATCTATTTCATCATTCCGTAACCTTTCTAACTCCCTTCAATATTCAAAAACCCTCTCAACATGCTCATATACTTTATCCGCAGTATCTCTTGAATATGCTCAAACATTCAGATCCCTCAACCCTTGTGGGAGATCTACATCATTCAGTCTGTTCCACATTACGGATAAATGAATTCTCAACCCTTCAATTAAGACATTTTTCTCAGGAAAACCTTCTAGATTATCGAGTGTAGCAAAAACATCAGATTGTTCACCATTCTCCATGCACTGTCTAGCCCATGCATTCAGATCTCGGTTTCTTTCCTTAGACACTGTATTACGAGTTACAATTTTCGATTCCGCTCCCTTATCAACTACAAGCGGAACAGAACCACTTGGAAGAGAAAGAGTAGACAAATCTCGTACACTGGGTAACGAAGGTGCTATCACTGGTGGAAAAGATGAATTTACCAAACCCTTAGCAGCAGGTACAGGTGGAGGAGCAACAATAAGAGGAGGAGCAATAACTGGAGGAAGAGGAGCAATAGGAGGAACGATAGGAGGAACAGGAATTACTACGGGAGGAGGAACAACAGCAGGACGAGGTAAAACATCAGGAATAGGTACATAAGGAGGTGGCGCAGTGGCACCAGGCCTCCGTTCATTTAAAAGCATGTCAATTAATTCATCTGATGCATGGAAATCTTTAGATGGGTATATTTTCTGAATGCCAAGTTGGAAAGCCCTATCCATATTTCTAACTGACTCTGACTGTTTTTGTTGATCATACAATAACGCTTTCTCAGCATTTGACATATGTCAGCGCGCATGTTTCTCTCTACTTTTAAGCTGCTGCATAGCATATTTTTTCCAATTTTGTAATACATCATACGCTGCAGTTCTAGCTTTTTCTTTAACAATATAGATTCTAAATATTCTATGTGAGAAATCTCAAAGCTACCATTGATTGGCCACTGAAGTTCAGAAGCATGTCTGGTTTGTCTGTGCCAAATATCATTAAACACTATACTACCATTGCCATGCTTACAGTACATAGTACATGCGGTCGACCCCTCCTGTGGTGCCGGATGGCCAAATTCCAAAGATTGTCTGTCTCTACAGAATAATGCCCTGAAAAAGGCAGACAATTTCTCAGGCGTATCAGATTACTGGTGTTACCTGGTCAATAATTGTACTCGTGAGGACAATTCACTAAATCAAATATCAGGATACTTACGAATCGGGGCACGACTCATCTGATTCCAAGGACAAAGGTAGGTCCGATCAGATTACAAAGGATCGACGTGGCTGGCGATTCCGGCAAAAATACCCGCCTCGATATGGGGACCCTCGTCAAGATGCCGTCTCGGACGGCGAGCTCATCGTCCAGAGATCGGGCCGTGCAGTACTGTTGAGGTGTCGCGTCTCATCCAAGAAGGGGCCCCCTTCCTCACTGTCCGATCCCGGTCCGATAGCCGCATCAAATCTTCAACGAGATGGCATCAATCTTGAGGGTGCCTATTCGGGCATCATCTTGTAAAATCAAGCAAATATCGAGGCTTGGTACCACCAACAATTAGATCCGCCAGTCACAAAGTCAAAGATTTATTCTGTACAGATTCAAATATCAAAGCAGATAGCTATCTGGTTCACAGCACCTCGCAGTGCGTACCAGAAACACTGTGAGGGGAGTGAGTCCTGGTCATCACAAAACATGCAGTATTTATACACAGTCCTGGTCATAGCTCAGCCCATTTCTAAACTAATAGGTTACAAATTTGGGTTTGTTTCCAGGTCACATGGCAAATACAACAATATTGTCTTTACATACTTCAAGTGTTTTCCGGTCTTCAAAATACAATGGTTACAACTTTGTTCTCTCTGGTCATGTTGGTTATCCAGCTTAGGCTGATCCTAGTTTCAAGAAACAAATTCAATAGCTTATTGTTAAGGTACACAGTTCTAGTTTGTCTAACATTCAGTTCTTATGTTTGAATACAGCTGAGGCTATTGATACAGTAAACACTTTAAATTGGAGTTCACTTTAGCTCCAAGCTTAATTAAACATACTGACAAACTTTATTGTCATCAGCTGTGTGGATCTTTAGCTTTCTAAAGTAAATTCTATTTCCAGAAATGTACACAGGATTCCTTCAGAAACATGCAGCATTAGTTTACATTCATTGTATAACACTATTTGTGGGAGGATGAGTTCTGTAGACATAGATAACACTTTGAATGAGCGTTTGTTCTGACTACAAGGTCTTGTTTGCACAGGACAAATAGACTGCTTTGCCAGCCCTAGTGTTGACATAGGCTCAAAGGTCGATTCTGCTCTGGCAGCTGAAAACATAGCTAATCATTACTGAACAGTGAGCAGAAGTTAGAACCAAGATGGATGACTTTTTCCAAGATGGCGCTTGAAGTCAATTCTAATTCAGAACTTTGCAACGCGGTTTTCCCCATGGAGCGACTAGGCTTAGGCCAATGTAAATCAAAAGGAGGCATAATATGATTTCCGTTTAATAAGAGGTGTTGCGATAAAAATGATACCGTACATGTGTCTGTGCACTCACCTGGGGGCAAACAAAAAAGGCTAAACCACTGGCACATCAAACACCCTGCGGAAGACTGGATTTGGTTTTATGGACAACCCACAGATTTGGGCCTGGGGTGTCACAGCCACGAAGGAAAACAGGGAACCCCATGTATTTCTGAAAAGAAAACACCAGTGGGAATCCAAAGAGGTCTGACGTGCACCAATCGCCCTCAAATTTATTACCCACAAGGCACAGCAAAGTCCAAAAGGTAGGCAACAAAACACAATTTTGAGACATTTGCTATCAGAAAATCATCGAAACAACTGGGCAACAACACATGTCCTACCTTCCCGTGTTCCCACAGGTGTCCCAATGAAAACTGTACCACACATGTGTGGGTGCACTGACCTGGCCGCAAAGGGAAAAGGCTGAACCACGGGTACACCCAACACCCTGCGAAGAGCACATTTTGACTGGATTTGGCATTGTGGACAACCAACACAATTGGCCCTAGAAAAGAGGGAACCCCATGCATTTCTGAAAAGAAGACATCTGTGGGAATCCAATGAGGTCTGACTTATGTGAATCACCTTACAATCTATTAGCCACATGCCTTGGCAAAGATCAAAATGTAGGCAAAAAAACACAGTTTTGAGACATTTGGCACCAGGAAACAACCGAAACACGCCAGCAACAACACATGTCCTACCTTCCCACGTTCCCACATGTGTTCCAAAGAAAACGGCACCTCATATGTGTGGGTGTGCTTACCTGGGTGGAAAAGAAAAAGGGTCAACTGTCCCAAAGTCCAGCAGCAGTCCCAGGGAGCCCCGGGCAAGGTCAACATCCCTCCACGGAGGGAAAAGCTGTACTGTAACTCTGCATGGCCAGAGCTCCAGGATGGCCGAGGGTGCGGTGTCTACCACATGGGTATACTCTCCCCAAGTGCAGTGGCAGTCCCAGGTAGCTCAGGCAGGGTACCATCCCTCCATGCTACAGCTTTCCCCTCTGGCAAGCGATGGGCACCCTTCCGGGGCTCCCTGGGAATGTTGCTGAACATGGGGATGATCGACCAACAAGAGAGACAGGTGCCCAAGCCGAGGGGCAGCACCTCCAGCTGTTCCGGAGTTCTGGTTGGCCTGTGTTACAGCTTTTCCCCCTGGGAAGGGATGTGCATCCTGCCGGACCACAAACGCACACTCTGAGCAAGGAAAAGCACACGAGGAAGCAGCAGTTCCAAGATGGCAGTTTAATACAAGGAGAAAGACGAAGAGATCAGACAGGGTTGCAAGGAGGGAAGGGCCCTTGACCTCTTCAGACCGTTACATTCATGAATCTTGGAAAATAAGAAACCTAAGACCTGGGACTAAAGCTGAACAAACCTGCACTGTCTGACAGAGGTACCAGGGGCTCTCCTGCGTCGATAACCAAGGCGCGGAGGAGCATTTGCCACTGGGGTACTGTCCTTGGCTCCTACAACAAAGCAGCGCCAGTAAAGGCAGCACAGCTGGTGAGCCGGAGAGACTGGTACCAGACCAGCCTGTGTTAGAACCAGGGTTGCAAGCGGCAACAATGTGCGAAGGAATATAAAGAGAACAGTGTATGAAGCGTATGTAACGAGTGATGCAAATATAATTGAAAACCAGAAGAGTGACTGAACTTTGGAGGCCAAGAAAGATACCATAGACAGAATGATCCGGCACTATGAGGGTGCTCATTTGAATGTCTCTGTTATCCAACTGGTTGGCAACTGTGAAAAGGGAATTTTGAGATCGAAGTGCTCCTGCAACGGGTCAATTTAAACTTTGTACACATTCGAAAGCTTCAATAGTTTAATGCGAACTGATATTAGTCTGAGCCCGGCTGAGGGAGACTTACTGTGTAAGAGGAAGAATCAGAGCCTAGCTGAGGGATATCCGGGGGGTGAACCACGAGTCACCGGAGAAAGAAAATTCTCTGAACATTGTAAAAGGGGGATCTGTGCCCGTAAGCGGGGATCCACAGTAACGATCATGATATAAAAGGGATCTGAGCTTGACTGAGGGGGATCCAGGGTGAATCACCTGAATTGAGTACTTAATAGGAGGAAAGGAACTTTGTGTTCTGTTTGGTACATCAGGCCCTCTGAATCAGGAGACTTTGATAAATAAAGAGACTTGGGCACACAAGGTCCTGATGCTGGTAATGGAACTGTATCGTCGTGCTGAAGAAGCCAGAGTGTGTGCTTTGCTCGAGGGAACTGCCTTATCCTGTGCTGTAAACATGGGGAAGGGAGGACAACGGCCTGAACATCCTGACATATCATTTTGTGAACACTACCCCGCACTATTTGTATTTAGTGATAAGGATTGGCAATAGGTTTTTTAGTGGACAACGGCCTGAACATCCTGACATATCATTTTGTGAACACTACCCCACACTATTTGCATTTAGTGATAAGGATTGGCAATAGGTTTTTTAGTATAGCCCCTTTTATTTTGACGAGACTCCACTAAGACTGCATTATTATTATTTGATGGTCATAGCTTTCTCCCATCCATAGATTTTGGATTAGATAGGAGTTTATCACACCCTTGTTGAAGTTCAATAAACACCCTTGAACTGCGGTCACTTGTATCTGTCTTACTGTTGATACCATGCCTTCTCCAGCATGGGGACTGGCATGGATTCACATGCTCATGAATATTCCCCGTCGTCAGGCTGGGAATCCTCGGTAAAGAAAAAACCAGTATCAGTTTCGTTTCTGATCTGTCTTTCGTAGTAATAACCAATCTCTGGTCTCTGCGTCATACTGACCACAGCCAATGACTGCCCTCTACCTAAGCACCGCCTCTGGCAGCCATCTTCAGATTTTTACCGCACGTTCATGTGTTGGGATCCTCGTGCTATTGCTCTCGAGCGTTAGTGCTATTTTTTCACGTTTTTTCTCAAAAACTTTGTTTTTTTCGGTCAAAAGAGCCTCAAGCTCCACCGACTCTCCATCCGATCAACGGGGACCCGTGTCGGATTCGTCTGCGCCCCTCAAGGGTGAAGATTTCGTCGAGCTACGCTTTTGGAGGACTCCAGAAGTTTCTCAGGCCCGGTCATGGCCCAGGAGAAGGGAAGCTCGACGCCCGGAAAGCTGTTCAGGGTCTGCCCTGGATGCCAGCTGCAGAACGTCTTCAAGGAGGACGAACACTCTTTTTGTCTTTACTGCCTACATGAGGACAAGACGCACGTGGAGAAGGACTGTGCGTTTTGCGGCAACATGTCGGAGCGGACCATGAAGGACCGCCATCAACGTCTCGCCAACTGGCTGGAAGGGAAGAGCCCGTCCGGCGAGAAGAAGAGGAAGAAATCCGAGCGGTCTTCTAAGACCTTTGAGGACGCCCCGGCGACGGGGGTCCAACATAAGGCCAAGCACCGCGAGTCAGCTGGCACCGGGAGCGCCGAACGGTCGGGCTCTACGGGCGCCAGGCTGGGCGCACCCTCCCCGGCACCATCAACCATGAGCCAACGCTCTGGGTCGGGTAAGAGGAAGGCCGAGCACCCGGCGAGGCTCCTGGAGAGGCCCCGGTCGAGCTCGAAGGCGGAGGGGGAGCGAGGCAGTGTCCCCCCCCTCAAGGATAAGGCGGTGAGCGCACCTAAGGTGGTGAAGGCCTTAATCCATCCGGCCAAGCCCTCTATCGAAACTGTTGCGGCGGCCCTGGCTCAGCCTGTGGAGGCTACACCAGTGGTGGCGACCTCGGGGCTCAGAGTCTCCCTGCCACCTCGGAGGGAGTCCTCTTTTGTGCCCATCGATAGGACCCCCGTGAAATCCCCCGTGGGGAAGAAAAAGGGGGACAGGGCGTAGTCGTATATTCGGCCTCAACCTCGGAGGAGGAACTGGTCGAGGTCTTAAGCCACGGCCTCGGCGTGGAAGAAGACCGGCCCGTCGGGATGGATCCCGACGCAGGTGACGACGACATCGTCGAGGGTACCGACGGGGCCCCTGATCGCCCGTCGGATTCCCCTCTGCCAGCGCCGCGAGACAACTCGGCGGCCATTTTGTTGGCTATACAGTCCTTATGCTCAGAGATAAGGACGAGACTACTGTTGCCGACGGAACCTCTCCCGTCGGGGAACCCAGAACCGGGACCTTCTGGTGTTCCCCCTACCAAGAAAAGAAGGATCCACCCTCCGCCTCCTTTTCAGCCGTCGCGCCCCTTCCAGCCCTCCTCCCCGTCCACCCGAGGGGATGATACGGGGACTGACACGGCAGCGACGGGTACGGACGACTAGGTATACGACGAGGATGTACCGTCGTCGCCTCCCACCAGGGCTTCTCCGCCCGACGAGATTGGATCGTTCCACTCCATGATCGCCAGGGCATCCGAGCTTTTCCAACTCTGCCCTGAGGAGAAGAAGAAGGAAGGTTTCCTTTATCAGCGGCGTGAGGCCAAGAGGAAGACGGTCCTCGCAGTGCCTCTATTGGACGACATTTGGGATGAGGGCCTCACCCTCCTCAAGAACCCTTCCACGACGCCAGCTAGAAGAGACTGGTACGAGAAAAAGTACCGGGTCCCGGACACGGCCCCCCTGTGCCTCCGGGCGCAGCCTACCCCGGACTCCGTCATCTCCGCGGCGGCCAGGAAAAAAGCGGGGGGGGTGCGGCCTCCACATCGACTTCCCCACCGGACGGGGAGGGAAAGAAATTGGACGCTATGGGATGCAGAGTCATCTAGTCTGCAGCGACGACGATTAAAGCGGCCAACGCCTTGGCTATCGTGGCCCGCTACGACAGGGAGCTCTGGTACAAACTGGCTCCCCTGCTGGACTTCTTGCCGGACGACAAGAGGGCAGAGGCCCTGGAGATCCTGCAGGAAGGCGAGGTGGCTTCGGACCACGCCATTACCGTTGCGACGGACATCGCCGACACTGGGTTCCGCCAGTTGGGCAACGGCGCTTGCCTTAGGCGGCGTGGATGGCTCAAGGCTACGGACTTCCGTCAAGACGTTCAGACCAGAGTCCTGGACATGCCCTTCGATGGGAACAACCTGTTTGGGAAAACAGTGGACGATTCCCTTCAGGCCATTAAAGCGGACACCGAGACGGCCTGGGCCCTTGGAGTTCTGCAACAACGACGGACGCCCTTTCGGAGCAGCGGAGGCAAGGGCGCCTCCAAAGGTTCCGGCGGCGGTTTCTCCACCTACCGTCAAGCGGCCCGCTCGTCGTCTCAGGAGGCCTACAGAGGACGAGGCAAGTCTGGCGGACCCCGCCGTCGTCGCCAAGGAGGTCAAGGCGGCAAAGCCTCGTCGAAGCAGGATTGAACCGGCCGTGGGGTCGGGCCCCCACCGAAGCACCCCGGTGGGAGGCCGGCTGGCGAGCTTCGTCAGCGTGTGGGAGTCCATCTCCACCGACCGTTGGGTGCTGGACGCCTTGTCCCGGGGCCACGCGCTCGAGTTTCAAAGAAGGTGTCCGCGCGTCCCCCCTGTGGCCAGGAAAGAACTTCACGTCCCTCAACTTCTCCTGGAGGTAAAGGCTATGCTCAGGAAGGGCGCCATCGAACTCGTCCCAAAGAGGCTTCGGGGCTCCGGAGTTTACTCGAGATACTTCCTCGTGAGGAAGAAGACGGGGGGCTGGCGCCCCATCCTGGACCTGCGACGTCTGAACAAGTTCATCAAGGCGCAAAAGTTCTGGATGGTCACCCTCCAGCACGTCCTGGGTCAGCTGGAGGAAGGAGACTTCCTGTCGTCGTTGGATTTGGAGGATGCCTACTTCCATATTCCCATCCTAAAGGGGCACCGAAAATTCCTCAGGTTTGTGGTCCAAGGGCGTCATTACCAGTTCAAAGCCCTCCCCTTCGGACTATGGTCGGCACCCAGGGTGTTCACCAAGTGCCTTGCACCGGTGGCGGCGCAGCTGCGCCGCGAAGGGATCCACGTCTACCCCTACCTGGACGACTGGCTCATCCGAGCCAAGACGAGGGAGCTTGCCGTGGTTCACACGGCAAGGACCATCCAACTTCTCACGGACTTGGGATTCTCCGTGAACTACGCCAAATCCCACCTGGTACCCGCGCAAGACGCTCTGTTTCTGGGAGCGAGGCTCAACACAGTGTCCCTTCTGGCCTCCCCGTCGGAGGAGAGGACCAGGACCATCCTGGGCAAGGTGCAGCGGATGTTGGTGGCCGACGCGGCCAAGGTGAGGTCCATTAAGTCCCTCCTCGGAATGATGTCTTCCTGCATCTACCTCATTCCCATGTGCAGGCTCCGGATGCGCCCGTTGCAGGAGTTCCTGGACACGCGCTGGATCCAAACAACGGGCAGCTTCGAGGAAAGGATCACACTCGACGAGAGTTTCCAACGAGCGATCCGGTGGTGGGGCACCCGCGCGCATCTGTCGGCGGGCATGGACTTCCAGACCCCAGCCTACCAGGAGACAGTGACCACGGATGCCTCCCTGGAAGGGTGGGGAGCGCACACCGAAAATCTGCACGCAAGAGCCTTTGGCTCCCGATGGAGAAATCCCTACATATCAACGTCCTGGAGCTCCGTGCAGTGTTTTGGGCCCTCAGGTCCTTCCTTCCGTCCCTCAAGGGCAAGGTGGTGAGGATCTTCACCGACAACACCACCACCATGTTTTACATCAGGAAACAGGGCGGAACCAGGTCCCCAGCACTGTCCAAGGAGGCGCAGGACCTGTGGCATTGGGCCGTCGCCCAAAGGATATTTCTGGTGCCGTTTCATCTGGCAGGGATAAAAAACACCATCGCCGACTCGCTCAGCAGGGAGCTGCGCTTGTGCCACGAGTGGGAGCTACGGCAGGATCTGGTGGATCGCCTCTTCCGACGGTGGGGCACACCCCAGATCGACCTGTTCGCGACGGCGACGAACTCCAAGGGCCTGAGGTTCGCCAGCAGGTTTCCCCAGGCGAGGAGCATGGGCGATGCTTTCTCGTTCCCCTGGGAGGGCCTGTTCCTCTACGCGTTCCCTCCTTTGCCACTGCTAATCCGGCTCGTCAACCAGCTCAAGAGGTCACGGTGCAGGATGATCCTCGTCGCACCTGCGTGGCCGAGGCAGATATGGTTCCGGACCTTCTGGACTTGTCAGCGTCCCCGCCAATCAAGCTGCCGGTGGACGCGGATCTACTCTCCAGGGAAGGAGGCGCCATCCTCCACCACGACCCGAAATCGCTGAACTTGCAGGCCTGGCTCCTGCAGCGCTAGAGTTTGGAGGATACGACATACCGGCCGACTGCAGAGAGGTTCTTGCAAAGGCCAGGGCGTCCTCGACTCTTAAATGCTACGGACACAAATGGAAGAGGTTCTCTGTCTGGTGCCACGCACAGAAGATTAACCCTCTAGGGATTACGGCTCCCCAAGTACTGCCGTACCTGCTGACGCTGGCCAAAGCTGGACTGGCACACGCGTCCATCAAGATTCATCTTGCTGCGATCTCCCGATACACCAGAACCACGGGGTGGACGTCCTTGTGGTCTCATCGTCTGGTGAAAGAGTTCATGAAGGGACTGTTCAGATCGTTCCCGCCGGTGAAGGCTCCGGCCCCGGCGTGGGAGCTCAACGTGGTGCTGACCAAGCTCATGGGACCTCCGTTCGAGCCTCTGCACTCGGCTCCGTTGAAATTTCTGTCGTGGAAAACAGCGTTTCTTGTGGCCATCACCTCCGCACGACGAGTGGGAGAGATCCAGGCCCTTTCCTGCAAGGCCCCGTACTTGACTTTTCACGACACGAGGGTAGTGCTCAGGACGCACCCCTCCTTCATGCCCAAGGTACCGTCGGACTTCCATCTCAACGAACCCTTGGTGTTGCCTGTGTTTTTCCCGTCGCCTTCGTCACCGGCTGAGAGGACTTTGCACTCGCTGGATGTGGCTAGAGCGCTGAAGTTCTACGTAGACCGCACGAAGTGTTTTCGGAAGACGTCACAACTCTTTGTGAACTTTGGACCTGTCAATCAGGGGAAGGCTCTCTCGAAGGCTTCCATTTCCAGATGGTTCTCCGGCTGTATCATGTACTGTCACCGGTTGGCAAACCGACCGCTGCCTGGCCGTCCGAGAGCCCATTCCACCAGAGCGATCGCAGCTACCACGGCGTTCCTATCTGGTGTGCCCCTGCTGGACATATGCAGGGCTGCTACGTGGAGGTCGACGCACACCTTCACGAAATTCTACTGTGTCGACCGGGATTCCAGAGAGGAGTCCAGGGTCGGCCAAGCAGTGCTGCGCAACCTGTTCGCCTGAGGTGAGCCTGGTGAGGAGGTAAGATGCTTAATGTTGAGTTTGATGTAATGCTTAATGTTGAGCCTTTGCCACCTCCCGTGGTTGTGCATGTGTGTACTGCTATGTATTCTTTATTCATGAGCATGTGAATCCATGCCAGACCCCATTGCTGGAGAAGGAACAAGTTACTTACCTGTAAGTAATTCACATGCGAACCCTCCCGCCTACCCCTCTGCGGCTCTTCACTTGGTCATACTGCCACTTCACGTGCTTCCAAATCTGAAGATGGCTGCCAGAGGGGGTGCTTAGGTAGAGGGCAGTCATTGGCTGTGGTCAGTATGACGCAGAGACCAGTGATTGGTTATTACTACGAAAGACAGATCAGAAACAAAACTGATACTGGTTTTTTCTTTACCGAGGATTCCCAGCCTGACGACGGGGAATATTCATGAGCATGTGAATCCATGCCAGACCCATGCTGGAGAACAACAGTTACAGGTAAGTAACTTGTTCCTTCCTTGCAGAAGGGATGGGGAACCCGCTGGTACTCTCTGAGTCCAGGGCTGAACTCGTGGATGGATACCCAACATGGGAGACAGGCGCCAAAGGCTGGGGAATCACCCTGACCATCCAGGAGTTCTAGTTGGCCTGCGTTACAGCTTTTTCCTCCAAGAAGGGATGGGCACCCTTCAGGGGCTCACTGGGAATGCCACTGGACTTGGAGATGGTCGACCAACATGGGAGACAGGCGCCCAAGGCTGGGGACATCAAACCCGGCGTCCTGGAGCTCTTGCTGTGTCGCGTTACAGCTTTTCTCTCCAGGGTGTGATTGGCACATGGCCGGGGCTCCCTGAAACCACTGCTGGACTTGGGGACGGTTGACCCACATAGAAAACAGGTGCCCAAGGCTGGGGACATCACCCCCACCATCTTGACCTCTGGATGGCCTGTGTTACAGCTTTCCCCTCAGGGAAAGGATGGACACCCTGCCGGGGCTCACTGGGACCACCGCTGGACTGGGATGTTTGCCCAGCAAGGGAGGTAGGTGCCCAGGCTGGAGGCAGCAGCCCCGGCCGTCCCGGAGCTCTGGCTGGCCTGCATTAAAGCTTTTTCCTCCAGCTAGAGATGGGGACCTTGCCGGGGCTCCCTGGGAATGCCACTGAACTTGGGGACAGTCGACCAACAAGGGAGACAGGTGCCCAAGCCCGGAGGCAGCACCCCCAGCCGTTCCAGAGCCCTGGCTGGCCTGCATTACAGTTTTTCACTCCAGGAAGGGATGGACACCCTGCTGTGGCTCACTGGGATTCTTAGCTGGAACTCTAAAGGACACACCTCATTTCTAAATGACAACTTTATTCTTGAGTGGGAAGATTGTAACATTATACTCCTATGGGATACCTGGTTGAGGGTAACCCCTTTGTGGGATGGCTTTGTAATCTCGCAAATTTGCAAGAAAAGGCCTAAAAGGTCAACCAAGTGGAGGGCTTCTAACAGCTGTAAGGACAACTAAGGCTCTCACGATTTCAGAAATTACAACTCGGTCTGACGCGATCTTAGCCACTATGATCATTAAGACAATGGCTACCCCGAGGGTCCCCTCAGCACTGATAATTGACATACACTTTAACCCACTGAACACAATTCAGTAGGAGGTTTTGAACAAAGTTGAAGATCTGTTAATTTCATGGCTTAATCAAAATCCACAAGGCCGCATTGTGTTAGCAGGGGATTTGAATTGTCAGTGTTCAGTCACAGAATTTGATTGGGATGACCTTGACGTTGAAGGGAAAACTGTACCAAACATACATACAGTGAATAAAGTCAATCTGGGAGGGGATTTGATCAAGATTTCTCTCAAGGTGGGCCTTTATCCAAACAAATCTCTTAAATAATGCCTTCAGCAAAAACATACCAACATGGTCAAATGCCTTTGCATCATCGGTCATCAATGTTTTTCTCAAAAATGTTGAGGAGGACCAAGTGGGATCGCTAGACATAGCGAAAGTCAAAACCAGTGATCACTCATTGTTAAACATCTCGCAAATAATAGGAGGATCAAGCGCAGAATGTGATCAAATGTTTAATAACTCAGTTGTAGTCTCTAACTCAAAAAACATGGTAGCGCAGTACTGCCATAATCCCAGCGAAGCAAATTCCGACCTATTTGAATGGTGGAACACGTTGAGCAGTCATGAAAAACATTAATTCCACTCCCAAGAACTTCCCCAAATTAATTGCCAAGCTTAGGAGACCAAAAGAGAAACGGCCATCTGCTCGATTTAATTTGCCTTGTCATCCCGACAAGAACAAACAAGATAGTGAGTTACAAAGCCACGAACGCATAATGCGGTCAGAGATTAGGAAATTACTTAAACCAAAAGATCTGACCCAGGCACATAAAGCTGTTAAAAAGGAGAAGTTAAAACAGAAACATAGAAATTGGTGTAGACTACATAACACGCAAAAATATATCACAAACAATCAGGATCTGCTACACAAAATCATAAAACAGGACACAGGAGCAATTTGATGTACACTAAACAATAGAAACAAACAGTGGCCAAAGCGACAGGGGTCAGTGAGGGGGCATGGGTAGAGTACTTCTCAACAAAATATGAAAGTGTCAGCGAGGCCTCACAACAAATACTATACCCAAGATCAACAGCTTCTTCCCACTCCCTCGTATTTGACCGTACTGATATTAAAATCATAATAAGCAGGTTAAAGAATTCAAGAGCGAGTGGCCCAGATGGAGTAATGAATGGTATTTTCAAGGACAACTGTCATGATGCCTACCCCCGGGGAACCAGACCAGGTCCAGCAACCCCGGAAGCAGACATCAAGGTATTTTGAGCAAGCCCAAAAACCCCTGCTATGGGCTGTTTGGGTGCGGTCCTGGTGCCAGGCTCATATGGAGAGTCAGTCCTGGCGCCATAGGCTCATAGAGTAGAAATTACCTGATGCAGACCATGCTGCAAGCTTACCTGATGCAGACCATGCTGCAGAGCTCCAAGCCAAAGGAGGCTTGAAAGGGACTATTTTACCTAGGGACTATTTTTTACTCGGGTGGGGCTGGGGAGGAATACTTACCTGGGACTACTTTGGAGGCTATTTAGACCACACCCGAAGAGCAGCACACGCTTCGCGTTATTCTGCATCCAGCAGCTTAACGCTCACCGTGTCTGCAAGCCTGCATCCAGTCTTCTGCCACACCCGCCTCGAGTCTGCAGCTCCTAGAAAAAGGGAGGAACAGAAGAAGAAGAGGTTAGAATAAGAGCAAAACCCTTACCTGAATTCCAGATCCACCGCACCTTCGAGCTGGAAGAAAGAAGCATTTTACGGGCGCCGCCTTGCCTGCTGCAGCGCCGCGCTGAACTCACCGGCCTTCGCAGCAACCTCACGATCCACCGCATCCTTCTGCACGTTCCCGCCGCACTCTGCCACCTAAGGGGAACACAAGATCAGCAAAGGTGAGCCAAGGGAATAAACAGAGGCAATAGTAACTACCCCCATAGACTTACCTGATTACCGCCGGGGGTACTATTCCTCTTCATGGGTCGGCGCAGTCTCCATTGCATCCTCGCCGTACCCCGGCCCCTAAGGGGAACAAAAGGACAACAAGGTGAGACGAAAGGACAAACAAGGGGAACTCTTCTCACCACAATAGACTTACCTAATTTTACCGCCACAGGCATTATTCCCTGAACTTCATATTTTCTCTCCACACCTGAATAAGGGAGCAAGCCACATGTTACATTCTGGCCTTATTTTATTGAACTGTGTAGGATAAGCCAAATCCTTACCTGAACTTCATCAGCTACCACAAGGAACTCTTCGCTGGGGTCAAGCTGCAAACTGCAAGGAATCGGACAAGAGTGAAAGTCAGATATGTGAACTCTTACGAACTACATACTTTTCGGAGTCAATATTGTTCTGGAACTCACCAATTTCTTCGAGCCAGTGAAGCAACTGGTTATCGACGCGCCCCTGCGCTCAATGCAGGATGGAGAGCTCATCTTTTCAAACCATCAGGTGAGACTATTAGAGGGGACATCAAAGGTGATCAGTGGGGAGAACAGCGGGGGTAGGGGGATTTACGCTCAACTCCACAGGTGGTTAATTCCCTTTCTCCATTTGCAGAAGAATATTCCTACGGGCCAAGCAAACGAAGCTAGGTGGGCCAGTCCAGTCCGTCATCTCGGCCCTACGCGTCACATTGGTGGAGACCGCAGCTGTCCAGTTCAGATCGACGCCTCTGTGGGAGCCAGGCGAGCGTAACAACAACCCAGAACTCTGGGCTGGTACCTGTTCACCCACGTAACCGAAGAGAACACCTGCCCACCGTCTTTGTCAGACTCATTACTAGTCTGAATCTTCAAAACGGGGAGTAGGGCCGAACCAGCAAGTTACAGGCCAATTTCATTGCTAGGCACCACCTCCAAAGTATTTTCAAATATAGTACTAAATTAATTAACAGCGTGAGCAGGTAAACGTCATTGATTGAGCCCACTACAGACAGAATATAGAAATGGGGCGGGTACAGTAAAGAGTGGCCTTGCCTTGAATGTGTGTCTATTAGATGTAGGAACACATTCAGGGCGCTCCCTGTACATCGCAGTAATTGACCTGTCTTCTACATTTGACAATGTAGAAGACAATGTCGACACCTCAAGCTTATGGGAAAGGTTGTTAAAGTGGGGAATAGATCCATCCCTTTAAAGTATGCTACAACTACTATATTCTAATAACACCACATGGGTCAGATTAAACACTCTATGAGATTTATCTCAGAAAAGAAGTTTAAAAAAGGAGTGAGACAGTGGTGTGTGCTAGCCCCCACTCTATTTATCTATTCAACTTGTATCTAGCGGATTTGTGGAACAGTAAGGAACGGGGAAGTTTGGTTCCAACTTGGTCAGGGTTGAAATTGAGGTGCATCGCTTTTGTGGACGATATCCTACTTGTCGATTATACCATGGTGGGTCTTCAACGACAGCTGCTGGGAATCAAAAGTTACTTCAAAGCTAACTCCATGCATATTAACGCCAAAAAATCATATGTTATGATTAGCACTACAAAAAGAAAGTGCAAGAAGTACATATTACTGACAGGAAGTTTTTCAACGTTCTTGAAGGAAAGATCTTAAAACAAGTCCTGGGTCTCCCGATCTCAGTCCCAATCAGTATTATCAGATTAGAACTAGGTCTAGAATCCTGGTGGTCTCAGTATATCAGCAGGATTACAGCCCTGGTCAATAGTCTTGAAAAAGCAGACAATTCCACAATTGGGTTCTATCTAAATGCCCTAATGGCAAAAGACACACACTTTTCTGAAAAATGTAAAGAAAAGATCTGATAACTTTCGAACATTGGTCGACCTGTATGGTACTGAACTCAAAGTAGTAGTCAAGAATAAAATCAAAAGATGGGATAGATTAACAGACTGGTCAGATCTGGCTCACTTAAACTTATATGCAGGGAAGGGTCTATAATAACTTCCACCTAAAAAGTTAAAACAGTACCTGGTAAAGTTTCCGTCCCCCGATTATCATAACTGGTATTTGAACTGGTATATCAACGGTCTTCCCATGTTAGATGTCCTTGGCCCGAAAGTAGGGGAAAAGAGAGAATTCCGTACTTGTAGAATGTGTAGTTCAGACTCGATTGAATCATTGTCTCATTTGGTGATGTCATATCCTACATTTTTCAACCTTAGGAGGCGTAGCATTGAACGGTTCATGCATTCAACTACCTCTGTTCTAACAGACGACCTATGATATCGACTGATGACAACATCTCATACTAATTGCCCTGGTTAAAATGTTTTAGAAATAGATAAAGTCATGGAGCACCCTTGACTTAATCAAAGTATGTGAATTTTAAATCATTGAGTTTTAATAGAAGCAGGGTTAAAGATGTGTAGTTGGTAGATGCTATGCAGACAAATATTTGGTTTATATTTGTTTGTCTCTTTTTTTCTGTTACAGGATTGTATTGTTTGAAATGAATTAAGTTTTGAAGATATCTATCTGTTTTATATGATTATGTAAATGTACATTTTGTGCAATAAAACACAAATAAAAAAATTAAAACAATACAAAAAATAAGCCATTGTATAATGCCAAGAAGGCAATAATGCGCCATCTGTTCTCACCTATGGCCTGAACCACTGGCAATATCTGTTTTTTTAGGGCTTCAATGTAGGAATAACTGATATCATTCAATGTAATGGTACTCAATTCATCAACCTCACACTGGTGAAAGGCTTGTAGAGGTGGAGCCAGGTACCCCCACCCGAAGCTCCACCCCATGTTGCCTCTATGTTGGGAGCCAGAATGTGAGACACGTGCAGTACCAATACGAATACCTAGATCGAAGAGGATTATGGAAGCAAGGTTTCCATTGAGAAAGCCATACATGCATACGCAACAATATGACAGCCATTTTAATGAAATCCCAGGGAAAATGGAGAAGATGAGCAAAAGTACGGATTGGTGACATCACACAGAGCAGAGCTGACGCACTTGTAAGCAGAGATAGAAGATATAAGTGTTCTATAGAATTGAAGGAGGAGGTGTTAAAGGTGAGCAGCATTTAGAAGTTTGAGATGAAGATGTTCATGCTACAGAAATGGAAGAAGATATTAAGTCATTTTACAATTGTACAGTCGCAGCAACGCAAGTAGGCAAGTATTCTTTAAGGCTGGCTATATAGTGATTAGATTGCAGCAATGCACCAACGTATAAATATAGGAATAAATGAACTACAGATATTCCACGATGCATTTCAGTAGATCTGGACACTGTGAGCAGAAAAGATGTTCTAGCATGTCGCAGTTAGAAATTGGGAAGCTCCACCGTGGAAGTGAATCAAGGAAGGGCTTAGTTGGCCCAACATCAGAAAGTCAAGGCCACGGTGAGCTGAAATGTTCTTACAGAAGGTACAATTAAGGTGTGAAAGGAACAAACTCTTGATGAGGTGAGATGGAGAAACACTGAAGACGTTAGAGGTGTTCAATTTAATAGAGCTTAAATACAGCAAAATGCTCCGAAACCTGGTCTGCAGTCACATGGATGGATGAAAATAGACATGGGCTGAGCAGGAGCAAAACTCGGAAGAAAGGGATGCCTCCACTCCCTCGTATTCTTGAACACAGAGATCAAACTCAAGGCCAAACTTCAAAGAACTAATTGACTGGCAGACTGCAGGGTGTTGATGGATAGTAGAATAATTGGTGGGAAGCGATGGTTATGACCAGACTACCAAACATCTGGGTGCCAGTCTGCGCGCTGCTTACGCAGGTGGAATATTACAGGGGGTACAAGGGTGCCAACCAATTATATAGGGCCACCTAACAGAGAGCCCTATAGTTTGTATAACCAATGGGACGTTGTGTATTTGATGACGTTCATAGTGACTTGCACTTGGGATGGGCTTACTTGCCCACTTGCTATCAGATACCCAATCACTCTTCCTGAACAGTGGAATGTATACCTAGAGGTTCCTTGTAGGCATATCACTCTTCCAAGTAGGTTTTTGTAGTTTGCCACATAGGTAAACATCAATGATGATGAGTTTTTACTATATATATGTGAGTTTTTTCATGAAATGCTCTGAGAGATTGCTTTGCGACATCAGATGATGTCCGTTGTTCTCCCTGTTTTAGACCATTGATAATAACACAGTTGAACTTCGCCAACTTCCTGAGTCAGTTTTATTATTGATGTTTGAGTATATTCTGCATCACCATCCATCTCTAAGTACTGCTGCCTCGCCTTAAATAGCTGGGCCGGCTGTCCCAGTTCACGTGGTAGCAGAGCTGATGGTTTTAAGATATCCATCGAGTTAAGTAAGCTTTGGGGTCCCGGCAATATCGGATGTCCTCCACCCTTTAGCTGAAAGAGCTCCTTGTAGATAGTGGTAGTTGGTATAAAGAAAAAAGCTTGCAAGCAGGAATGGAAGAATAGACACCGTTGTATGGACACGGAGGCAGCTAGCGGAAGCAGCCACAGACTGGGCAGATAAGCTGTTGGACACTCTAAGACGATGACCCCACGACAGAATCCGCCGAAAAAGCCAAAATGCCAGTTGAATGTTCGTATGTTTGTATGTTGTATGTATTTACGTTGTTAATTGAAAATAAAAAGAAATTTTAAAAAAAAAAAAAAAAGCTTGCAAGCGGAGGTGGGATGGGTCCCTTGTTTTCAGGCAGAATCCCCTACCGATTTCTACAAGTAGCTGAACGAACTGAAGGCTCAAGCGGCTGGTTAAAAGGAGGAGACGATCGTGAGAGCCAAAGTCAAAAAACGCAAATGGTGAGTAGAATGAGTGAGATGGCAACCTGAAAGAGTGTTGAATGGGGAAGAGTGATAAAATAAGGATAGAGTAATGGAGGGTTGGTTGGGGAATTTTATAGATAATTTTAGTTTAAGACGCTGAGTGTCATGAGTGCAAGACGATGAGCATTGCAATTTAAGAGCATATAGGCGAAGAGCGGCCTGTATAGTGAGCCCATAACCCTACATCAAGGACATTTAGAAGGAGCTTGTCCTAAAGTCTAAGGGACATTATAGGATACAAACGACCCAAGGTGGCGTTAAAGAGGATAGCTCACACTCCATCTGAGTCATTTTTAGGGGCAGAGAATAGTCACGAGGAGCGTTGATGACAGTGTATGTTGGCCGGCCAGTCTGTCAGTGTTGTCCGTCTGTCCTGTCTGGATACTGTATATGATATATGTGACAAGAAATGAAATATTGAAAAAATGAGAAAGAAATAGACTGTAGCGGAAAACGTTTATTTAGTGATTGATGATATTTAGTGAATTAGCAGATTGAAATACTGTGATATAAAGGTTTGGAGCTGCGACGATTGGTGCACGCTCATATTGTGTTGTTTTTCTGGAAAGCATTTATCTGAGTGAAATAACAGTGAATTGTGATAGTCGACAGCAACTAAGAAAAGTAATGATGGAGGTCATTACTCTGCTTGTGCACCTGTGCAGACAGCTGCCAAAGCACACACCAAAGTTGAAGCAGTACAGTGCAGAATGGTTTAAGGGTACGGCAGATAAACTGTTCATGCCACGGCCGCAAGGGGGATCACTGTCTAAAGCAGTTTTGCAGCACATGACGACATATCTGCATGCTGCGTAGGCATGGAAAAAGTTAGAAAAAAGGTTAGCGAGGTTATAGCTCTGGAAAATGTATCAGGAAGAACGGGAAGAACCACCCCCTGAGGACTGGAAGCAAATCCAGTGTAAAGAGGGGGGGGAGAGATTTCTGCTCCCCCCACCGCAATTGAGCTAAACGGCAATAGTCCAAAAGACAAAGGATTCCTTTAAGAGAGTTTAAGGCAGCAACAGAGTATAGTAACCCGATGTATAAGTCACCTGCATGTAGCAGTGACGAGAATCCGCAAAAGACTCCACAAAGAGATGTAATCCCTAAAGTCCCATGGGACTGGGAAATATGGGACAAAGAGAAAAGGGATAAAGAGAGAAGTAACAAGCCAGCTATGTCTTTGGAGAAATAAAGAGATGGATAGGAGAAAGAGATAATGCTGATGAGGAAGCGCTCATACAGAACGAATGGATGGGTGGTCATATATTGCTCAAACTTGATGAAAAAAGCATTGAGGAAGTAAGGTAGAGGGAAGACCAGGACAAACAAGTAGGAAAGATTGCGAAAGAAAGAAACAATTGAAAGAAGACAAAGGTAAAAGAAAAAGTAGAAAAAGACGAGAACATCTATATCAAGACGAACAGTTGAAAATGCAGAGGAGCAAAGGAAGAATGATAACAGGTAGAGAGCAATCGAAGATTGAGATAGGTTAGAAAAAAGAGAAGTAGAGGAACAGAAATTAAGAGATACAAGAATTCACAGACGCAAGGCTAAGGAAGTGCGTAGAGCAAACAAAAGAAGGGAGATGAAAAGACAGGAAGAGAACAAGGTTAGAGAAGAATCTATAAAACAAAGAGTTCGATGAGGAAATAGAACGAAAGAGAAAGCAAAAGGCACGCAATCTCAATCGCATAAAAAAAATAATGAATGGAGCCTACTGCACTGCTGGCATGGGAAGACAGAGGAATTCTTCACGGCACAAGAGGTATTGCCAGGGCTGTTCAGGTCAATATACCTAGAAGATGATTATGACTTAGGAGATAAAATTGACATGAGGACCAAAAGTGGATCAAATAATAAGGAAAAAAGTGATTGATCTGGGAGTACACAGACACGAGGAAAGGAGGGAGGTTTATTTAACCTCGAGCAGAAAGCCTTGTCTTTTGAAAGGCTGTATCTGAATAGAGAGTAGAAAGAGGGAAGCCACACCAGTTGGGGACAGGATATGCCAGACGAAGAGAGAGGAACCGTCCGTGGGGAGGAGGGATTTAGTGCATGAGGTCCTGAGGGGTGTTCTTCGACAGATAGAGAAGTGAGATGGTCAGATCTAGACCTACCTAAACCGAGGACGCCAGAATCACAGGCGCGGCTAGATCGACCTAGAGGGCGATCCCATAGTGTGAGGGGTGGGACTCGCCACCCTATGTAAGCAGACTAAGGTCACTTCCAGGAAGAAGACGGTGCAGAACCATTGTCCCTGCTATGGACAGGCAGACAATTGGGGATGAGTGTGATTTTGGGATCTTGCAATTCCCAATTCCCATTGTTAGAGAAAGGAGGAGTCAGACCATAGTATATTCCATGGCCCCAGAAGGATAAGGATAATTTAAGATGTAAACTCCAGAGCTTAACATTGGGTGCCGGGAAAATGGATCCATGAGTTAGAGAAAATGACGGGAGGAAATACACTGGCTATAGGGGACATTAAAGGTCTTCTTGCAGCTATACTCGGGGAGAGAGCAGATGGCATTTGGTCGAGGGCAGGATACACAGGTGTTACTGCTCAGAACACTGCTTATGATGGAGCTCTGTTTAATAATTGCAGAGCGGCAGTCTGGAAAGCGCTTAGAGTGCAGTACCCAGACACGTCAGATATGGGAGCTATAATGTCACAAAAGATGCAGGAAGGGGAAGATTCGCTAATTTACATTCAAAACTTCCAAGAGAAGTGGTCTTTGGAAACGCGCGAACCGTGGGGAAAATCTATACTGGTATTCAATCATATATTATGTCAGGGGATGCCGGACAAGGCACAGCTCAAGAAGCTAGTGGATATGGAGGCAAAACCATGGCCAGAAATACAGCTGACCATAGCGCATCATTGTAGATTGTTACAGGAGCAAATCCAAAAGAAGGAAGAAGGTAGGAGTCTTGAGCAGGCTAAGTTAGTACAGAAAAAGCTGTCGAACTATGCTATTGAAGGGGCAATGTTGACTAGTGGAGAATGACCAGGATCACAGCAAGCAACAGGTATGGCATAGATGAATAACCAGCAACAGTTTGATCAAGGAGGCAATGGGTTTACACAACGAGGAAGAGGTATCTTTCGCAGTAGAGGAGGATTTCGGAATAATCAGGGAAACTTTCAGAATAACCAAGGTGGGTTCCAGTCTATGCAGAATGATAATCAGGGCATGCAGGGAGGGCAGATTAAAAGATTTCCCCCTGTATGTTGGAGATGTGGAATGACAAGACACATAGCACGAACATGTGGGAGCCAAGGGTATGTACAGAACGAGCAATTCTAAAGAGGGGGGACTGCCTTTCTGCCTGCATATGGTAAAAAGTAGGGACGGAGTTGCCCAAGATCAAACCGCAATAGGAGGCAAATATTTTTCTTTTTTGAAAGACACTGGAGCAACTCGCTCATGTATACGAGAGGGGAAATTTCTGATGTCGGGAAATACCATGAATGCTCAAGGTTTCACAGGAGCTACAAGTAGAGTTCCTTTTACTGAGAAATTGCCAGTCTCTAGAGGAAAATGTGACATGTCTGTTCCATTATTGTATTCGAAACAGACACCAGTCAATATACTGGTTCGAGATTTAATGACGCTGAGCATGACAATTTCTTTCACTGATGAAGGCATAGTGTGCTCTACACCAGGGATACACTATTTAAACGTGAATGATTTATTATGGCATTTACAGGACAAATAGCCATATGAGGAGTACTGTTAGAACCTGAGGTTTTCCATTATGGGGTGCACATTCTGTTAACATGGCTACCTGGATTAGTGGGTAAGATTGTGAGGGTACCTGATGAATTTCTCTTTAGACTGAGAATTCCCATGGATGAAGAGGGGGGATTAATCTTTCCATTAGAGTTGCAAGCAGCCATAGCACGAGGGGAATTGGCCATGATTGAAGGATTTTATGATAATGGCAGGAGATGGAGCACAGTGATTGCTATTGGGGAGGGTTACAGATTAACTGAAGTCACTGATGAGGACCTGTTTAAGGATCACCCATCAGATGACGAGGTAGTCTTTGAAGTGAGCATTACCTATAGGGTTAGAGCAGAAAATGCGAGGTGCCACAGAAATTGATGATGGTGCGGCACCGCCCTACCTTTTTTGATGACAATATGCCAGAAGTGCTAGTTTCATTATGGACTACAGGCCCTTATGATGTAGGCCTATTAAAGGGGGTTGGAGAGGTTAAGATTAAATTGAAACCAGGAGCAATTGTACCTCAGGTACGACAGTATCCTATGTCCCGAGAGGCAGATGAGGGTATTTTTAAGATGATATCCGCCATGATGGATGAGGGCATTTCAGTGACATCAGAGTCACCATGTAATACTGCAGTGTACCCTATAAAAAAATCTAAGGAGGGTTGTGGCATTTAATTCAAGACATGAGGCGATTAACCAAATTGTAGAGGCCGAGTTCCCTCTAGTTCCTAATCCTGCGACAATTCTGTGTTGTATTCCCCCTGATGCAAAATATTTCATGGTGAACGATTTGAAAAATGCGTTTTTCTCAATCCCGTTGCATAAAAATTCTCAAGATCTGATGTCATTTATGTTCAGACAGAAGGAATTGAAAAGCACAAGATTGCCACAAGGGTATTTTGAATCACCATCTATTTGTAATAGAGTTCTACAGATGCACTTGAGCAATATTGAGTTGTCAAGTCTTTTGTTGCAATAGTGGATGACCTTTTGGTCTGTAGTGCATCAGAAGAGGAGTGCAGACATTATTCAGTGCAGTTAAGGATCATCCTGGAGAGAAAGGTTATAAAGTTGATAAAGAGAAGTTACAATATTGTCAGAAGGAGGTGCTATACATAGGCCAGTTGTTATTGCATGAGGGAAAGAAAGTTACACCAGAAAGAGCTGAGGCAATTTTGAAAACTGCAAAAATGAACACGATAAAGCAGATGCAGCAGTTTCTTGGCTTATGCAATTATGTGGAGCATGAGTGCTTGATTACAGTTCATACACAAAGCCATTGTTACAGGCATTGATGAAGGCACAAGTAAATCAAGAGAAGATTGTATGGACTAGGGAAATGGATGAAGGGTTTGATGAATTGAAAAAGGCAGTGTGTACAGCACCAGTTCCTAATTATTCTGATGAATTCTTTCCATTTTCACACACGAATGCAGGTGTCATGACAGCAGTACTTACACAGAGAACCACACAGGGGCACAAGCCTTTAGCATATTACAGGGGGATTTTAGACCCAGTAATGAGGGGTCACTTCCCGTGGAAACAATCCTTAGCAGCCATTGTGTTCCCCATAGAAACGTCTGCCAGCATAGTAATGGGGTGTTCCATGAAAATGTTTGTTGAGCATGCATTATTTGCGGTTTTGGAGAAACCTAAAAGGGACACCAACATCTCAAAGAACGTCTACTTATGAGGTGGTCATATCGAACGCAACAATTAAAATGGACAGATGTAAAATGGTGAACTGTGCCAGGTTCATAGCTGAGCCATTGGAAGAGGATGAGTAAGCACATGATTGTTCGAACTACGCAGAGTTCTATGATGAGATCCGAAGGGTGAAATAAAATGCTTTAGTTACTTGGGAAGTTTTCTTTATTGACGGTTCATCAAGGATTGATCAAAATGATGGGCAAAGATATTCAGGTATCGCTGTGATACGACACAGAGCCAATGGGGAATTTGATAAAGTAATAAGGGCAAGACTACCGTGTCACTTTTCAGCACAAGCTGCAGAATTAGTGGCATTGATTCTCGTGCTTGAGAGGCCTGCAGACCAGGAAGTAATGGTGTACAGTGACTCTGCCTATGTGACGTTGACGGTACACGCAGGGCCAGCACGTTGGAAAAGGAGGGGCTACCTCTGAGCGGACGGCACTCTAGTGCAGCATGCCTCTTTATTGGACAGGTTGATTAAGGTGCTACAGCTCCCAGTAGCCCTTCACATTTGTGAAGGGCGCAGCGCACACAAAAAGGACAGATTTTATGTTGCTTGGAAATCAAGCAGCAGACGAAGAAGCCAAAAAGGTTGCATATTCAATCGATGTTATGATATTTCACACGCCTGATTTACATAAAAGAATGGTGGTGGTGAAGATGATGATAAATGAAAGTTTTACTAACTTGTCAAAGACACAACTTATGGAAATTCAGGGTGAAACACCACATGATGAGAAAGATCTGTGGATGCGGAGGGGGTGTTCTTTATCCGCTTCCAAAGCATTGTGGCGACAGGAAAGCACTGGTAAACCGGTAGTGCCTGTAGCCTTATTAAGGGTGGCATTGGAACAGCTACACTACGCTGCGCATGTAACTAGATAAATCCTTGGAGCAACTATTGCAGCAGACTGGTTCATACCGAACCTGTTAGAACACGTTGCATTTTATGTTGTGAACTGCATCATATGTCAAATGTTTAGCACTGGGCACATTCTGCGAACAGTCATAGGTGTGATCCCTCGACCTAATGGTCCATTTCAGCATTTACATATCGATTATGTAGTTACAGATATATGATAGTGGTAGTGTGCCCTTTCTCGAGGTGGATCAAAGGTGGTCCGTGCACACATCCAGATGCCACTTGTGCTGCAAAATGTTTAGTATTAGAAGTATTTCCTGGGTGGGGAATTTGTGAGGTATTGCGATCAGATAATGGCCCACATTTTCTTAACGAAGTTTTTGAGCAAATTAGCTTATTGCTCAGTATAAAGTATACGTTTCCTTCAGCTTTTCATCCACAAGGGAATGGAATTTGTGAAAGGCTCAACGGCCTGCTTAAGGAGAGGATAGCTAAGATAAAGCTCATGTTGAAAAAAGGGTGGTTGCATTGCCTACCTCTTGCATTGTGTGCATTGAGGAATCAACCGGGCTCAGACCAGCATCTTACGCCCCAAGAACTATTAATGGGGAGGCGAATGAGAACACCTCTCACTCCTCCATCGAGGATTAGAAGTGATGCCCAGACAAAAACACAATTGTTAGGAGAGGTGTTACGTGCCTACTTAACATGTATTACTACAAGTTTGTTTCTTTGTTTGTAGCGTGAGGCAGACCCGAAGGTATCAGGGCGCGGGGATAAGAATGCTTTAGGCTTACAAGTTACAAAGTTTTATAGGCATCAAAATAATGTTTCTGTCATTTCAGAACAACACAAGTGGAGGTGCAGGTCTCAGAACACAGATGAAGACCATACAGCAACCGGTTCAACTGAAATACTACTGCCTAACTTGTTCCCTGGAGACCAAATCCTGATTAGGAACTTTGTCAGAAAGTGGCATCAACCGCGGTTTAACTGACCTTTTGTCATAGAGGACGTCACACCATCAGCTGTAAAGGTGCAAGGAAGACATGCTTGGATATTTCTTGGTGACGTCAAGATCTACAGCGGCGAGACATCCACACCCCCACGCCATTCGGAAGCAAGCGTCCGAGAAGAAGTTTAGCGCGTGCAGACTAGATCAATGACAAGGAAGAAGGATGCAGAGAATGTCCAGTAGACAGACAAAGAGTTCATTGGACTGTGGTTTGTTTGAGACATTCTTTGTAGCATCCTAGCAAAGAGTGAAAAGGCTATTATACTTGAGCCACAGAAAAGTGCTGGTTAGAGACTTTGGGATGAAGCGAAGAATGCAAAAACTGAACTTCTGTGTCAGCAATTGGGAGAGAGAGCAGTATCCAGACTGCTTTCTCACTGAGCTTCTCTTTGGAATAGCCGAGCATTGGTTGGGAGAACTGTTGACGTACACACTTTCTTGCAAGATCCTAAAAATGGTCCAATCGTGAGGAGACTGCTCACAGCCAATATTGAGCAAATCCTCCAGCTGCCTGAGTATCACGTGGAGAGTACTAATGCCCCTGTCTGATGATAACGCGCATAGACTAGTTGGAACGGTCTTCTACTACCTGGTCCAAGAATGTCCACATCTTGTTGGAAGACAAACTGACGCTCGCACATTTCTGAGAGCTCCTAGAAATCAAGTTGCAATTAATCAGTTGCTACAGGAAATTATTGAGCAGGACTGCTTGAGTATCTTTATGGTGTTGACTGAGGAAGACATCCACAATGTATTGGCCTTGGTGTTCTATTATCTATGGGAGGAGCATCCACATTTGGTTTGGTGGAAGGACAACTCTTTTGTGTTCATCAGCAACCCTGTTAATTGTCCGGCCATCAGCCAGATGCTCGTGGAGCTTATGGAACAGATCCACCAACTTCCTGAGTACTTTATGAAACTGCCCTAATAAAGTTTGGTTTTTGCTTCCTTAAACGTAAAAGTAGAAAAATGGGCAACATTGATAGTAATAATAATGTAGCGAACAATGAGAGACCACCACAATGTGCAAGAAGATATTGCTGCGTCCGGTGGGCATACTGGTATATTATTTATACCTGCATCATGTTTATCGTTATTTTTCTTTCTCTCGTGGTGCGTACTGTCTATTATGTGGATCCAAATAAGGCAGTAGTTCCTGTGTAACTTCCTATGCAGAAGGAGGGTACAGATGTGGCAACTACAAGACAGCCAAGGCCTTATGTGATAGTTCCCACTCCTGAGGTACACAAAGGCATCTAGTCTTGTGATAGATAAATCTAGGCTTCCTTTTGGGGGAAGGTCACACATGGAAATTATACATGACACTATGTTTCCTTCATATTATGTCAATAGGATGAAGCTCCTGGAGCTTTCCCCTACACAAGTATCACATGTAAAGACACCCAGTTCACTGACAAATTATATACTTCATAAGATGATTATAAGAGCTCATGAGGCAAGAAGGAGACCTAAGAGAAATGCAATGGAAGATGATCATGAATTGAATTATTATCTAGACAGTACACCACATTTGGGAAATAACATGTGGTATCAGCACATGAAAGAGGTAGGCAAACACACTTCAAAGGAGGAATGCTATGTATGTGCACTCATGCCCTATAGTATGGGGAAGTCCAAGGTATTCATAGCCATTGAAATAGGTGTTCAGACAGTACACTGTCTATCTCACGTTGCACTCTGCCGAGTAAGAGGTCAATTCATGGGACAAATAGCCTACCTAGCATGGGCAACAGAATGGATAGATCCAGATGAAGATGATTATGTGCAAGATACAAAGACAAGAGAAAGAGCTCACACTAAGGATCATGTGATAAGATAAAAACAGACTGGAGTAAAAGGAGCTGGAATCAGATGGCAAGTGAATAGAAGACTTGAGAGGCCAGGAAAATCTGCAGAGGAAATTCGAAGATGGAAAAAAGAGGCCAAATGCAGATCTGGGGATCAGTACTTTCTCCAGATGAATGGGAAGAAGGAGTTGTAATCTGCAGAGCCTGTGATTGGATTTTACAAACCAACTATTGACATCGTACAAAACTTGCTAAACTACTGACATAGGTCGAGGACAAAGGAGGACCCTTGCAGATAGTGCCTCTGGAAAGTGCAAAGCTATGTTTCAGAAGTAATGGCACAAGGAAGATGGGAGAAAATCAGAATTGTGGTTGAATCTTTGATGTGCCAGGAACGAAAATTGGGACAGCAGTAATAATGGATCACTGCTGGGCCTTTTGTTCCAAGGCTTACATGAAGCTGCACAAAGATTGGGGAGGACTATGTTCTATAGTGAATGTTCACATTGCAGGATTGGTGATTCCAAAACGTGACCTGGATATTGGTGAATTCCCAAAAGCAGATGCTCACTTGAGGAAGAAGAGAGCTGCTATACTCCAGAGTCGAATGAAGAGGGAGAATTATTTCTCGGCCAAATCAATTGAAGCTTTTGGTGCCATACCATATGAACATAGATTGTTCAGTCAGACATCTTCGATATTCATGGCAATCTTCTTGCCTAGGATTCAGACTGCAGAAAATACTAAGTGGTGACACATAACCAGATGGGAACTTCTTCAGATGATAAACACAACCATAAAGGGGTTCAATTCTATTAGGGAAGAGCTGAGAGCCATACGACTGATGAGTCTTCAGAATGTATAGGCCCTTGACATGATCATGGCTATGGATGGAGGTATTTGTGCAAAAAATGGAGAATCATGTTGCACATTCATACCTTCTCATGACAACAAGAATGGCACCTTGACAGAGGCCATAACGATGCTGATGAAGTTACACGGCCAGATGACAGACGAAGTAGAATACATTGCTGATGATAGCTGGTTTGGATCAATGTTTTTGTGGGTTCCACAATGGATGGCAGACATATTTAAGTTCCTTGGAGCCCTGATAATGATGCTAATGCTTGGGTTCTGTGTGATCAGGATAGTAATCTCACCATGCAAGAAGACTGCAAAGAAAGCTGTTGGAATGAAGATCATGATTGTGTTACGCTCACCTGGATTCCACAGGGGCGTGGAACGAAGCTGGACTACAATGGTCTCCACCGGCGTGACTCGTAGTGAAGTGATGAGCAACTGCACCTGCCCACTTAGTTTCGTCTGTCTGGCACGTAGGAAGATTTTCCTAGAGTGGTAAAAATGGCAAGTTAGCTGACCGATAGGAGAAGGTTTTACTTCTGCTTCCGTAACCTCCTTGTGTTCTCTTTACTGTGTCTCACCTTATTGTTAAGAAGGATGGGCTCTCCATACTGCGTCTGTATGCAGTGGTGCGTTGAGACTTGGGTATCCAGTTAACTTCACTGATCCCGTAAACTTATGGCAGAGTTCCAGACAACAATGACTCAGAGGTAAGTCTTATGCAAATCCTTTAGAGTTCTGGTTGTCTTATAGTCCACTCTTGTACCATTTCTTTATAGTTTTTACACCAAGAGTGAATACTGCCTCGGGTAAGTATCTTGCAGTGTGAGGTTGAATGTCTTTTAGCAAGGCACAGCTCACCTGTAATCTTTTCTTGTTTTTTGCAGATGCGGCTGCTCCGGGCGGCAATCACGTTAGAGTGCCTTGCTGGATCGCATGGACGAACGGAGCATCAGTGAGTATCACGTGGCGTTTATGCTAGCTTATATAGCACGGGTAACTGGTGGTCCTTTCCTTGCAGGTGCCGATACTCTCGGATGATTGCGATTGGAGAATCTGGTAAGGCTATTGTTCTAATCTGTTTTCCTTTCCTTCCTTTGCAGGTTCAGATCGTGAAGAACAGGACGGGCGTGGCTGAAGACTGGACTGGAGCTGCAGGCACGGTGAGCGTTACGCTGCAGGAGTGCAGAATAACGCGACGTGTGTTCTGTTCTCCAAATAGCTTCCCAGAAGTAGTTCCCAGATAAAGTAGTCCCTGTACCACACCCAAGGAAATAGTCCCTTAAATAAAGTAATCCCTTCAAATAGCCTCAAGGTGGGCTGTACATGGTTTCACGACTTGATAACTTGATTTGCCTGAAAAGGCAATATGAGCCTGGAGCCAACGGCACCAGGACTGAGTCCAGGAAGCCCTTAGGCAATCCTTTGGGACCTTACAGGTCCCCATGGGTGCCAGTATTCTGGGCAGACTGGTCTGCTCCTGATGTCTGGGGGCAGGTATTGTGACAGCACTCCCCCCCCCCCCAAGGCTCCTCTCAAGGTGGTTTTTCTCGCTGGTCCAGGCTTGTCGGGGAAGTTCTGGTGTAACCGTTTTATCAGTCATGGTGCATGAATATAGTCACTTAGTTCCCATGATCTTTCTTGTAGACCATAGCCTTTCCAGTCAACAAGATAAGAGTCTCGATTTGACTGAGTCCAAAATGTTTTTTACTTCGAATTCTGGTTCACTATCTACTAGGATGGGGCTTGGTGGTTTTGTTATCCTTGTTCCTGGTTGCACTGGTTTCAAAAATGAAACATGAAATACCGGATGGACTCACATGTTCGGAGGTAACTCCAATATAACTGCCCTTGGATTGATGATGGCTTTAATGGTGTAAGGTCCCAAATATCTGGGATCAAATGTGTGGGTCCGTTTTAGCAGTATGTGTCTTTACGCTAGCCAAACCCGGTCTCCAATCTGGTATTTTGGGGCTTTGCTCCGATGTTGATCTGCGGTTTTCTTGTACCTTTCTTTTGCTTGTTTTAAATGTTCAGTTGCCTTTTTGAAGGCCTGTGTTATAGTAGCGTGTAAACTGCTTACGGCGGGCATCTCCAAGTGTTGAGGTGGGTCGAGTTCAGAGGTCTGAGGATCTCTTCCATATATGGTGTAGAATGGACTTTGTCCAGTGCTGGAGTGTAAAGAATTGCTGGAGGCAAACTCGGTTATCCATAAAATGTCTTTCCAGTTGCCTTCTGTTTGGTGTAACATGCATCGTATATATTGCTCCAACGTTTGGTTGGTCCTCTCGGTTTGACCATCGGTTTGAGGATGGTGGCTGGTTGAAAGTCTTACATCAATTTGGGCCAATTGGCAAAATTTTCTCCAAAATAGGGAGATAAACTGACTGCCCCTTTCGGATACTAGGACTGAAAGGAATCTGTGTATTCGGACGACATGTTCGAGGAATTCTTTGGCCAGGGTCGAGGCCGCGGGTAAGCCTTTTAACAGAATGAAGTGGGCCATTTTGGAAAATAGGTCCACTATTACTAAAATAGTGTTGAACCCATTACAGGGTGGAAGATCCGGAATAAAATCAAGAGATAATGTATGCCAGGGTGTAGGTGGAATGTCTAAGGGTTGTAATAAACCCGCTGGTTTCTTCTTCTGGGCCTTGTTTTGAGCACAAATGCCACAAGATAGCACAAATTGCTTAATGTCTTTTCGCCAAGTAGGCCACCAGAAATGTCTCTTGATTTTAGCTTCGGTTTTTGCAATTCCAGTGTGGCCTTCTACAAAGGAGACATGATAATTGGAAATAACCTGTTTCTGCAGTTCCTTACTAGGTAGATAAAGACGTCCTTGGTAGTAAGGTAAATGATCAATGACTGAATGATTTTTGCTTTTGTTTGACCAATCTTGTAAAGCTGTAGAATCGAGAAGATTCTGAATCTTCTCATGGATGTCATCTAGAGTTAGCAAGGTAGTTATTCCTAGGATTCTTCCTCCCGGGATTATGGGCACCGGGTCTGGATTTGAATATGCTTCTTCCATTCCTATGCGGGTTAGAGCATCTGCTTTGTCGTTTCGACAACCTGGTCGGTAAGTAATCACGAAATCGTATTCCGCAAAAAATAAAGCCCATCTAAGTTGACGAGATGATTGGGCCTTGGCCGTCTTTAGAAATTGTACGTTTCTATGATCCGTAATTACCGTGATGGTGTGTCGGGTTCAGAGGAGGTAGTACCGCCAAGCCTTGAATGCTGACTTGATGGCTAGAAGTTCTTTGTCGGTGACAGCATAATTTAGTTCAGGTTCTGAAAACCTTTGTGACCAAAAGGCCACTGGATGGAGTTGACCTGTATCCAGATCTTTTTGAGAACGGACCACCCCCATAGCCAGACTGGCTGCATCAGTTTCTGGGTGTGGATGCTTCAAAACTGGAGCTGAAGTGAATTTTTGTTTTAGATCTTGGAAGGCCTTTTCTGCTTCCTCTGACCACTGGAAGCGTTTTTTCTTCTGTAATAGTGATGTGATCGGGTGCACCAAATGTGAAAAGTCAGGAATTAACCCGCGGTAGAAGTTTGCAAATCAAAGCATGCTCTGTACCCCTTTTACTGAAGTGGGTGAGGGCCACTTGAGGATGGCATCTACTTTCCGTGAATCCATTCGGGCTGAGGACAAACCCAAGAAACTCGACCTCGGTAGTGTGAAAGAAACATTTTTCCAATTTTGCGTACAATTTATGTTGACGTAATTTTTCAAGTACCGCACAAACATGTTTCACATGGTCTTGTTCAGAAGATGAGTATACCAAGATATTGTCAATATACACGACGACACAGACATCAATTAGTTCACGAAGGACATCGTTCATAAAATACTGAAACACTGCCTGAGTGTTACAAAGCCCAAAGGGCCTCACCTGTATTCAAATAATCCGTACTTGGTATGGAAGGCGGTCTTCCACTCGTCGCCCTTTTTCATGTGTGCAAGATGGTAAGCCCCTCTGTCAGTCTAGAAAAATAGATACCTCTCACGATCAATGGCAATGTATCATATTGGCCGACGACCAACCGTCTCATGCACTAAATATCAGAAATACAGACTCATAAGTTTGACCAATGTGCGGACATTTTGTTGTAACTAGAATCGCCATTTTGTTTACTAACGTTTGCTCATTGCTTTGTGTTCAAAACTGCTTAACCGAAAGCTTATTCTGCTTATTCCTCTTCACTGATTACTTTGTTGTTCAAAGCGAAAGAGCAAGGCCATGAGGCCGGGAGTTATTCGTTGAAACATAACGTAGGCAGCCCCAGAGAGGAATGCCCAATCCCCTCCCGCATATAGCCTTGGAGGAGAGCAACATGGCATTTAATCATTTCACTGATGCCAGCCAGTCTCATTAATATGGTAGAAATGCTAGAAAGAAACAACTAAATGCTTGAATTATGCTTTTCTTTCGGCCCCCCTTTCCTAAGCTCAGCACAGCGAGCTGACTTCCAGGACATGAATAGCAAATAGGGGATAGCAAGGCCTCGAATGCGACTCTTCCCCCGTACGCAGCTTGCCTGCAAGAATAGAAGCACTGTGTTCTGTTCAACAAAAAAATATGTCTCTAGACTCGCAATGTTGCATATTGTTGATAAAATAGATGTTTGAAGATGTCATATTCGTTGAAATTGTCAATCAGACCCAGTTCAGTTCAAAGAAACTGTACAATGGGCGTAATGAACATGTCATGACTGATTGCAGGATGTACATTTTGTATATATGTAACTGATGTACGTTATTTGCTCTCTTGCATTCCACGAGGTCTGGAGACACACGTCGCGGGGCGTGAGACCGAGTCGGCCAACTGAGACTTTTTGCTTTGCAATAAACCCTAGCTTTTGGGAACACAACCTCGTGTCTGGTGTGTCAGTTTGTGTGTGGTGAATTGCCTTGTTTCCACTACACGAGGGTCCCCTAGGGGCCCCTTCAAGATGGCGCCCGAATAGGGACCCTCCCTCACTTGTTCCATCGTGTGCATTGTAAGATAAGAAAGGCGGAGAGAACGGCGAGGACGGGACGATCGAGCCGGGATCAAGAGGTGTTCGGGCGCCCCTATGTAAGTGATGAGACTCCTATGCAGATCTGCACACATCTGATCCCCTAATCGACGTACCCGGCCAGAGAACAAGGAGGCGAGGGTCCCGAAACGAGGCAGAGCCGAGAGACGCAGACACAACGTCATTGGTTGCGACAGTTTACGGACGAATTGTGTCTTGGATGACAATTGGACTTATCAGGTGAGTCTTACCCCGATTCGAAATAGCCCTGATATTGGTTGAGAGTTGACTTTGCAAAATCAAACGCTCAGTGTAAGGTTGATTAGCCGAGGGTAAGGTTAAAACATGCCTGGGGTATTGTCCACCCTAGCAGGGTTTTTCCGCTGCGGTAGACAATCTTTGGAAGATGGCCAAGTTGCGCCACCTGGGGGAACGCCGGCGTACGAGATTTATGTAAAGCATGGTGTGGGTGCGATAATGTTCTGAGAGATTTGGCATAAGCAAACCAGAAACCAAGAAGATGTTCAGTGGCTGATTAATGGGAGTTTTGAGATTGAGAGAATAGATAACTTGGAGAAGGTGTTGATAAGAAAGAAAGCACGTCCCGCAGCATTCGATATCCTTAGGGACTGGAAGGGAAGCTATGCTTTGTTGGAGAAGTAGAGAGAAACGTGCACGCAGGCATAAATCAAAAACTGAGAAAGCGGAAGAAAAGGAGGGGGAGGAGGCGTGGACTGAGAGTCTGAGAAGGACAGGTAGACGCGAACAGTTGAACATAGAAAGAATATACCCACAACGAGAATTGCATATAGCAGATGATTTAATAGAAAAAATGTTGACCGATACAAAGCTGGGTCCAACACCAGAAAGTAAAACAAACGCATCAGGAACCACTGTTCAGCCCCCTCCTGTTGCCCAAACCCCTGCACCCCTCCCAATTGTTCAAATCCTAGCACAGCCGCAGACTGCGCACATAGCACCCCCCATTAGCCAGCCAGTACCACAACAGTCACTTCCCATTCCCGTTATCCCATCAGCACCTCCCACCCTAGAAACAGACACAGTCCCATCCGTCCCACCCGCAGTTGAACTTGAAACTACGGAGGCGAGAGATGGGACTGTACAAAGTGGATGCACAAGAGTGACCCGCAGTGCGATCAGCAAGGAGAGGAAGCGGGAATTGCAAGTTCAGGCAGAGATGTATATAGATGGGAACGATGGGATGGCAGCATTGGACTCGATGTATGACTTACGAAGAAGCAATGAAAGACAGGTAGTGTTGGAATGCATGGGTGAATATATAGTAAAACAGTTAATTGAAATTACCGCCACAACGATTGTTAGATTTAAATGCATTAGCACGTTGTAGAGAAAGAGATGAAGAAGTAAGGGAACATGTATATGGACTTTTTGAGCTTAAAAATTAACTTGATAATGAATATGCTGAAATGTTTACCCCACCTGGGTATAGAAGCAAGGACGCTGGGAAAGGGGGGATGCAAAAGGCGATTGTTGATGAGTTATTAATTATTGTTAAAACAGGTGGGGGAGGATTTGAGAGCATGCTTATTGAAGACGAGAGTGCTACTTCAGCAAGTAGCGGGACACAACAGAGGGAGGGGGAACGCACAAGGAAGGAGTAATTCAAATATGCATGGAGGACCGTTGGGGCAGAATCAGTGTGCATGCTGCAAAGAGGAAGGGCACTGGAGAGCCCAATGCCCACATTTGCAAAATAGAACTGGGGGTGGTCAGAGAAAACAGCACCGGGGCACCCAGGAGAAAATGGACCAAATAGAAATAATATGCAGCAGCACCAAAGTAACCAAGGAGGTCAGAATCAAGCTCAGCATCAGAACACTACCAACCAGAGTCAGGGACAGAGTAATCAACAACATGGGAGTAACCAGAATGGGGGAGCTAGAGGAAGGGATGGGAACATTTTCGATACACAACAAAATGCGTATCACAGCAAAAGCAGTGATTACACATCGGACAATGTGTTATTCCCTCAATAGGACAGCCCAAGACAGGGGTCGGAACCAGTGTCTATTCCCGTGAATCAGAAAGGACCCTATGTAGAGATGAGAGTCGGGGAGACAGAGCACCGTTTTCTTGTAGATACGGGAGCGCAGAAGTTTCAATAGATCATCGCTTGGTTCCAGATATACCACTGTCAGGACAAAAGAAAATTTCTGTAGGGTTTGCAGGTACACCAGTAATTAACCCAGTGTCACAATCAGTCCCAGTAACAATAGGTCCATTCACTGAGCATTGTCCATTTCTCTTAACAGATAATTGCGGAGAAAACTTTTTGGGATTGAATTTATTGAAAAAACTAGGTGCAGTTATTCATTGCACTCCCGATGGTGTGTTTTTAACAATTTGGCCACAAGATGCACAGGTGTCTGAATTTTTGTCTAAACCCTTGCCAGAAGAGGTGAGTAAGGTGCCAATCTGTATATGGGCAACAAATGAAAATGATGTGGGATGCTTAAAGATAGAGCCAGTAAAAGTGATTTTGAAAGAAGGGGTCACGCTGCCACGTATTCCACAGTACAGAATTTCAGCTGACGGAGAGCAAGGATTGAAAAGGATTGTTTCAGATTTGGTGAAATTAGGGGTTATTGAGGAAATTGCAGGTAGTACATGCAACAGCCCCATTCTTCCGGTATACAAGAAAGGAGATAACGAGGTACCCTATCGTTTCATAATTGATCTGCGCGCGTTAAACAAGGTAGTTGACCCTCAATTTCCCTTAGTGCCAGACTTCACCACCATTTTGACAATGATACCTGCATCAGCACAATACTTTAGCATGATTGATTTAAAGAATGCTTTCTTTAGCATTCCAGTGAGCAAGGACAGTAGATATTTGTTTGCGTTCACTTTAGGAGGACGGTCATTCACATTCACGCACATTCCACAAGGATACACGGAAAGTCAGAGTATTTACAGCAGGGCATTGAAGGAACAACTAGCTAACCTAGAGCTACCAACAGGTTTTGTATTGCTACAATATATAGACGATCTGTTGATCGCTGCAGACTGTTACGCTCACCTGGCTCCCACAGAGGCGTCGATCTGAACTGGACAGCTGTGGTCTTCACCAATGTGACTCGTAGTGTTGAGATGAAGGACTGGACTGGCCCACCTAGCTTCGTTTGCTTGGCCGGTAGAAATATTCTTCTGCAAATGGAGAAAGGGAATTAACCACCCGTGGAGTTGAGCGTTAACCCCCCCGCACTCCCGCTGATCTCCCCACTGATCACCTTTGATGTCCCCTCTTATAGTCTCACCTGATGGTTTGAAAAGATGAGCTCTCCATCCTGCACTGAGAGCGGGGGCGCGTAGATAACCAGTTGCTTCACTGGCTCGAAGGAATTGGTGAGTTCCAGAACAATATTGACTCTGAGATTCCCGGCAAGACGCCGTAAGTATGTTGTTCGTAAGAGTTCAAATGTCTGACTTTCACTCTGTCCAATTCCTTGCAGGTTGCAGCTTGACCTTAGCGAAAAGTTCCTCGTGGCAGCCAGTAATATTCAGGTAAGGATTTGTATTATCCAACACAGTTCGATAAAAAAATGTCAATATGTGACCTGTTGCTTTCTCCCTTATTCAGGCGCTGAGAGAAAGTATGAAGTCTCGGGGAATAATGCCTCCGGCGGTAAAATCAGGTAATTCTATTGTGGTGATGAGGTTTCCCTTGTTTGTCCCTTTGTTTCACCTTGCTGTCCTTTGGTTTCCCCTTAGGGGCCGTGGTTCGGCGAGAATGCAGTGGGAGCTGCGCCGACCCGTGAAGAGGAATAGTACCCCCGGTGGTAAAATCAGGTAAGTCTATGGGCGGTATGGGTATTGCCTCTGTGTATTCCCTTGGCTCACCTTGCTGGTCATGTCTTCCCCTTAGGTGCCGGAGTGTGGTGGGAACATGCAGAAGGATGCGGTGGAATGTGAAGATGCTGCGAAGGCCGGTGAGTTCAGCGTGGCGCTGCAGCAGGTGAGGTGACGCGCATAAAATAACTTCTTTCTTCCAGCTCGAAGGCATGATGGATCGGGAATTCAGGTAAGGATCAAAGGTATTGCTCTTGTTCTAACCTTTTCTCCTTCTTTCTCCCTTTTTCTAGGAGCTCCGGATTCGAGGCGGGCGTGGCAGAAGACTGGATGCAGACTTGCAGGCACGGTGAGCGTTACGCTGCTGGATGCAGAATAACGCGAATCATGTGCTGCTCTTCGGGCGTGGTTTAAATAGCCTCCAAAGTAGTTCCAGGTAAGTATTCCTCCGCAGCCCCACCCGAGTAAAAAAATAGTCCCTAAGTAAAGTAGTCCCTTCCAAGCCTCTTTTGGCTTGGAGCTCTTGCAGCATGGTCTGCATCAAGTAAGTTTGCAGCATGGGCTGCATCAGGTAAGTTTTAATCTATGAGCCTGGCGCCTATTGCGCCTGGACTGACTCTACATATGAGCCTGGCGCCATAGACACCAGGACTGCACCCAAATAGCCCCTAGCAGGGGTTGTTGGGCTTGCTTGGAATGACTTGATGCCTGCTTCCGGGGTTGCTGGACTTGGTCTGGGTCCCCGGGGGTAGGCATCATGCCAGCACTCCCCCCCCAAGGCCCCTCCTAAAGTCGTTCTTCCCTGTGGTTTCGGTTTGTCTGGGAAATTTCGGTGGAATTTTTACACCAATCGGGGTGCATATACGTGGTCACTAGGTTCCCATGACCTTTCCTGTGGTCCGTAACCTTTCCAGTCGATTAAATAAAAAAGTCTTGTCTTTATCAGCTTGGAGTCCAGGATGTTCTTAACTTCAAATTTGGGTTCCCCGTCTACAAGGATGTGTGTATGGTGGCTTGGTTAGTCTTGTCCCTGGTTGCACTGGCTTCAAAAGTGACACATGAAAGACGGGGTGAATTCGCATATTAGCAGGTAAGTCCAACTTGACAGCCACCGGGTTGACAATGGCCTTAATAGCGTAAGGTCCCAAATATCTGGGGTTAAAGGTCCGTGTTCCCTTTAGAGGTATATGTTTTGTGGCTAACCATACTTGGTCCCTATCTGGTATTGTGGAGTATCATTTCTGTGCCGATCAGCATCTTTCTTGTATTTTTCTTTCGCCTGTTATAAATGTGCAGCTGCTTCCTTAAAGGCTTGTGTAATCGTAGCGTGCAGATGGTTCACTGCGGGCATTTCTAATTGTTGGGGTTGAGTCAAGGTCTGAGGTTCGAGGATGGTGCCCATATAAGTTATAAAAGGGGCTTTGTACAGTTCCAGAATGTACTGAATTATTGTATGCCTATTCGGCGATCCAAAGAATGTCTTTCCAATTACTCTCAGTCTGATGTAACATACAAACACAGGTATTGTTCGAGAGTCTGGTTGGTCCTCTCCGTTTGACCATCGGTTTGGGGGTGGTGACTGGTCGATAACCTCACATCGATTTGCGCCAATTGAAAACATTTTTTCCAAAAATGTGAAATGAATTGACTGCCCCGGTCAGAGACCAATACGGACGGAAATCTGTGTATGCGAACAATGTTTTCGAGGAACTCCTTGGCCAGGATTGAAGCCGAAGGTAATCCCTTTAAAGGAATAAAGTGGGCCACACAATAACTAGAATGGTGTTAAATTCATTGCATGGGGGTAGATCAGTAATAAAGTCTAACAATAAGATGTGCCATGGTGTAGGCGGAATGTCTAAAGGTTGTAAGAGTCCAGCTGTTTTTTTCTTTTGACTTTTGTTTTGGGCGCAAATGCCACAAGACATCACAAATGATTTAATATCCTTTCGCCAGGTGGGCCACCAGAATTGTCTCTTAATTTTAGCTTCAGTTTTTGCAATACCTGGGTGCCCCTCCATTAGGCTATCATGATAACGGGAAATGACTAGCTCTTGTAGTTCATTGTGTGGCAGAAATAGCCACCCTTGGTAATAAGGCAGGTTATTGGTGGCAGAGTACTCCGGGCCTTTCTTTACCCAGTCCTGCAGGGCTGTAGGATCCAAGAGTTGCTGGATCTTTACCTGAATGTCCTCTAGTGTCTGTAGAGTAGTCATGCCAAAGATCCTTTGTTCGGAAATTATAGGTACTGGTTCTGGGTTCACTTCTGCCTCTCCCATCCCTACTCGGGATACGGCGTCTGCTTTACCATTCTTACAACCTGGTCGATAGGTTATCACAAAATCGAACTCGGCAAAGAACAATGCCCATCGGAGTTGGCGTGATGATTGGGCCTTGGCTGTTTTTAAATACTGTAAGTTCCGGTGATCGGTGACCACAGTAATGGTATGCCTGGCACCGAGAAGATAGTGCCGCCAAGCCTTGAAGGTGGATTTAATGGCTAATAACTCCTTGTCGGTAACCGTATAGTTTAACTCGGGTGCCGAGAACTTTCTGGACCAAAACGCTACTGGGTGAAGCTGGCCAGTTTCAGGGTCCTTTTGAGACAGGACAGCTCCCATGGCTAGACTGGATGCATCAGTTTCCACTATGTATGGAAGTTCAGGGCGCGGGTGCTTTAATACAGGTGCAGACGTGAATTTCGCTTTCAGCTCTTGGCAGGCATTTTCAGCTTCTTCAGTCCACATAAAGCATTTATTTTTTCGCAAGAGTGCTGTGATGGGATGTACAACATGTAAAAAATCCGGGATGAATCTGCGGTAGAAATTGGCAAAGCCGAGCATGCTTTGTACTCCTTTAACTGAACTTGGTGATGGCCACTTAAGGATTGCGTCCACCTTTCGTGAGTCCATCTGGACTCCTCTTGGGGTCAGGATAAATCCAAGGAATTCAACTTCTGTGGCATGAAAAATGTATTTTTCCAGTTTTGCATATAGTTTGTGCTGGCGCAATTTCTCAGGGATTGCTCGGACGTGCTTCACATGGTCAGATTCTGAAGAGGAGTATACTAGAATATCATCGATATATATGACAACACAAACATCAATGAGTTCACGAAGGACATCGTTCATGAAGTATTGGAAGTCTGCTGGTGCATTGCACAACCCGAAAGGCATCACCTGGTATTCGAATAACCCATACTTAGTGCGGAAAGCAGTCTTCCATTCATCGCCCACTTTTACACGTACCAGATGGTATGTCCCCCGGAGATCTAACTTAGTGTATATGCAAGCGTCCTTCACTTGGTCTAGTAGTTCAGGGATCAGAGGCAACGGCTATCGGTTTTTAACAGTTATCTGGTTCAATGCGTGGTACTCTATGCACGTTCTGAGGTCACCTTCCTTTTTGGGCACGAAGAACAAAGCTGAAGATGCAGGGGACTTGGATGGGCGAATGAAGCCATTAGCAAGGTACTGGTCTAAGTATTGTCATAGGTGAAGGCTCTCAGGTTCCGTAAGGGCGTAGATCCTGCTACAAGGGTTTGTGCACCGGGTATGAGATCGATTTGACAATCGTACGACCTGTGAGGTGGTAAGGTGTTTGCCTGTTCTTTTTGGAAGACATCCTGGAATTCTTGGTATTCTGATGGTAGTTGCATGACTGCTGTGGTTACTGTGGCCAGGCCTGCGTTCAGATTTTTCTTTGGGTAACAGGTTTGCGCACAATCCGGGAAGGTTATTCTCTTCTCTCGCCAATCAACACAAGGATTATGTGTTTCCAACCAAGGTATCCCCAGTATTATTTGGAACTCTGCAGCTTTGATTAGATCAAACACAATAGTCTCTCGATGCCCATCCTAACCCAATAGTGTCATCTCTGCGGTGGAATGGGTTACAGGCCCAGAGGCAATTTCAGTACCATCGACTGTGGTGATGACATCTGAGGTGGTTTTTCGGCAGAGTGGTAGATTCATCCTGGAAGCCAATTCGTAGTCCACATAGTTTCTTATGGCCCCGCTATCAATGTATGCCCTTACTGCGTGCATACGCGATGGCTGCCTTGGATCTACGAGGACCATTGGTATGATGAAATGCAAGGTCTGAGTATCCTTCTTCAAGCTTGGCAAGCGGACCTCTATGCTTGTCGGGCATGGTCGTTTCCCGAGTCTGACTCCATATGGCTTTTATCAGCAGCTCCTACCACCTTCTTGGGTGGTTTTACAGGGCAATCCCGTAGAAAATGCCCAGACATTCCACAATATAGACACAATTGCATCTGCCGTCTCCTTTCTCTTTCCTTTTGGGTTAAGGGTCCTTTAACCCCTCCGATTTGCATGGGTTCTGAAGCATCTGCTCCTTTGGGGTTAGTACCAACACCCGATTCTCAAACTTGGCTCGATCAGCCTTTCTGTTCTGAAGTCTGTGATCTAACTGGACCACTAAGTCTATATATTCAGCGCAGTTTTGAGGTGGGTTCACGACTTGAGCCAAGACTCTCCTCGAAGCCCTCGATGAAATAACGTGATTCGTTTTACCTCAGGCAATCCAGTTTCCACTATCAACCTATTAAAGGTCGCGATGTAGGATAGAAGATCCCGTTTACCCTGTCGTAGGGACAAAAGTTTGTTATCCAGGGCCTGTCCTTGGGAGTGCCGGGCAAATGGTCTTTCCATGCTCGTTTGAAAGCCCTGAAAATCCCGAAGAATTGGGTCATCCTGAGTAACTAGTGGAATTGACCAATCAGCTGCACTGCCGCTGAGATATGACAATACAAAGGCTACCTTGGCTTGATCGTTTGGGAAGGCTCCAGGTCTGCATAAAAAGTGCAAGCGACATTGCTTCATAAACACGGCAAACCATTTGGGATCTCCGGCAAAGCGTTCGGGTGGAGCTAATGGAATATTTCCTGGTAGGTTTATTTGCACAGGGCTACACGATGACACAGGAGCTGGATTTCCCATGGGACCTGGTAGGGGTGCTTGTCCAGCGTGGCTTTGCAGTAGTTGCCTAGCAAGGTCATCAGTTCTCTCCTTTGACAAAATCAGTTCTCTCCTAAGAGCATTGGTTTCTTGACGGGCGGAATGCACCTCAGCCCTCAGTTCCCCTAATAATTGGGCCAATTGGTCAGTTTCTGAGGTATCCATAACGCCCGGGTGGGAATTTGTGGGTAGGCTTCGCGTTCTGTTACGCTCACCTGGCTCCCACAGAGGCGTCGATCTGAACTGGACAGCTGTGGTCTTCACCAATGTGACGCGTAGTGCTGAGATGAAGGACTGGACTGGCCCACCTAGCTTTGTTTGCTTGGCCCGTAGAAATATTCTTCTGCAAAGGGAGAAAGGGAATTAATCACTTGTGAAGTTGAGCATTAACCCCCCCCCCCACTGATCACCTTTGATGTCCCCTCTTATAGTCTCACCTGATGGTTTGAAAAGATGAGCTCTCCATCCTGCATTGAGAGCAGGGGCGCGTAGATAACCAGTTGCTTCACTGGCTCGAAGGAATTGGTGAGTTCCAGAACAATATTGACTCAGAGATTCCCGGCAAGACGCCGTAGGTATGTTGTTCATAAGAGTTCAAATGTCTGACTTTCACTCTGTCCGATTCCTTGCAGGTTGCAGCTTGACCCTAGCGAAGAGTTCCTCGTGGCAGCCGGTAATATTCAGGTAAGGATTTGTATTATCCAACACAGTTCGATAAAATAATGTCAATATGTGACCTGTTGCTTTCTCCCTTATTCAGGCGCTGAGAGAAAGTATGAAGTCTCGGGGAATAATGCCTCCGGTGGTAAAATCAGATAATGCTATTGTGCTGATGAGGTTTCCCTTGTGTGTCCCTTTGTTTCACCTTGCTGTCCTTTTGTTTCCCCTTAGTGGCCGGGGTTCGGCGAGAATGCAGTGGAAGCTGCGCCGACCCGTGAAGAGGAATAGTACCCCCGGTGGTAAAATCAGGTAAGTCTATTGGGGGTAACTAATATTGCCTCTGTGTATTCCCTTGGCTCACCTTGCTGTTCTTGTCTTCCCCTTAGGTGCCGGAGTGCGGCGGGAACATGCAGAAGGATGCGTAGGAATGTGAAAATGCTGCGAAGGCCGGAGAGTTCAGCGCGGCGCTGCAGCAGGCAAGGCGGCGCGCATAAAATAACTTCTTTCTTCCAGCTCGAAGGCGCGATGGATTGGGAATTCAGGTAAGGGTCAAAGGTATTGCTCTTGGTTCTAACCTTTTCTCCTTCTTTTCCCCTTTTTCTAGGAGCTCCGGACTCGAGGCGGGCGTGGCAGAAGACTGGATGCAGAATTGCAGGCACGGTGAGCGTTACACTGCTGGATGCAGAATAACGCGAAGCGTGTGCTGCTCTTCGGGCGTGGTTTAAATAGCCCCCAAAGTAGTCCCAGGTAAGTATTCCTCCCCAGCCCCACCCGAGTAAAAAAGTAGTCCCTAAGTAAAGTAGTCCCTTCCAAGCCTCTTTTGGCTTGGAGCTCTTGCAGCGTAGTCTGCATCAGGTAAGTTTGCAGCATGGTCGGCATCAGGTACGTTTTAATCTATAAACCTGGCGCCGACTGACTCTCCATATGAGCCTGGCACCATAGATGCCAGGACTGCACCCAAATAGCCCCTAGCAGGGGTTGTTGGGCTTGCTTGGAATGACTTGATGCCTGCTTCCGGGGTTGCTGGACTTGGTCTGGGTCCCCGGGGGTAGGCATCATGACAGAGACACAGAGAAGATTTGTAAAGAAAGTACCATTTTACTATTAACACACTTAGCAGTGCATGGCCACAAAGCCAGCTTGAAAAAATGTCAGTATTGTCGAAAGGAAGTATTTGGGTTACTTACTTTTTCGAAAGAAGGGAGAAGACTAACGCCAGAGTGAATAGAGAGCATTTCTGGTATGCCTATTCCAAAAACACAGAAGGGAGTCAGAGACATAATAGGCATGGCTTCTTATTGCCGGCAGTGGATTGGAAACTTTGCGTTAATTGTGAAACCAATGGTGGCATTGACTAAAAAAGATGCTGAGATGCCTTTACAGTGGAATGAAGAATGCCAGAGAGCATTTGAGTTGTTGAAAACTGCATTATGTTCTGCTCCCGTTTTGGGCACACCAAATTATGGGACGATTTTTAGACTGTTTGTATGCGAAAGTGAAGGATGTGCATTGGCTGTTTTGACAAAGGAACAAGGTGGAAGAAATAGGCCATGCGGCTATTTTTCTTCCGCGCTGGAACCTGTAGCGCGCGCACTGCCACGATGTTTGCCAGCTGTTGCAGCGCTGCTGCGTCAGTGAAACAAACGGGAGGGATGGTATTGGAGCACACTTTAATTTTGATGGTGCCACATGCCATAGAGATTCTACTAAATAGAACACAGACGCAACACCTCACCTCTGCTAGACTGACTAGATATGAAATCATCTTATTCGTGCCCCACATCCAAATTATGAGGTGTAGCGCATTGAATCCAGCAGAATTAATGCCACTGCCCACAGAGGAACTTGGTGACAACGAATCACCTCTCCATGATTGTTTAATGGTTACTGAGGAAGAAACGAAGGGGAGAGTTGATTTAAGTGACACCCCACAGAAAGAGCCAGGTGGAGAGTTATTTTGTGACGGCTCTTGTTTTAAATTACCTCATGGCTCATCAACTGCCGCCTACGCTATCACTACCCTAGCGAACATTGTAGAAAGTGAAAGAATCCCCTACAACTCGGCACAAGCCGCAGAAATAATAGCCTTGACCAGAGCCTGTGAGATTTCTGAGAATTTAAACGTGAACTTATATACTGATAGCCAGTATGCCTTTGGCATGGTTCATAACTTTGGCCGACTCTGGGCTGAGTGGGGTTTCTTGACATCACATGGGGCCAGAATCCAACATGGCCCTTTGATTGTACAATTGCTGTCTGCACTCACGTATCCAAAGCACCTAGCAATAGTGAAATGCGAGGCGCATAAAAGAGTGACATGTAAAGTGGGAGAGGGAAATGCATTTGCAGACAGGATTGCGAAACAAACTGCCACTGATTTAAATACCAAAATGATGACAGTACAGTCTGAGGAAGTGCCTTGCATGATAGAGGATGGGATTGCCAGTGTCTAAGAAATGCAGGCTGAAGGTACTGCTGATGAGATACAAGGGTGGGCTGAGGGCTCTGCTGAATTACATTTGGAGGGTTGTTGGGTGGACAAGAGAACTAAAAACTGGATGTTGCCGAATTCTTATGTAAATGCAATGGTCACAATGGCCCCACAGCCCTAACTACATATGTGCCAAGAAAATAATCCAGCATCTAGCTACGGTATGGGAGAATGAAAACATAAAAAAGAATGCAGAAAGGTTGGTCCAGAACTGCATCACATGCTTACAGCACAATGTAGGAAAGGGCACGGTGACTCGGACAGGAAGTTTTGGCCCTCCCTCTATGCCTTTTGAGGTAATCCAGTTTGATTTCATAGAAATGGAGCGTTGCCAAAACTTGAAATATGTTCTAGTGGTAATATGTGCATTCAGCAAATGGGTGGAAGCATATCCTTTAAAGGACTGCACGGCAATGAGCATGGCAAAAGTAAGGCTAAAGGAATATTTTTCCCGGTTTGGCCTGCCCTGTGTCATATGGTCAGATAACGGTCCACATTTTGTGGGCGCAGTGATATTACAGATATGTGCAGGTCTCCAGATTGATAAGCGATTCCATAGTTCGAGACATCCGAGTTCGGCCGGTCTTATTGAACGACATAATGGAATCTTAAAATCTAAGATCAGTAAGATATGTGCAGGAAGCAAGTTGGGTTGGGTGGACGCATTACCATTAGCGCTATTGTGCATGCGCACATCAGTACAGGCAAGAACTGGGCTCTCCCCGTACGAATTTGTCATGGGGAGGCCCGTGAATGTTTGGTGCGCACCTCAGCCTAAGCGGCTTTGCCAAGTTGAGCATCCTGTGCTTAGTACTTATTGTGGCCTTTTAATACAAAAATTGCATTTGATTCATCAGCAGGTGCAGGAGGCTTTACCCGTGAGGTATACTGGTCCGGGGCACACGCTGGAGCCAGGAGACTGGGTGCTACTTAAAAACTTCGAATGAAAGACATCGTTAGCACCCAGATGGCGTGGCCCCTATCAAGTACTTCTAGCAACGCAAACGGCGATTCGTGTGGATGGGAGGAAGGCGTGGATCCATGCCACGCATGCTACAAAGATCCCACCGATGCTGAAAGACTTGCCTGACCGAGACGACCAGAAAGAAACAGCAGCTCCAGAATCGAAAGAAACTGTTGCCAGTGCCTTACTACAGAATCTGCCTAAACCTGAAGTGAAGCTTGAAGCGAAGCCTGGAAGGATTGCTATAAAGGAGAAAGGGCAAAGAGTGCCCCAACATTGGCCAGCTGAATCTGCATCACTGCGGGCCGACACAAAGCGTGTACCACTTTGGCACCCACCAGCATCTGCCATTGTGCCACTGCCTGAAACGAAATCTGCATCACCGCTGCGGTGCCCACAGCCACTTGTTATTGCGCCACAAGACTACGAGTTTGAGTCTGGGAGTGCACCGGCACTATTCATTGACCACACTGTACAAGGAGCTAAACGGTACAATCTGCGGCCTCGAAAGAAGGAGTGATCGAAATCTGCATTTCACTGATTTTTTTCATCATTGCCTCTGGTTCCCATCATGGATGGAGAAGGAACTGGAGGGCTAGAGGAGAGAAGCGTGAGAGTTGTGCAAATCGGGCAACTCAAGACTCACGGCTCCTCGGTGCGATCATAAAAATCCATGTGTCCGGAACCCGAGTGAACAAGCGGGGCGCACATGGTACAAAGGCAATTGATAAACTGCTCTGGAGTTCTTTTGAGCAACATGCAAATGCATAATGATCTTGCCTAAACGAGTAAGCAATACAGGCTGCTAAGAACTGGCAGAATAAACTGTTGACATTTATCAAACTTATTGACATTCGGACGAGTGCCACAAGGAGAGATATTCACGACGACCACTGCGGAAGAAGAAGGACTGTGAGAAAGAGGATGCCAGAACCAACTTTAGCCTCCTCCTGCACCGCTGCTGATAACAAATTAGGTATAAAGACTGAAAAGTTAGAAAAAACACATTGTTGAAAAAACTGTATGCTGATCTTAACAATAGTTATGTGTGTTACGAGTATGTTAGCACCAATAATGACAGCGTTGATACTATGGTATGTGGAAGCAACGCACCCATTGAATATGTTCTTGCCGGTAATTAATATCTCCACCACTGAAAGCCCGGTTCATGTAATTACTTACACCTTGTGTAATGGAAGAGAGGCACAGAGAAGGATATGGGAATAATACCCTATTGCTCCACCATCCAAAACATCAGTAATCACGTTTCATGTTAGAGCAGAAGAAAATAAAGATGCAATGCCCCCTTCCTATACAGTGAATTATAGCCCACAAACTGTCCCTTTGTGCCTAAAGAAGAAAGGCTCCTATTCAGTAGGAACGTTTATTGGTTGCATGAATACAGCGGTTCTCAAAAGAGAAGTAGAACCAGTGTATCTAGGTGATCCCGTTTATTTTATATGCAGAGAAAAACGTATCCCTGGTTACCTAGAAACTGGGGAGGCACATGTTATTTGGGTCTACTGTTCACAGGAGTGTTCCTCTTGGAGACAGCAGATGTAGCTAGGCTATCCAGATCTAGGCCGCGAGGAAGTACAGAAGGCGCTTCGATTACAGAAGACTTAGCAAAATCATTGGTACCATTTCTGGCCCAAGCAATAAATTCCTATAACATAAGGCAACTGTCCAGAATATTAGAGAATACAACAAACATAACAACAGATATACTATACAACATGACGCTGGAAGAAAAGGGGATTAGATTAATGACGTTGCAAATTAGAATGGATCTTGATGTAATACAGATTGATCGTGGGGGGGTTTGCAAAATCGTGGGATCAGCATGCTGCGTATTCATAAATGACTCCTCCCATACGATTTTTGAAGCGATAAGAAAGTTACACGTCCTGAGTTCAGAACTCCATACCATGAATAGGAACTGGGAGGCAGGGTCTTGGTTCTGGGAGATATTATGTGCTTGGGGATGGAAGTTAATTGCAATACTAGTAGTAGTGTTTGGAATATTTATGACTTGCTGTTGTTGCATACACTGTCTGCCCTAGTTTGCACTGAGATAAGTGAAGAGTGGATGCATATGGTAACCCAAAAACAAATATATGGCCAAGATCATAAAGATACTCATGAAATGAAAACAATAGAAAAATTCATGGCCATAAATATTGGTGAGAATAAAGACGCATATAGTGGCATGCAAGATTCAGGTTCAAATTCAAATTCAGATACTTCAGACACATCATCAGAGGAGGATGCAATGTACGGATAAGGCGTTTGGCGTTGGCCAAAAGGAGGGGCTTGTCAGTCTAGAAAAATAGATACCTCTCACGATCAATGGAAATGTATCATATTGGCCGACGACCAACCGTCTCATGCACTAAACGTCAGAAATACAGACTCATAAGTTTGACCAATGTGCGGCCATTTTGATGTAACTAGAATCACCATTTTGTTCACTAACGTTTGCTCATTGCTTTTTGTTCAAAACTGCTTAGCCGAAAGCTTATTCTGCTTATTCTGCTTCACTAATTACTTTGTTGTTCAAAGCGGAAGAGCAAGGCCGCGAGGCCGGGAGTTATTCGTTGAAACATAACATAGGCAGCCCCAGAGAGGAATGCCCAATCCCCTCCCGCATATAGCCTTGTAGGAGAGCAACACGGCATTTAATCATTTCACTGATGCCAGCCAGTCTCATTAATATGGTAGAAATGCTAGAAAGAAACAGCTAAAGGCTTCAATTATGCTTTTCTTATGGCCCCCCTTTCCTAAGCCCAGCAGAGCGAGCTGACTCCCAGGACACAAATAGCAAATAGGCGATAGCAAGGCCTGGAATGCGACTCTTCCCCCGTACGCAGCTTGCCTGCAAGAACAGAAGCACTGTGTTCTGTTCAACAAAGAAATCTGTCTCTAGACTCGCAATGTTGCATATTGTTGCTAAAATAGATGTTTGAAGGTGTCAAATTCGTTGAAATTGTCAATCATCAGACCCAGTTCAAAGAAACTGTACAATGGGTGTAATGAACATGTCATGACTGATTGCAGGATGTGCATTTTGTATATATGTAACTGATGTACGTTATTTGCTCTCTTGCGTCCCTCGAGGTCTGGAGACACGTCGCGGGGCGTGAGACCGAGTTGGCCAACTGAGACCTTTTTCTTTGCAATAAACCCTAGCTTTTGGGAATACAATCTCTTGTCTGGCGTGTCAGTTCGTGTGTGGTGAATTGCCTTGTTTCACTACGCGAGGGTCCCCTAGGGGCCCCTTCACCTCGGAGATCCAACTTAGTGTAAATATGAGCATCTTTTACTTGGTCCAATAATTCCGGGATTAGGGGAAAGGGGTACCGCTTTTTTACAGTTACTTGGTTTAACGCATGATAGTCGATACAAGTTCTCAGGTCTCCTTCCTTTTTAGGGATGACGAACAAAGGCGAGGCCGCCGAGGACTTGGACGGGCGAATGAAGCCGTTAGCCAGGTACTGATCTAAGTATTGCCATAAATGAAGATTCTCGGATTCAGTAAGGGCGTAGATCCTACTGCATGGAATTTGTGCGCCAGGTATGAGATCGATCTGGCAATCATATGGTCTATGAGGTGGTAAAGTGTTGGCTTGGTCTTTCTGAAATACATTCTGAAAATACTGGTAATCCTGGGTTAGCAGATTTGTTGGGCTCATGACCGTGGCTATCTTCTTGGTCGGGGGTTCTTCCGGATAACAAGTATGCACACATTCCAAGAAGGTCACTCTCTTTTCATGCCAGTTTATGCAAGGATTATGCGTTTCTAACCATGGCATTCCCAGAATTATTTGGAACTGTGGAGCCTTGATTAAATCCAACATAATGTTTTCTCGATGTCCATCTTGGCCCAACAGTGTCATCTCCGTCGTTGAGTGAGTTACTGGGCCAGAAGTTATTTCAGTTCCATCAAGGGTGGTGACTAAATCAGTTGTGGTCTTTTCGCAAAGAGAGAGATTCATCCTTGTAGCCAATTCTTGATCCATATAGTTACCTATGGCTCCACTATCGATGTATGGTCTGACCGCATGCATACAAGATGGTTGCTGGTGACCAATGAGGATCATTGGTAAAGTTAGGTGTAAGGTCTGAGAGTCCTCCTTCTCACTCGACAAGCAGACCTATACGCTTGTCGGGCGGGGTAGTTTTCTGGCGGCTCCTATTGCCTTCTTAGGTGGTTTCACCAGACAGTCTCGCAAAAAATGCCCTGATGTTCTGCAATATAAGCACAATTGCTGCTGCCTCCTTTTGTCTCTTTCTGTTTTGGACAATGGCCCTCTAACTCCTCCGATTTGCATGGGTTTGGATACATCCGTACCTTTGGAGGTGTTGTCCTTTGGTCTCACCAGTACCCGATTCTCGAATCTAGCTTGATCAGCTTTCCGGTTCTGAAGTCTGTGGTCCAACTGAACCACCAGGTCTATATATTCAGCACAGTCTTGAGGTGGGTTTACTACCTGTGCTAAAACGTCTTTTAGTTCGCCTATCAACCCACGATGGAATAGCGTAGTTCTTTTGTCTTCGGGCCAACCGGTTTCTACCACCGACCTATTTAAAGATGCGATGTAAGCTAATAGGTCCTGGTTCCCTTGACGTAAGGACAAATGTTCATTGTCTAACGCTTCACCTTGAGAATGACGGGTGAATAATTTCTCCATGTTTTGTTGAAATCCCTGGAAATCCCGTAGAAGAGGGTCATCTTGGTTAACTAGTGGAATAGACCAATCCGCTTCACTGCCGCTGAGGTATGACAGTACAAAGGCCACTTTCGATTGATCATTTGGAAAGGCTCCAGGCCTACATAGAAAGTGTAGGCGGCACTGGTTCATAAAAACTGCAAACCTTTTAGGTTCCGCCGCAAAGCATTCTGGTGCAGCTAAAGGTATAGCCCCCGGTAGTACCACTTGTAGTGGGCTGCTTGATTGAGTTGGGACTGACGCTCCCCCCAATCCAGGTAATGGTGTATGACCAGCTTGGGCTTGGAGTAGTTGTCTGGCGAGGTCATCTGTACGCTCTTTTGCCACAATCAGTTCTCTTCTTAGAGCATTGGTTTCTTGTCGGGCTGGATGTACTTCAGCTCTAAGCTCCCCCAGGAGCTGGGCTAATTGGTCAGTCTCTGAGGTTTCCATGACGCCCGGGTAGAAATTTGTATAGAGGCTTCGCGTTCTGTTTCGCTCACCTGGATTCCACAGGGACGCCGAACAAAGCTGGACTGCAACGGTCTCCACCAGTGTAACTCGTAGTGAAGTGATGAGCGACTGCACCTGCCCACTTAGTTTTGTCTGTCTGGCACGTAGGAAGATTTTCCTAGAGTGGTAAAAATGGCAAGTTAGTTGACCGATATGAGGAGGTTTTACTTCTGCTTCCGTAACCTCCTTGTGTTCTCTTTACTGTGTCTCACCTTCTTGTTAAGAAGGATGGGCTCTCCATCCTGCCTCTGTATGCAGTGGTGCGTTGAGACTTGGGTATCCAGTTAACTTCACTGATCCCGTAATCTTATGGCAGAGTTCCAGACAACAATGACTCAGAGGTAAGTAATATGCCAATCCTTTAGAGTTCTGGTTGTCTTATAGTCCATTCTTGTACCATTTCTTTATAGTTTTTTCCCTTGCAGAATTGCCGAAGACTGGTGTCTCTTCTCCGAAAGAAACTAAGTAAATGCCAAGGTAAGTTTCAGTATTTGCACGAAGCAAAGAAAAAAAAAGTCTTAGCATGCGAAATTGTTCATTTGCGTGATTAATCAATTGTCCTCTCTTTATTCTGCAGGTGCGGCACTTCCCCAGAGCAAAGTATGTGTGATGGTAATTCGCGAGACCACGAATGAATACTGCCCCGGGTAAGTATCTTGCGGCGCGAGGTTGAATGTCTTTTAGCGAGGCACAGCTCACCTGTTATCTTTTCTTGTTTTTTGCAGATGCGGCTGTTCCGGGCAGCGATCACGTTAGAGTGCCTCGCTGGATCGCATGGATGAATGGAGCATCGGTGGGTATCACGCGGCGCTTATGCTATCTTGTATAGCGAGGGTAACTGGTGTTCCTTTCCTTGCAGGTGTGGATACTTTCAGATGATTGCGATTAGAGAATCTTGTAAGGCTCTTGTTCTAATCTGTTTTCCTTTCCTTCCTTTGCAGGTTTGGATAGTGAAGAACAGGACGGGAGTGGCTGAAGACTGGACTGGAGCTGCAGGCACGGTGAGCATTACGGAAACACATGAAGCAGAAAGTAATGCATGGGAAAATTACCAGGAATTAACATTACTTTATGCGTACACTATGGGGCAGTCATGTCAGCTATCACAGACAGAACCTGGTTTCTAAGTGTAATGCAGATAAAGGGTGTATAATACTGTAAACAAATATGAATACTGTAAGGTAGGCATGGTATCACAAGTATGACACTGACACAAGAGATACAATTTCAAAACCTTTATTAGATTTGCAGGGTTTAGAAAAACTCCTACTTTGCCCTATAGCTCTGATGGGAGTAGTCTCTATCATCAAATAATAATGAAAAACACAGTCCTAGCTAGTCTTTGTCAAATCAAAATGGACTATGCTAACAAAGAGCAAGTTACTTTCTTACCTGGTAACGTTCTTTCGATGGGATGGTCCGACGACGTATTCCATATCTATGACAGGTAATGTCCACAGCTGTGCTGCTTTGGAAAATCTTTGGCGTCTGCGTCCTGCGTCGATGACGTTGATGCGCCGTCCCCGAGGACCTCCTCCGACGGCCGACGTCACCCGATGTGATAAGTAGGACGCACGACGCCCATAGCCTCAGTTATAGTTTTTTCCCAGAACGTGTGCCACCAGATTTCTACCAGTAAAACACACAAGGCCTTGCGGAACGCAAGCTGCAATCGCAAAAGAAATTCTGCAGTGGGGAAGGCAGGGAGGGAGCGATATGGAATATGTCGTCGGACCATCCCATCGAAAGAACGTTACAAGGTAAGAAAGTAACTTGTTCTTCGAGGGGATTGGGTCCTCCGACGTATTCCATATCTATGACAGACTCCCAAAGCCGTACCAAGCAAGGAGGTGGGAAAGAATTTAGAATACAAATTTAGCATGCCCAATCAAATTACGGAATAGAGAACTGCCTTGCCAAAGGCCAGATCTTGCCCTCTGATGGAATCGAGGGAATAGTGACGTACAAAAGTAAGTTCTGAAGCCCAGGTGGCTGCATCACAGATGTGACGAATAGGAACTCCCCTCTGCAGGGCAGTAGACGCAGCCACTCCTCTGGTAGAATGGGCCCGCAAGCCAGCCGGAGGGTCCTAACCCGCCAAGCGGTAACACTCGAAGATAGCTAAAATAATCCAACGAGACAAAGTCTGTTTCGTCACAGCTTGTCCCAAATGCTTTCCAGCATAACCAATGAAAAGTTGATAGTCCACTCTGACCCAGGACATGCGCGAAATATAAAAGCTCAATGCTCTCCGAGGATCAAGCCTATGGAGCCTCTCCTCTTCCTTACCAGGATGTGGAGGAGGATAGAACGCCGGAAGAACAACCTTCTGGCTCAAATGACATTCCGAAACCACCTTCGGAAGAAAAGAAGGACGAACTCTAAGGACAACCCTGTCCTTGTGAAACACAGTGAAGGGTGGCTTAACTGAAAGTGCCTGTTACTCACTCACTCACTCTGCGAGCGGAAGTAACCGCAACCAAAAACACGTTTTCAGAGTTAACAGCCTCAAAGGGCAAGAATGTAAAGGCTCAAACGGAGCACCGATAAGAAACTTAAGAACAAGGTTCAAATCCCAACCTGGCACCAGAAAAGGTGAGCCCTTTCAAAAACTGCGAAATTAAAAGGAATTTTAAAATAGGAACACTCTTCAGACGAGCGCTTAAATATGGACAGCGCCGCCAGGTAACCTTTATTGGTCCCCACTTGCAAGCCCCTGTGGGCCAAAGAAAGCAAAAAAGACAGAACCCATGGAATGTCACATTCAAAAGGAGCCACATTCTGAACTCTGCACCAGTCGCAGAACTTTCTCCAACGGCAACGGTACAGAGACTTAGTTGCCGGCCGCCTGGCCGAGAGCAACACCTCCATTACGTCTTCAGGGAGGTCCCAATCCTTATACCTCAACCTTTCAGATTCCAAGCATGAAGATTGAGGGATCTGACCTCTGGATGGAGAACCTGACCCCCCTCCCGTGAGAGCAGATCTTCTCGGTAGGGAAGACGATGTGGAGGGCAGATGGACAAGTCTAGAAGGTCCGGGTACCACGTCCTCCGAGCCCACGCCGGAGCAATGAGGATCATCCGGGAACCGAACCTCCATAACCTCGGCAGCACTTGCGGGATGACGGGGACTGGAGGAAACGCATACAGCAGTGGGAATGACCACTCCACCACAAACGCGTCTCCTAAGGCTCCTTTTGGAGGAAATCCCTGCGAGCAGAACCTCTCGCACTTCCGGTTGACACTGGAGGCGAAGAGATCCACTTGAGGGGTCCCCCCAAAGGGCGAAGATTTCCAGGAGAATCTCTTGAGCCAGCTGCCACTCGTGAAAGATCGAACTCTGCCTGCTCAGAGCGTCCGCCATCTCATTGTCTTCTCCGGCCAGATGAACAGCCGAGATCGAAACTTCCTGCTGGATGGCCCAGAATTCGAGCTGCATCGCCTCCCTGCACAGCGGAAGTGACCCTGCCCCCCCCTTTTTGTTGAGGTAGTGCATGGCCACGGTGTTGTCCGTTAGAATCAGGACACTCTTTCCGTGCAGAGTCGGCAGAAAAGCCTTTAGGGCTAGCCTGACGGCCCTCCGCTCCAACAGATTGACGTAGAGTCTGGACTCCAACGGAGACCAACGACTGCTGACTTCAACTCGTTGGCATGAGCTCCCCATCCCGTGAGGGATGCGTCCGTCACAAACGTCACCTCCAGCCAGGGCAGCCAAAATAGGGCCCCCTTCATCAGATTGCCCTCGACGGCCCACCACAGAAGGTCCCGGGCCACCGAGGGCGGCACCTGAACAGGGTCCAACAACCTGCCGGAGGACTGAGACCACTGGAGCTTGAGTGCCCACTGCAAAGATCTCATCCGCAGACGAGCCTCTGGCACCAGAAGAATGCAGGATGCCATGAGGCCGAGCAGTCTCAAGAACTCGGACGCTGGGAGATTCTTGGCAAACTGAAACTTGTGCACCATCTGCTGAATGTGAAGAGCCCTCACCTGAGGAGGAAAACACTGCCCCAGGGACATGTTGAGCATTGCTCCGATTACTGGAGCCGCTGCATTGGTGTCAAATGGGACTTCTTTAAATTGAGGGAGAAGCCCAGCCTATGAAGGCAGTGGCAGGTGACGGACAGATGATTCAGGACTTGCTCGGGAGAGCTCCCCCTGATCAACCAATCGTCCAGGTAGGGGTAGACGTGAATCCCCCCTTTCCTGAGATGCGCTGCCACCACCACCATGAGCTTGGTGAAAACCCTCGGGCGGAGGTCAATCCGAACGGCAGGACCCCAAACTGAAAGTGCGAGTCGCCAACCGCGAACCTCAGGCACTTCTTGTGCTTGGGATGGATCGGCACATGGAAGTAAGCATCGTTGAGGTCGAGAGACACCAACCAGTCCTGAAGTTGAAGGGCCTGGAGGACTTGAGAAAGAGTCACCATCTTGAACTTGTCCTTCCTGAGGAGTTTGTTCAAACCGCGCAAGTCCATGATGGGTCTCAATCCCCCGTCTTTCTTCGATATCAAAAAATAAGGGGAATACCATCCCTTGTTCCTCTCCGCTACAGGCACCAGTTCTATGGCGCCTTTCTCCAGCAGGGCTTGAATTTCCTGCGCTAGGAGCGGATCTGGACTCTTCAAAGAGAGGCTCCCTGGTGGATTGTCATGAGGCCTCTGCCGAAAAGGAAGACAGTAGCCGTGGGTTATGATCTCCAGAACCCACACATCCGAAGTAATGGCTTGCTGCGCCAGACTTCCCCCAACTGGCGAACCATGGGACCTGGCCTCATGACTGAGTGGTAGCAGCTGCAGCGTTGCCTGCGGGCAAAGAAGCAACTGCCCGAGCGGCCTTGACACCTCGAGTACCTTTGTTTCCACCTCTGGCACTCTTACGATGGCCCTTTGACTGCTAGCTCCCTTCGCTTTACTGAAGGACGAGTAATAGCGAAAGGAACCTCCCCTCCATTGCTGTCCCCTAGGACGAAAAGGCGGAGGTTGGCGAACTGCAGCGCCCAATGACTTTGCTGCAGCTTTGGAGGTCTGCAACCTCTCAAGGCTCTCGTCAGCCTTGCTGCCAAAAAGGTGTTCACCGTCAAAAGGCATGTTGAGGAGCCGGAACTGCACATCAGGAGCGAACGCAGACTTCCGCAATCACGCAAACCTGTGCATTACGGTGCTCGCCGCCATGGACCGGCTGACACAATCCGCCAAGTCCAAACCCGACTGAACGGCCTCACACATAGCATCCTTGCCATCCTGAACCATAACAAGGAAACCATCCTGTTCGTCCCCTTCGGGAATATGATCAGCCGCTAATGCAACATAGTTCCTCAGAGTGTGTGTGAAATGAGACAAGGCACATATGGAGTTGGCCGCCTGAAGCGCCATACCCCCCGAAGAAAACACTTTCTTTGCCTAGCCGTCAAAACGTTTGTCGTCCCTATCCGGAGGGATGGTAGGATACGACGCCTGCTTTGCCGGGGCCGTAGCCGCCTGCACCACCAAACTCTCTGGGGTGGGGTGCCTAGACAAGTAGCAGGGGTCACTACTGGCTGGACGGTATTTTCGCAACAAAGACTTGCCCACTGCCGGGTGACTCTCCGGAGCAGTCCAAGCCGCCGTCACCTTTCTCTGCAGAGCCATATGAAAAGGCAAACCCGGGTCAGTGGGCGGACCGAGATCAAGGATGTCCGTGAGATCATCCTGAACGAACTCCTCTGGGGGAGCTGACCAACCCAAGTACTCAGTAACCCGAGACATAAGGCGCCGATATGAAGAATCGGCATGAGTGCCAGGCTCCGGCCGACAAAACTCCACCTCCAGAGAGGTGTCCAGTCCACTGGCATCATGCAGCGACTGCCTCAGGTCATCAAACTGGCTATGGCCCGAGATAAGGTCATCTGGAACCGGAACCAGGCCGCCATCAGAGCCTTCATCACCCTCTGAAATGTACTCCGGGCGGGGAGAGGAAGACCTCTGCGGATCAAAGCAGGGCTGGACCTTAGCCATCGCCTTTCTAGGGGCAAACCCCGTGCCACGGGGCTCCTTCGACACCACTGCCTCGAAAGGCGGTGAGGATGCCGAACGAGTCGGCGCCAGCGTCGACAGAAAAGGCGTCGACGTCGAGCGAATCAGCGTCAATGTCAGCTGCAGCGCTGCCAGCATCGGCGGCGTCAACACAGTCCTCGAAGCCGGAGCTCCGAGTGTGTCTCTCGACAACCTAGGCGCCAACGGCGTCGACGACACCCTCAGTGGCGGAGGCTCGAGAGAAATCGTCGACGACTTTGGCTCCACAGGCGTCGACGTCTTCTTCGAAGATGGCACAGGATCTCACGGTCTCAAGCGCGTCGAGGACTGGGACCTGGCACGGGCATGGCGAGAATAGCTACCCTTGTCCGAGCAGGACCTCTCCCGCGAGCCGTACTGACCACCCGAGCCCGAAGGCGTACAAGCGGTGTCTCTCGACCGGTGCCGACCGACCCCACTCGGAGGCGCAGACGGACCGGTGCCCTGTGATTCAAGAATCGCTAGCATCTGCTTCCCGAAGGAAGCCCATTCCTCCGGTGTCACTTGCATGGAGGGATAAGCGACCCGCCGACGGGCGGAGTCCTCGGAAGAGGACGGGGAAGGCCACCTATGCCGTTGCTTCCGGGAATGCCTCGAAGAGGCGGAGGAGTGGCGAGGCCGACTCCTGGAAGGAGACCCACTGGACTTCCGACGATGATGCGGAGAGTCACCCCTCGAGTCATCTATTGAAAGCCCCGCAGACCTCGACTTCCGGGGCTTAGACACCTGGCCTACCGACAGCTTCTTCTTGCGTTCCCGCAAGGCCTTTGCCGTGAGCGACTGGCAGTCGACACAGTCATCCGTATCGTGGGCCTCCCCGAGGCACCAGAGGCAGGCGTCGTGCGAGTCCGTGACCGACATCTTGGACCCACAGTCCCTGCAGTTCTTGAAGCCTGGACGCGGGGTTGAAGATGAGAAAGACATCGCCACGAGCAGGTCTTCACAACAAACTGAACAGGTTCAACGAACCGAGAATAGAAAACAGAAAACTCCAACGAGTCGAGGCGTACCGAGATTCACGAAGCGAACACGTTCGCAGAAAAAACAGAACTGAGGCTATGGGCGTCGTGCGTCCTACTTATCACATCGGGTGACGTCGGCTGTCGGAGGAGGTCCTCTGGGACGGCGCATCGATGTCATCGACGCAGCACGCAGACGCCAAAGATTTTCCAAAGCAGCACAGCTGTGGACATTACCTGTCATAGATATGGAATACGTCGGAGGACGCAATCCCTTCGAAACCTAATGCCTGCCCTATCACTTATACAAAAAGTGTGTAATGGGGAATGTGTATGCAAAGGAAAATCAGGATTGTAAAATAAAGGATCAAAATGGCTGAGTCAGCTCTCCTCCCCACGTTGGACAGCACGGAGTAAGGCGGCCCTCGCAGACAGGATAACACACTCTGGCTCAGGTTCTCAAAACGTGGCCCGAGGCCCGTCTGATCTTCCATGTTAAAGTCTCTAATTTCAGCTTTCAACAGTTCTTTCAGAGTTCGACAAAAAGTTCAAGGTTCAACAAAAAGTGCATGTAGGTCTCCCTCCGTCGGGCACAGACCTCTCAATCACAGCACTTGCCGGGGTTCCTTTCCCCAAGCTTTATTCACATGCTTTAGCGGTTCCCTTCCCTTAACTTATCACACTACCGGTTTCCCTGAATCGGACTTGGACCTTTTCCTGATGTCAAAGACTTTCGAATGTGCAAGGTTTTTACTAAAGACCTCCGCAGGACCACTTCGACTTTCTCTTCAGCTCAGACTCTTGCATTACTTACACAAGTGTCTCTTGGTCTGGGTAGCTCAGCATCAAGCACAAAAGTTGAACATTCTTCTTTTACTTCCCCTTTTGTCAGGGTTAATCTTCACCATTATGCATTTTAGTGTTCATTCACATTGTAGTTTTATAACAAATCATTTCATCTTTCGCAGAGACTTTCCAGTGGGCTACTTCCATTCGCCGGACCACTCTGCTACTCTGTATCACTGGGTTCAGAGGTATCGGTAACTTAACGTTCACCACTAGTCTCCTCCATACGCATGCAGCCTTCAATTGTAAGATATACTGTAGCAACTTCAGTCTTTCTTTAACATACACCGGCCTTTCATGTCGCTCACCAACTCACCGGCTGTGTGGATTCTTTTCTTGTCTTTGCGATTTTAATTCACGAGTCAAGATTAATATCATAGGCTTGGCCTCGACTCCCCAACTCTGTCGTTCACCCGGGAGGGTCAGTGGCGCCTTTGAAACACAAGTGTTCTTACCTTGGATTTGGTCTTCTCAGTGTATCTTTCACAGCTCTTCAGCAGCAAAGACCTCCTGCATGGGTATCCTGGGTTTCTCTACCCTTTTCTCTCGCCCCTCTGTCTGTCGCTCTGCTCCAGTAGGTTCGTCTTTGCCCTGGAAGTTCTGCTCCTTCTTGTGTTCCACCTTGGTTAGAGTGTGTCTCTACGTTCAGCCTTTTATCCATGTGGGGAGAGCTAATGGGTATCGGATGTATGTAGCACAAAGTCAAGTGCCTGACTTTGCCTGACCCGATTAGTGGGACATATCCAATTAGATATTTAAGGGTTAGCCTCATTACTCTCAGTCACCCTCTTCCTCGGCGCAGTGTATGTGAAGAAGAGGGAGGTGGGGGGAGTTGGAACATTGGGGAACCCTATGAAATAGGATGGGTCATGGGTACAGGAAAGAGAGGAATACCGTGTCGCACCATCGTTTGTCTCACCCCCAATCCCAAAAAACCCCTCAACCAGGTGATCCTCCCACACTGGTCCACCCAGAGAGTCTGGATCCAAAGGCGATGACTGTGCCCTGGCCACCTGAGAGATATTCCTGGGGATTAGTGGGTGAGCCACCATTTGGTTTCTCAGAATACCCTGTTCCGAGTAGCATGTGCCAGTCAAATAATTTAAAATCTAATAAATCAATGTAAATCATGCTGTGTCCAGATTTAAATAGGTGACCAACTAAATATCAGTAATGGACCCCATAACTTTGACATGGCTGGTGTGCAGTTGCAAGAGAAGTCTTTGTTACTTACCTGTAACTGTATTGCTCAAGCTTTGGTATCTTTCATAGATTCACATGCTTGAATAGTCCCTGTCGTTAGACCAGGAATCCTCAGTAATTAAAACATTTATAATTAAACTTTTTCCCATAGGAAAATGCTACACAGCAAGCCCCATAGGGCCTCTGTAGCCATTCACTAATGTAGTCCCTCCACCTCCTTTGGTCCTTTCTGACCCTAACCAATGAGGTCGCAGGGCTTAAGCTCCACCCCAGGCAGCACCTTCAGATTTTGAACTGTGTAGGCTGATAGATGATGACTAACTGGATACAAAGTAGCCCCCCCCCACCCAGGGGAGGAGGGCGGGTGCATTTGAAGGCACATTTGAATCCATGAAAGATACGAATGCTGGAGAAATACTGTTCCAGGTCAGGAACAAATACTTCTCCAGCAGTGGATCTTTCATAGATTCACATGCTTGAATAGAATACCAAGCAGTCAAAAAACCATGAAACGTGTCTGTGAACAAAATATATTATATATATATATATATAGAATGTTGATCCAGAAGAAAACAACGAGACAATACCTTAATTAGGCTAAGTCATTTATTTTGCATATTTGCAAGCTTTCGTGGAATATCTCCACTTACTCAGGCACAGATGAAATGAAGCATTTAGAAAACATCACAGCATTACAGCTTTGATAGCCCCTCCTGCAGATACCCCGTTATTTATGCCTGCCTGTACCTGATTTGTAGTTTTGCTCAGAAAGGCATGTGGATGTTCAACTCCCCCACACATTGCAATTTTCAAAGCCTAAATGGTACACTGTGTTAAATAGGGCAAAGTGGAGAGCAGGGAATATAAATAAAAAAAACAGCACACCCTGTTAGTGTGCTCTCAGGAAGACAGGAGGGGTTGGTTAGGTGTCAGTCATTGCATGTGCAATCCAGTTGAAGCTCGGCATGTCAGGACAGGTCAGGGCACTCCCTTTACAAGTTCAGTTGGAACAAGTGCCTGGTAGGGCATGAAACGCATGGCTGGTTGTAACTCTTGCGGGTTAAATGTCTGTGATTAAAATGCTTCTGTAAAAGACTACCACGCATGTCTGTCTCTCTCTCTCTCTGCCCATGTGTGTGACTGTAATACTCATGTGTCAGTTTTTTCCTTTTTTATATATATATTACAGTTACGTTGCTCAACCCATAGGAAGAGTACTTTTTTGGCAGCTTATAACTTCGCTCCCCCATACCCCGGATGAATCCTCACGGAACTTTGCAAAAAAAAATATATGGCCTGTCAGATTGATCCTGCAAAGTTTGGTGAGGTTTCATTAAGGGGGGGCCAAGATAAAGGGGGGGTCCCAAAATGTGTGGTTTTTCCCATAGACGAAATGGAAAGAACATGTTGCTCATGCCTTCATCCTAAACCGCTGGACAGATTTTCACCAAATTTTCGACAGGAGTGGTGGCCCCGAAAGCATGCTTTTATAGATGTGGTGTCAATCTGTGCTTTTCTATTTTTAAAACGACCAAAAAGTAGGTAAAAGAAAATTAGTGATATCTGGGTTCGGTCCGCGGACTCACTTCCCTGTTTGGTCCGCAGACTACTAGCCAATTGGCCCAGAGGGCGGCGTGAGGTCCGCGGACATCGGACACGCCCACTGATTAGTCAATAAAAAACATGATGTGAGTCATATTTTTGGGAAACGCCCGCCATGTTGGATTCGCAGACAGGGCCCGTTGTCTGCGAGCATCGCAGTGAAAACATATTAAAAACAACATTGCTGCGCTACTTCGAGTTCCTCTTTGGTCAAAAACTAGCCCTCTCTCCACATTTGTCCTACTTTAACCAAGCCCTGCTCGTACTGGGGTTGGAATCGGAGGGGTTCTAGGATGGATCTCTGATTGGGGGAGCCCAGATACAACTAAGCGGTGATGGCCATGTTGTAATACACTTCATACCCGGGTTTCTCTTGTTCCATAGAGTCCAGAGTGCTGTTAAAACCCGGTGTTCCCTTGCTCTACGCGGGATAGCATCCCGGGGGACACAGAGCCATTCTCCCATAGTTACTGAGGTGAACAACCCATTCTCTAAAGCCACCCACTGCTTGCTTTTAGACTCCCTAATGTGATCCACTAGGACGCGGAGCTGGACCGCTACGTAATAACTGTGGATGTCCGGGTAGGCATGGCCCCCTTTCTCTTTTGCCAGGATAAGAGTTTTATATGCAGTGCAAGGTTTACCCTTGTCCCAAAGAAATGATAGCAGAGTTTCTTTGACTGTGTTCAGAAAGGTGCTATGAAGTGCGATCTGGAGAGATTGGAAAAGGAAGAGTCGTCGAGGCAGGGTGTTCATCCTAATCGCTGTTAGTTTACCAGCCCAGGAAAGGTTGAGTTTACTCCATTTGCTGAGATCCTGTTGGATCACTGACCATAGTGTTTTATAATTGGACTGGAACAGATCAAACCCTTGCCTTATTTACAGCTCAAGGGGACCAAGGCAGCTCCCCCCATTGCTGTAGAGGGTGCACACAGGTGTGCACATATGGCAACAATGGTGGAGTTGTCCCCAGATACAGTTGTTCTGGAAGGAGATCCTGGGGTGGATCTACAAGATCAAGGTCATTCGCAGAGGCTCATCTCGCCTTCTGTATCTCCTTAGAGTCGAGCAAGTCGAGGACAGATACACGCTCCTCCCACACATGCCAAGAAATGTGCTACTAGCAGCCGTCTTTGTGTCACAATGAAGTGGAAGGCCTCTTCTCTTCCCACAAAATCGGAATGGCTGAGAAAAGTGAAATAAATTTACGATATGGAAAGCCTGACCGCCCTCTTAATGGAAACACATTCACATATAGACCAGCAATGGCTTCCATTTTTGCAGTTCCACAGAGAAGCTCAAGCAGCTCCACTTTAGTTGGAACCCCCAAGCCTGCGTCGTAAGGCAAGACTGGCTGCTGCATAAGACTTTGCATCCTAAATGCACTCTAGCCCCCAAACGAAAGTAGCCTTCACAGAGACCTTCACACAGAATTGATCCTCCGCATCACACGCTTTAAAGGGAAAGCCAAGTCTTTCCCACGATTTTGGTCAAGCTCCCATGGCAAACGCTGACCACTAATGAAGCCAACTGGTCAATTGCCATCTTCATGGTCAGGCCCACAACAGGGAAGATGGAGGTGGTATGGGGGGGAATCCTGTCTCTTATTTATCTTCTCAGTTTCTTATTCTCCATCTCTACTTTACTATCCCCCTCCACCTTCCGGCTTAGACCCTTTACGTGGATGTTTTTTTCTTCACATCTGTTACTTCAAAATTGAATACTGTACTCTCAGTGATCACATTGTTTAACTTATCAATTGTTTCTTGAGCCTCATGGCTGATACACCTGGTGATTACAATAAAACAAAAACATTGCACTTCTCAAACTAATGAAACAATCTCTGAGGAAATGAGGAGTGATGGGGATGGGATATGGCCTTAAAAAGCTAAAAAAAAAAAGGGTGCTTTCATGAAACTACATGAAATCTTGGAATTTCATTCTAGGCAAGATGGTTCTGCAAAGTGGGGTGCTGTCTTGTCAAGAGAGAACAACATTAGAGGGGGGGTCACACAATATTCTAAAGGCGTATAGATGTGGTGCCCTTTGACAAATCTGCACACAAGTTTGCAAACAGATTCTAGACCTATATATGAATGTTTGTGCAAGGTTTGGTTGGATATTGTCAAAAGAGGGCAAAATTAGAGGGGGGGGGGTCTCAACATATTTAGATGGCTTATAACTTTGTTGCCGTTTGACGAATTTGCAGAAAAGTTTTCAAACAGATTATAGACCCAACCGTGAATGTTTGTGCAAAGTCTGAATGGATTTTGTCAAGTGGGGGCTAAGTAATATGACTATTTTATGTATGTACATTTTGACACTTTTCAAAAAATAAAACATGGGCGGGTTTGCAGCAAACTTGTACAAGGAGCATTGGCAAGGACCTGAAAGCATGGTTTTGCAAATGTGTCCGTGTTTTACTTTTTCAAAAGTGTTATAATGTAGGTACAAAAAAAAGTGATATACCTTTGGTGACTGTGGTATAGCCTGTGGCCATGGGCAGTGGCCAGATTGTCCAGGTAATGGCATAAGGCGATGACCTGGACAATCTGGATACTGCCCATGACCATGTGGTAAAGTTTTTCGAAATTGGGATAGGTGTGAATGGGAACAAAAAAGTTTGCTTGTGGGTACAGGTTGAAATGCTGGATGGGAGTGCAGCAAACATGCATGAGGAGGGTCAGCAAGAACTTCAAAGCGTGGTTTTGCAAATATGTCCTGTATTTTTTTTAAAGTGTGAAAATATAAGTAAACAAAACAGTGATATAGTATTGGTGTCTGGGCAATGGGCGTGGCCGTCAGCAGGGAGAAATGTGTGCTGTAATTTGCTTATTGGAGCATGCAGCATGGGCAAAGCAGAGGTGTAAATAGGAACAAATATCCTGCTTGCCTTTACAGTCTGCACTTTGCAGTCTGCAGTGGTAGACTAGATTACAACAATCTTGCGCGACAAGCATTAGCAAGGACCTAAAAGGCATGTTTTTGGAAATATGTCTTGTGTTTTATGTTTTATTTTTGCAAAGTGTAAGAATGTAAGTAAAAAAAAACTATCGATATACATTTGGTGCCTGGGTAGTGTGCCTGGCCCTAATCAAAAGCAAATGTGTACTCTGATTTCCTTATTGGGGAAGGCGGCATGGCCGAAGACCATGTGCCATGGATTTGGAGACTGGCCATGGCTGCAAGCCATGAGCACTAGCCATTGGTTACATTGTTAGGGCAGAGTGGACACTGAGCTAGGATGCAGGGTAGGTGCAGTGAATAATAGGGTTGGTTTGGTTTGGCTGCGTTCATGGTGGAGCATTATGCCGTAGGCAATTGAACGATGATTTCCTTTCCCAGCATCTGCTGCTGATAACGACAGACATAAGTATGTATTGCAAAAACATGTTTCTTAAAGGAGGTTTATAGTTCTTTCATATACATGAAAAGAGGAATTATTAATAACTTATATACAGTGATGTAACACCATGAAACATTTTCACTAACAAAAACCTATTAAATTGACAGAAAACACTTTGTTAAAGGATGTTACAGTTAAGATGCATCCCAGCCTTGGGACTCCTCTCCTCCAGTAGTTAGCCAGTGATGTCCCACCATGGCATCCGAAATGCAGATGCAAAAGATTTGTAGAAGATTTTTAAGTGGCACTTGGTGTGTGGAAACTTACTATGGTCATAGGGATATATGTGAAGTTTGTGGAAGTGGTTGGTGGATGGATGTGTGACTGTTTAAAAGCAGGCATTGAGGGAGTGTTACAAATATAAGATTAAAAAGGGTAGAATGGCTGCCCTGTGCGACGGTGTGCAACGTGCCATCCAGGTCTTTTACTGATCCATGGCCTGAAAAGGGGACTGTGCAGACCGTGGATCGTTATATCATCAATTTAAGGACCATCGATTATGGTCCTTATTGTATGCTAGAGAAAAGCATTTGGGACAGAAAATTGTTCTGTCCTTTTATATTTTTCTCTAGTATACAATTGTCCATTAGCACCCTGGAAGGGGGAGGTAGCCTATCAAGTGGCTAGGAACGTGGGCTTGAACTGCCGGTACAGGCCCGCATTCCAAGCCACCTGGTGGCTGGAGCTCCCCACTGCCATCTGCCCCCCCCACCCTCCGTTCCATTTCTTTTTTGAACCCATCACCCCCTACTTACCTTATTCCGGATGCAGCGGGTGACGCCACCGCATTTGCTCCTTGGCTTCACCTCCCGCAGGCCAGCATGGAAAGGGAAGCAGGGGCTCTATGAGGTGGAGGAAGACAACCTACTACTTGCTATGAAAGGAACAGCCTTTCTGAGAGCATTGCGGTGGTTGGATTGGGTGTGGTGGTGGTCCCGTAGGAGTATTGTCGAGGTAGTCCACGACTGATTACAACGTTGCACTCATTGCATTTCACTTTGGTAGCTTTAGCCTTTGGCACATACCCAACAGTAGTAAAGAACTGCCACACCCATGATTCTCTCTTGGTGCTAGAGGTAGGCACTGCCTCTACCTCATGTTCTTAGTCCTCTTCATTGTCTTTGGAAGTACTGCACTGTGTAGGTCCTCCAGCTGCTGGTGGTGGCTCTTGGGGAGGAGCGATGGCTATAGCTGATGCAATTTTTAAGATAAATAACAGTTTTGCTAATAGTCTTCCATCTATGTGCTCTGTGCTAGATTGTTCATGGATAGTAAGTAAGAATAGGTGTAGGAGCTATGCAAGGGTAAATCTTGAACTTGAAAGTTCCTAGATCAGCAGAAAATGCAGTTCCAAACTGTTCACGAAGCACAGACCCGTTCATGATGGGCGAGTGCGTTCACGGACACGTCATCATGCAGAGCGCGTGTGCAAGGTCACGTGGCACTGTCCGGAAAGTCTGCAATGATGTCAGATGTTCGTGGATGTCGAAAAAGTGTCAAAAAGTGTACAGATGTGTTAAAAATGATGCTAGAAGGTGGGCAATTGCAGAGTTTTATGGCGAATCTTTGTAAATTGGACACATATTTTGCTATATTGGTGTAAGTATGATATTAGTAAATTATAGGAAATTTGCATGCACTGGTAAAAACCAATGAAATTCCCTGAAAAAATGTTGTTAACGGTACGTTATGGTTAAGTTGCACTAATAAAAACCCATGAAATTCAATGAAAAAACTTTGTTGAAGGGACATTATGGTTACAAGTAAAACTAAAAAAATCAGAAAATTCGACATTTATGGTAAAATAAACAACCATAACTCATGCCACTACCGTGCACTGCTAAGACTTTCTCTCCAACAAGACGTTTTCCTCTATAGTACGATTAATGAATACAACGTGTGGTTGTGTACAAGGAATACAATCAGTATTCACTTGGTACCATTATGAAAAAAAATGATTATATTTTGTTATGAACTACATTTTATTTTGTTTCAGAGTTGATATTATGGAAGAAAGGAGAGAAATGTATAAAGGTATTTGGTAAGTTGTTTAATAAATCATATATATATATATATATATATATATATATATATATATATAATGCACATATACAGAGTTGTATTTTTTTATGTTATTTTGTATAGCCGCGGCTATAGCAGTCATTCAATCAATTGCTGGGTTTTGCTTGCACGGCTAAGTCTAGCAATGACTGAGTTGCTTTTTATTTGAAGCTAAATTGTTTCCCCTGTTAACATTGTAACAACGGCTATAAAACAATTGAGGCGTTTGATTACTGAAACTACATTAAATAAATTACAATATTTTTTAAAATATATTGTTGCAGTTTCTGTTCCTTTTTATCTATTTTTATAACTTTAAAGGTGGCCCTTAAAAGTGCAATAAGTGGAAAAAGGGGATTGGAATAGGGGAGGAAAACACATAAAGATGAAACATATAACAAAGGGAATTAAAATAAAAAGAACATTTTTTATGTATTTTTTTTCAAAACATCTTTATAAAAAAGGGGGGGATATTGCCACTGCCACTTAAAAAAAATAACGATGACAGGTAATCTGCTGTTGTGCAATTAACTTCTGCATTCATTAAATGTGGCACCTTCCTTGACTACCCATTTGCATCATGTTTTACACATGACTTGCAACATGGTAAGATCGGGTATCGGTAACAGAGGAGTGTGTGTAGGGGATAGTGCTGCTGATGTAGAGGCTTCATTTCCAGTTGGAGTTGTTGATGCACTGGTGAATGCAGGTTCTGCAGGTGGTGCAGATCACGTTCTATGCAACGAATGGGCCCCATGCATTTTCCTTTTGTGATGTTTGTGTGCTTTTCTATACTCATCATCCACCTCATCACAATGGACTTGCACTATATGGTTTATCATTATTGATGTTCCCAGGCTTTGAGAACATCAGAAGGCCCACGGCGTAGAGTCTTGTTACAGAAGATGCAGAGTACCTCTTCTGCCTCTTTTCTTGCACAGAGTTCCTTCACTTTGAAGAAGTGCCAACTGTCTGCTGTTTTTTTTTTCATTCCGGTTTGCTTCTTCATAGTTGGTGATGGATTGTCGACCCAAATGATGACGTCGTCACTACTCATGCTCTCATGTTCAGACATGGTGGAATGTCTAAGAGGGAAGGAAAAAGTAAAACTTTAAAAAAGACAACACAAAAAAACAATGCTGCAAAAAATGAAAATGTTTTTTAAAAAAAAGTAAAACAAAAAATACACAAACTGAACAAATCACAGGACAAAGGGAAAAAGGCTTAGGGGGAAGTGGGTAAAAAGGATAAGGAATTTAAAAAGGAAAGTACCAAAAGTTCTTGCAGTTACTCAGATCACCTTTCACTGGCAAGTACAGAAAGCAATGATGAATGTAAACTTCTTTTTTGTGTGTGTGGTTATTATTCGTGACTACATACTTCCGCACCAGCTGATTGGACAGTGTAGTATGCGCGGATTTCCTCATACAGAGTGGACATAGCCGCATCAATTCATCTGCACGTGCGATTGGACAGTCCGTACGCACTGATGACAATGATGCATAGAGGCGAGGACTTAGCCGGTGATATGATTGGAGAGTGGAGCGCAGGGATGTGTAGCAACGGGATTACATTTTGTCATGCTATTAGCTGATTTTGCACGCACGGGTGACGGCAACGGCGTGGGTGTAGTTACATTCATGAATCCCGGTGTGCGATTGGTTCGTTTGTTGATGAGGCTAAGCAGGTAAGCAGCGGATGATGCGATTGGGTGGTAAAAAGATGTGCGAATGCGCGTAGCCACGTGAACGCAATTTTCGAACCAATTGGGCCTTTCATTGATGCGTCTACACCACCTTCACTTTGCTGTATTTAGTCACAAATGCACATTTAGTAGGTGCGGCTATAAAATTCATTTCTCCAAAAAAAATGTATACACATATATATATACTGAGGAAAAAACTTTAGTTCCAGGGAAGTTAAGGTGAGCAATACATTGTAACAAAACCTTTGAAATTCAAGGAAAACTTTAGTTGCAGGAACACTAAGGTGAAAACTTAACGCAACAAAACATCTGAAATTCAGCTAAAGCCACCTTAACTTCACGCCCCCTGTTGTGCATCCTATGACCACAATGATGACATCACTGATGACATCACTAATTACATGTATGAGAACACTGATGACATTACAAATTACATCACTGATGCCATCACTGGTGACAACACTGATTACATTGACTATAACTGAATACATCAATAATGGAATTAGACATAACTTCATTGATAAGTTAGCTTATGAAAAGTTTGATTGCCTATTAACAGTTTAGGCCGTGTACTGGCAATAACAAAGGATGGGGTCACTGGCCAACACCAATGACTGTGCCCCTGTGTTGTAGATGTTGGGGTATGCGTCCTTCCACTGGGGTGCGATGCGGGAGGGATGGCGTCCGGAAGTCAATTTTTCTTGGCCTGGGCTCGGCCCTGGCTGAATTACCTTTTTTCTCTTTGGGTTTGGTATCTTGTTGAGCTCTGATGGTATCTGCCTGTTGTTTGAAAGGAGCAGTTGTAAGATCTGTAGCTAGCGCTAGAGCCTCGAAAAGAGAGAAAGGGATGATGCTCCTTATCTGAGGGAGCCGATTTCCCTTGTTGTGTCAGTGTCGAACTTGATTTCTTTGTGTTGGTCGGCAATCTTTTTCCCAAAGAGCTCTTGACCATCAAAGGGCATGTCCAGAATTTGTGCTTCGACCACGTGTCTAAATTTGGTGGCCTTCATCCAGGCTTGACGTTGCAAGACCGTGCCGTGAGCCATTTATCTAAACCCACAATGGGCGACATCTACCACAGCATCTATCATACTGTCCAAGGTGCTCTCACTGTCCGTGACTATGATTTTAGCTTTCTCTTGTAACTCAACTGGTAGGTGTTTAACCAGTCACGACATTCTGGACCACAGCTCCCTATCTAATCTGGCCCCTACAGCTAATGATGCAGCCACTGACACCCTTTGGCCGTAGCCTCGAGTTTGCGTCCCTCCTTGTCAGGTGGGGCTGTGAGCAGAGCGGATGGATACTGAAGTCTTTTTCTTGCCACCATCGTCACCCAAGAGTCGGGTTTAGGATGACTTCTTAGGCACAAAGGAGCCGAATCGGGGGCCTTGTACTTCTTCTCAGGTCTCGCCACCAAAGCAGGTGTGGAAAGCGGAGTGGTCATTATCTTTCCCCATGCCTCCCAAATTGTGTCCAGGATCGGTATTGCGGTTACTGACCGACGTCTTATGTCCCTATGTTCATAAAGAACTGAGGCCTTCTCAGAAGCAACCCGGATTTGAAAAAATCTCAGCTGATTTGGCAATGGTTAAATGAAACAATACTATATCATCAGGTGGGGAAGCTTCCTTGGAGAGTCATGCTTTCTCTGCTTCTCAATGACATGGGTGTCCCATTCATCTGGCTCCGTGTCTGGTGTATCTATGGGAAGCTCACCTTCCTCCGGCTCGTCGCCCCTGCATGACAGGGTCAGAAAAGTCCCTGAAAGGGTTGTCTGCATTGTCTGGTTCCATCAGATCCTCCATGGGGGACTTCATGCCACTCCGACACTGTGATAGTAGATGGGGCCCTCGGTTCCTGGGTCCTTCGTGGTGAGGAACATGGTGGGGAGGAGGAGAATGCCTCCGTCTTTGCAATGCTGATGGTGACCTGTGTCCGTCTGGGTGAGTCACTATATTGTGATTGCTGCCTATGATGACTGCTCACTGAAGGTGAAGAGTGTTGAGTGCGGGACACAGAGGACCTGCTTCATGAGGGCCTGCCTGCTCTTTCATTTGGTAGAGCGGTATTCAAACTAGCTCTCTGTCTCCTTTAAAGGTCCTCCATTAATCTTTGCATGGATTGCATTAGGGCTGATTCAAAAGGATCCCCTATGTCTTCCATGACTGGTTGCCTGTGTGGACTATGCTGTTTAGGCTGTGCTGTGCAAGGACTCCTCCCCCTCTGAGTACGCCTTCTGCAGAATGAGGTCTGGCAATTCTGCCATTTCTTCTATCAGGACAGTTGTGCAGCCCCTCCTAAACTCCCTAACTGTTTAGCTTGTGACTCCAGGGCAATGAAGGTGAGAAGCCCCCAGGCCTGCTGGTAAATCGCCCAACAGAGTCAATAAAGGTACATCCCAGGAGGGAATAAGACCAAGTGAGAGTACGATTAAAGGCTGTTTATCTAAAGTTAGGGCAAACAGAATCTATTCTGCTCCCGCTGAGAGCGCTCTGCAGAAAACATGTTACAAATTGTTTTTATACAAAGGTTGTGTCATCAAGCAAGGAGAAGGCCTAAGGGGTACAGAGTTGATTGGGATTGGACACTAAGAGGAGGCACCTATAGGTGCTATATGGTCGGTGATGGCTGATTAGTCCATGAGCATGTGACAGGATGATGTGTTACGTGGGGTCAAACGTTCAGCTGAGCTCATCAGTCCGACAACCGATGGGTTGACACATTGACATCCTACCTCTGTAACATTTGCCCTTGTGGCCACACATTCTCATCCATTCATACTTTTGACCGGTTCGTCTGGCAGCAAGGCCAGCAGTTTGCACGTGTAAAAACAAGGCATGCTTATTCATTACTGAAACATCAATTATGTGTTTCTATCAAGGATATCACTCTCTTGTTCAAAAATAGTCGAATACTGAGTTGGGTGTTGTGGGGTCAGTGTATGGTCGGGGGTATTCATTCAATATTGACAAGGGGAAGGTTGGAGTATATGGTTGCTGTGGCTGGATTACAAATGATATATTTCATCTTGGACATGCATTTCCTTGGAGGGGCTTCAGTGACTAAATGTCCAAACAACATAACTCTTTACAAAACTAAGGTGATTCGAAATGGGCCAAGGCCCCCTTTCATGGTTTTATTCTCACACTACATGGTGGCTCAAAGCCTTTCTATTTGCACGTAACATATTACCATTCCTCGTGTAAATGGCTGGTTTACATTTGAGGGGAATAGGCTTAAGACACACTTCTATCTCTACACAACTGGACAATATAATAGCAAAAAACAGGGATTGGGGGGGGGAGGAGAGAGAGAGAGAGAGAGAGAGAGAAAAAGAGAGACAGAGAGAGAGAGAGAGAGAGAGAGAGAGAGAGAGAGAGAGAGACCGCTGACAACTAATCACATAATAAGGGCAGCCAAAGGTGACTAGATTTCTCTAGCAGTGTACATACAATTACATTCAGTATTGTCAACAGTGAGGTAGCATTGTGTGAGCTTGCACAGATCTATAATCCGTTACTTGTTGTTGTGAACTTAATAAGTCGTATATATATATACATATATATACATATATATATATATATATAGCACACGATTATGTATTTACATTGCTTACTCATAAGCCTTCTGAGGTTAGCAGCAGGTTTATGTGACTTTGCACACAATGAGGAGGCACGCTTACGTTCATGTAAGTCAGAGGGACGGTACGTTCACCGATTTAAGGGTCTCTTTGGTTGTTGACTTTGCTCTGGGGTACACAGGGATTATGTTGTTATGGCCAGAGTCTGTGGGGTGCAGGGCATGTTTACAGAGACAGATAGCCCTGGCTCTGGTCCTCTCCCCCTGGGCTGCATCTGAATCATTGGAGGGAGTCAGACGGCAAGTGATACAGTGTGGATTATGTTGCATTCCTGCTGCCAGCCTTCTCATGGGAACCAAGTGGCTGTGTGGACGGCAGAGAGGAGGTGGTGGGGGGTGGGGGGAGAGCCGCGTTGGCTGTGCGCGCTTGACGGAGATGGCTGCAGGCAAATCTAAATGGCTTTTTGCTATTTGCAAATGTAGTCTGTGTTTTACAAAATGGAGTCCTGGTTTTGCTATATGAGGGTGTGCATGGGGATATGGCAGCACCCATGGATGTACTTGCACGAAAGGGGTCATGGTTCCCGGAGGTGCTCCCGCATGGGTGCCCCAGTGCTGGGGCCCTGGACCTGAATCAGCCATGGCTGAGCCCACCCGGGAAGCATAGGAATAAGGGGTAGAGGGGTCTTTAGTGTCCCCTCCTTCCACTCATTCCCCCATTTCGTTACATAAGTAACGAATAATTTAACTGTCCCAACCTTTTGCGTTCTTCCTCCTCTGCCACTGCCTCGTCCCATGCAGGGGTCCCTTTAATTGGCATCCATGCCATGCATACCGCTCTGAGGCTGTGTCCTCTTCTAGCATACTGTTACGCTCACCTGATCTCCACAGGGGTGCTGAACGGAGCTGGATGATCTGGTGGTGAGTGGTGTCTTGTACTCCCCTCCGATACGAAAGCAGGCTTGCCTAGAAAGGTAACCCAACCATGTAGATGAGGGCACCTCCCGCCTCCTGTGGAGTCCTCTTGCACCCCCCCACTATATCTCACCTTTGATTTATGAATAGCGGGCTCTCTGTCCTGCCACTGTTCGCAGGGGTGCATTGTTGTTCTAGGATCTAGTTACTTCACTGATCCTATTGAAAGTTCCAGACAACTGTGACTCTATGGTAAGTCTTATTCCAAAGATATGGATAGCTAAGAGTTTAGTTGCAAAAGTTCACTCTGTATCTTTCTTTACAGATTCCCTCTTCGTGCATACGATGGAGCGAGATTCTTGGTAGCTGGCTTCCCAAGGTAAGATTTGTGCCAGTGCTTTCTGCACCACTAACCTGCTGCTTTTATATTCTGCAGGTGCGGAATATCCTGAACCAAGGCTGCGTGATGAAGAATTGTGTGATTGTGAGGATTGCTCCCTTCAGGTGAGAGCTGCCTCGTGCAGGATTATAAGTCAGAATGAGGCCTTCCCACTGCTCTGCTAACCTGATGTCTTCTTTCTGTTTTACAGATTCGGCAGTCCCAGAGCGGCGATTGGAAGATGAAGCGGAGATCGAGTGATGACGTTCTGATGGTTCGCTGGTATGTATTAGTGTGACGCTGAACTGCGATGAAGAGCATGTGGTCTGCAAGGCTAATCTGATGTTCTTTCCTTTTCAGTTCTGAAGAAGCGTGGACTCCTGAGCGGCCGCGATGAAGTGACTTGTAAGTATCTTGTTCTGCTCTTCTTTCTCACTCTTCTTTGCAGGTAACTCGAGACAACTGGACGGGCATGGCTGATGGCTGGCCTGGAGCTGCAGACACGGTGAGCGTTACGCTGCAGGAGTGCATAATAACGCGAAGCGTGTTCTGTATGAAGGGTGAGGCTTGTATAGTCTTCTGAAAGTATTTCTCAGGTAAAGTAGTTCCAGCAACCACACCCAAGCAAATAGTCCAACGGCGAATAATCCCTTCACCCTGCCTCATATTGGTTTGCACGTGCCGCTCTGGGTCTGAAACGTGCCATGTTGGTGATGACAGTATGAGACTGGCGCCAATGGCGCCAGGACCGATTCCAGGAAGCCCCTGCAAGATTCCTTGGGGCCTTCAAGGCCCCTATGGGGCCCAAAACCTTGGGCAGGGTGGTCTGTACCTGATGTTTGGGGGTATGGACCGTGACACATACTCATCAGGGGTGCAGCTCATATATTTACACCCCCCATCACCTTCTAGGTCCACCCATACTTCCTTGTACCAGCACAATTATCTGGGTTCTTTTATAGTTGTGTGATATAAGCTATCAACTATGTGCCCTGTGTTGTATATGGCAGTCATTCTATATTTGGAACCTGGGGCATCACCTGTTTGTACCTCTGCCTTGTGTTTTATCTGTGCCACACCATTTGTACGTCCCATTGTCACCATCATTAGCGCACCATTTGGTACTGCATTTGCGCAGCATCGAAGTCCCAGTTGGCGCACACACAAAAAATCAGGAGTAAGAACACGATGAGAGGTATGAGGAGTTTTAAAGTCATTCCAAGCCAGGAGGGCACCCACGAGAACAAATTGTCCAACCAGGTGCTGGGATGTGCCCCTCCTTCATCCTTCATTCATTCGCCAAGGTCGTGTACCACGGCTATCACATGTGAGAGGGAGCCATTCTCAGTGTCGGCAGAAGGTACAAATGTGCAACATGTGCTCCTGATTTTTCGGAAAACACCTCCATTGATCGCTCTTAGTAGATCCAATACATATTGATTCTGCTTCATCATCAACCGCAATGCTCGTAATTCTGCCTTGATGACATTGATTCCTTCTTCTGTGTCGTTGGCCAACTGGATCAACTCCCACCTGGTGATCTGCAGCCACTTGGCATTCGCTCTTGCCTGGTTGCTGGGAACAAGGGATGCAAAAAACGTCTCTACTGAGCTGAATAGTCGGTATTTATCCGGTATCTGGCTCAGCAGTTCGGATGACTTGGTGGAAATATAGTTGGACGACCGCCTCCTCCTCCTGTATGCGCCTTGCACTCCTTCCTCGTCTGAGGCATATGCAGGTTTCGGCTCTGGTGGCGCTGGGGAAGGTGCATCTTGGATTGTTGCAAGTTTGTGCTTCCTGTTGATGTGGCTCTCGGGGATTACCATTCGTGCAGAGTGCAGTGTTGCCAGAGAGCACGTTCCTTTCCATGACTGCAGGAGATGCAGGTAGGCCATGCTGCCACAAATCCAATACGTGTCCATTAAGGCTGCAGTTCCCGTCTTCATATCAAGAATTATGAGGGCTTTGCTACAGTTCTCGTTTCTCCCCACGTCCTTCTTCCCTTCTCCATGGAAGCATAGTTCGTATTAAATATTGTTCTGTAATTTGAAGGGCTTTTCGATAGTGGTGACCCATGTGAGTTTGCTTATGTGTTCAGTCCACGTGGGAGCGCATGTTCTCTGTACCCATGAGAGTTTATCTTCGGCTAGGCCTCGCAGCGCTTCAGCTTTGCATAGTATTTCTTCCTTCTGCCACTTGTTGTCGGCATGCAACGTCCCTTTTATTACGAAAAAAAGGTTCTTTCATGGAAATCACTCCTTACGGCCAGGATTAACATGTGCGTTCATTCTGTAATAGTTCGAAAGCCACTGTGTGTGCTTGAAATGTATTTTTTTTCCGGCACAGCGTGAGATGTATAAGACATTGGGCCTCTGCAACTGGGATTTCTTGTGGCAATAACACCTTGGGAGTGCCTGAGGTATGAGGGAGCAGACGTAGCAACCCTCATTAGTTGTTTGTTGGGCTGTGTGGCTCATGTCGGCATACCATTTATTTGTTTGATAGGGGTGCTGAGGGCTATCAACTGTATCTAAGCCAAATTTATATTCTTCTTCCCAATCATCTATCACTGCTTCTCTCCGCTTTCTTCTTAACATTTCCTCTTCAGCTCCCCATCCTTGCTCATCGTTCCCAAGAACATACAAATTATCGTCAATACTTAACATGGCTCTGCTCTTATTACCCCCTCCCCCGAATGTTGAGCTAGTGGGCATGTCTGTTTCTTGTGTTGCCACAGTTGTGGGGTATGGGTGGTTCTACACCCATGTGAGTTCTGAGGGAGTTTTGTCTTTCATTGTATATACACTAAAATGGGAATCATTCACCTTTTGGGGTGGTGTGGGGGCCTGTGTTGTGGTGTTATGGGTAACACTTGTATTGACAGCATTGTTATGTTCATTTTCTGGAGTCCACGCACCCCATATTAACCTTGCCCCATCCCAAATCAGATGGGTCCTTTCTTGATTGTCTCCATGCCTGCTCCCCCCTGGCCAGCATCAATTGAAATGTACACTATGACCCAGTACAAAAACAGGCCAAACAATACCGAAAAGAATACCACTTCACACACAAACAATACACACTCATACGGATAGCTAGGATACGGCTCTCTCCTCCTTCTACCCCTATCTACACTACCCCTAGTTGTCATTGGAGGCTCGTCCATGCCCAGTGATAGTCCTACTAAAAGAGAGATAAGCATTTGTTAATCATGCATAGCATTATCATATTTTCCTTACAATCATAAATTGGTCACTTGCAGCCTATTTTCTAGTGTCACCCTTTCATCAACCTTTTCATGTTATTCTGTCATCAAAAAAATACATTAGTATGCTTGCACGATTATTTAAATTTTTCTTATCCCTTAGTCTTTATCTAACATTCAATGTGATACCAGCTCCTGACCCCTTCCAAGTATTAAACTTGTGCACTACCCCCTCACTCACCTTCCTGGGTGTCTTGATAATTTATACTCCCACGGGCCCTATGTATGTCTGTCAAATGTATCCAGTATCTCAATCCCTCCACCTTAACAGCTGTAGGTGTACAAAAGATCACTTTATATGGGCCATGGAATCTCGGTCCGTTCCATCTGCTCACAAAACTTCTCACGTATACCATGTCACCTGTCATCAGCTGGCAGTTTGTGTTTTATGTTGGGGGGCCGCTGTGTCTGTTGCCGTATCTTGTGTGCAGGGGGGTGATATTTGCTTTGTTATTGCACGTGCTGCTTTTGTTAATTTTCTGAGGTACTCGTGGAATTCTTCATCTAGAGTAGTGGCACTCTGATGGGCGTCTGATTGTTTGCACAGGGGTGAATGGACTGTATGCATTCTCCTACCTGTCACAATTTCATGCGGTGACAGGTGGTGGTCCTTGCTGGGTTGGTTCCTCATTTCAAAAAGCGCCAGGGGTAAACAATACACCCAGTTCTTCTTGAGTGTGTGGCATAGTTTGGACAGCCTACTCTTGAGCAAACGGTTTATTTTTTCAACAACGCCGTTCGATTGCGGATGAGAAATTGTGCAAAGCTTGTGGGTTATGTCCAACATCGCAGTAATGTGCTTGAACATGTCATTTACAAAGTGCGTTCCGTTGTCAGAACATATGACATCACAAATGCCCCAGCGGGGAAACACCTCTCTCACCAGGAACTTAGCTGCACACCGTGTGCCTCGATGAGCGCAGGGCCCCGCTTCCACCTACCGGGAGAATGGACACAGGACAACGATCAAGTACCTGGCCCCGTTACACCACTCTCCCATGTCGGTATAATCTATATGCAGCTCTCTAAAGGGCCCTTCTGGTTTTGGTAATGTTCCTCTCAGGGTTCGTAGCGTCATGCCAGAGTTATATGTTTGACAGGTAATACACTCTATTATTAGTTTTGTGACTTGTTCCTGTATTCCAGGGGCAAACAAATTTTCTTGGATGTTTTTGCGTTGTGGGCTGGGAAATGCAACTGTTTAAATGATACTTCTAGTCATTTGGTTGGCATCACTACCTTGCCTGTGGTGTTTTGTCTCCATAATAGGTCCGTGGGTGACTGACTGCATCCCCTTTTTACACACATTTCCTTTTCCTCACCAGATGCATCGTGCTGGAGCTTGATTATTTGGGAAACTGGCAATGAGTTAAAGCCCTCATGTTGTGTCTCTTCTACGGCCTTTTGCACTATGTACTCATCTGCCGGGCTCTTAGGTAAATAAGAGGCTTCTTTGACGGCAGCGTCTGCTGCCGCGTTGCCTAATGAGATGACATCATCACCTGGGGTATGGGCCTGACATTTCACGACTGCGACGAGTGTGGGTTCCTTCAGAGCGTCGCTCAAATCTCCTAGTAATGCTGCATGTTGCACTGGGACCCATCAGTTCTCCGGAATCCCCTTTTACCCCACCGTGCTAGTCCCCCGTGACCGTGGTTGCCATGTATGCGGAATCTGTGCAAATTGTGACCATACATCCTTTTGCTGCATGGAGTGCTTCTATCAGTGCCACTGGTTCTGCTGCTTGGGCCGCAAAATGTGGGGGCAACCTTTTTTGCACAGTCACTTCAAACTTCCCATCTTCTACCCGCACTACTGCTGCTCCTACGTGCTTTTCTCCCGTTTCACAATCTATGGAGGCAGATCCGTCCACGAAGTAAACCTCTCCCTGTGATAATGCAGTTTCATGTGCCTTTTGTGTGTCTTCATCATTCCCTGTGTATGTGGCGCAATCATGCTGCTGCATGTCTTCTACCGTGCATGCCTCTGTAATGAACGTGGCTGGGTTTACACTTTTACACCGCACTATGTGAATGTTGGCACTGAAAATGATCAGTTCATATGCTGTGGCCCTTTGGGTGGTTAATATACTCTTTGATCTCTCAAGTATGGCGAACAGGGAGTGCTCTACGTATAACATGACGTATAACATGACGGAGCATCCCATCACGATAGTGGAGATTTTTTCTATTGTGAACGCGGCGGCTGCGAGAGCCTGTTCGCATGCAAAGTGTCCTTGCATTACTGCGTCAAGTGTTCCACTGTAGAAAGGTTTGTGGCCCAGGGATGTCTTTTTTGTCAGTACGGCTGTCATGAGTGTGCTGTTGCAGTGCGAGAAAAGATAACATTTCTGCTCATAGTTTGGGGTCGCGAGAACTGGTGCAGTAGATATCAGTTCCTTGAGTGTGTCAAAGGCTATGTGCATTTCTTGTGTCCATTGCAACTTAGTGTTCTCCCTATGTGCTTCTTTGAGTGCCTGTAGCAGGGGCTTCGTGTATGATGCGTAGTATCCATGCGCGGCAGTAGTCACACATGCCGAGGAACTTCTGCATTTCCTTTACTGTACTAGGCTCTCTTGTTGCATTTATTGCTGCTGCTCTGTCCGGAATGATCCTTTTACCATCTTTGGAAATCAGCTGTCCTAGATATAATACTTCTGTTAGACAATATTGCAGCTTCTGTCTATCCACCTTGTCCCCTTCTGTGCAAGATGTGTCAGAAAGAGGATTGAATCCTTTCTGCATTCATTTTCATTTTTCACGCAGACCAACAGATCGTCTGCGTACTGAATTATGGTGCCCGCTGTGTGTATGTTCCTGAGGTCTGCGTGTAGTATTCTGTTATAGATGCTGGGACTCTCGCAATATCCTTGGGGCAGCCTGCAATGTTCATACCTTTTTCCCCCTAACGTGAATGCTGTTAAGTACCAAGACCCTCGATCTAGTGGGATTGAAAAGAATGCATTTTTCAGGTCCACCACCGTGAAGTGGGTGGCTTCTGTTGGGATGCTGCATAGTATTGAGGCAGGATTTGGAAAAAGAAGGAATTCTTTTTGTACTACGTCACTGAGGGGGCGTAAATCTTGGATCATCCTTCATGCCCCTCCCTTTGCTTTCTTGATTGGGTAAATGCAGGTGTAACAAGGTGAGTTTGATGTGACTATTATGCCCTGTACCATTAGCGCGTAAATTGTATCTTTTGTTCCCTCCTCAGCTTCCCTGGATATGGGGTATTGCTTCACCCGGGGTAAAATAGCCTCAGGTTTCAGTTTGATCTTTACTAGTGTCACTTCATGTAGCAGCCCGACATGTGGGCCTGTGGTCCGCAGTTGCTGCGGCACTTGAGACATGTCTTCCTCAAAGTAAGCTGGTGGGGCTTTGATCATCGCCACGAGAGGCAGCTGCACCTCTCTCCTTTGAATCATGATGTCACAAGGGATTGCAATTTCCATTACTATTTCCCCAGCGTCTTCTGCATCACAAAAAAGTTCTTAATCAGTTAAGTCTTGCAGGGCCTTATTGGTGTCGATGCACAGTACTGTTCTCCACTGGCATCCCTGCATGTCCATTGCGATCACTGCTATCCTCTGGGCTGACACCTGCACAGCGTGTATGTCTAGCGACACGATGGATCCTAGCACTATTTCTGGGCCTGCTACTGGGCAGAAAATGAATTCTGAAGGCACTCTCCATTTGTTATTCTTTAACTCTGGCACTACTCGTGTTAGTATTCTCAGCTCTTGTATGAACATGTCAGGATTCACAGGTATGTCTCGTGTTTGCGGGAAGTCTGCCTGTGTGTGTATTACTAACATTGCACAAATTGTACATATGCCTGGCGTGGAGCACACTATCCCTCTTTCTGTAAACGAGATGGACATATTGAGTTTGCTGAGAAGGTCGCTTCCCAGCAGGTTAACGGGCGATTCCTCGTAATACAGCAGGGGGGCAGGTACAGTCTTTCCCCCCACCGTTATGTCTAGCTCTTCTGTGTATGGAACCTCGACCACTGCCTCAGAGAACCCCTGCATTTCCAAAGTCCGATTAGAAAGCAGGAGCCTGCCTTTGTTGAGGCATGATTTTTCTGCTGCCGAATCCACGATGAAAATTAATTGTATGTTTCCTATTGCTGCCCCTACGAGTGGTTCCTCTGCTGCATTGCGGGTTACCGATAACACTGGACACGCAAGTGCTCTCTGTGGGCTGTCCTATGCTGAGTGCCACAGGAGTTCGTCCTCATCAAAAACATTTCCTGTCACCACTGCTGTTCCCCTACATGGTGCAGTTGGGGCCCCATTGGTAGTAGTGGCATAACTCTGGTTACGCATGTGGGCGGCATGATTATGGCACTGGGGGTGTGAGGACGTGTCCTGAGGGGGCATTGGGCGTTCGTTCATGTACCTCAGGCTGGCTATCTCTCGTACCGCCACCCATTGGCAGCCCCTAAGGGCTTCCTGGGTGCGGATGTCCGTTCGTGTTTGAATTGTTTGGCCTGCTTCGACATTCTCCCATGAAATGGCCCCACCACCCACAATGCCAACATTGTCCTTGCATTCCCCCTCGTGGCCCTCCATACCCTGTACCTCCTCCCCTTGACCCCCCTGAATCCTCCTCTGTTAGCTCGCCCCCCTCTCGATGGCCACTGTTGTCCCTCATATTGGTTTTCCCCTGCCACTGGCTCCTGACCATTACCTATCCAATTCACCACCATCTGCATTGGAATCCCCATCTGTTCGTCTTCTTCTTCCCGCTCCTTTCCTGCCGCGCTGGTAGCTACCCCTGCACTGACCTTCAATAACTTGCTCTGTACTTATTTAGCTTTGTCTGACAACCGTCACTGCGCTGCTTCTCTTTGATCCTCTTGCAGTGGTGCACTAGGATGCTTTGAATTTCAGGCCAACCCTTGGCTTCTATCCCAGCTATTTTATCAAGGGCTTTCTGCACTTCCTTTGGGAGCCCCCTTTTTATAATGAAGTAAAACAGGGACGTTGATTGGTCCCAGGCCATACCAGTTTCCGCTCTCCACATGTCCTGCACCCGGAGAATGAAGGACATCGCATCTTCCTCATCATTCATTGTACATTGCATCACTGACTGTAAGCCGGGAGTGTCGGGGAATGTTTCCCTCAACGCATCCCACACGCGCGCTCGCACTGCGTTGAACGAGGCCCCGTCATGGTGGTCACAATCTAAGGTTATTCCTGGGAACCCCGCCTTTGCCCAGACCCTATTAGCCTGATCTCCTACTGCGGATACCAGCAAGCTTTTAACATCCCCCACTGCTAAGGGCACTCCTGCTGTGTGTTTTTCGAACGCATATATCCACTTGCTGGTGCCTCCGGAGAGTGGGGGCAGCTGTTTAAGCAAGTTGGCCTTGTCCATTTGAGCCCATGGTATGTAGTTTGGCCTTCCCGCTCCCCGGTGTATCAGAGGCAGCTGTAAATTCTTCCCCCCCTTTTTAGTACGCACCTTCTTTCCTTTCTTTCTGACCACTGCCATACGCCCTGCCCTGTTTCTCAACCTTCCTGTCCATTCTTCTACGGAGGACAACCCTTCTCCAAACGAGGGACCGCCGGTGGCAATTCCTAGCCTTCTGCCCTCTTCATCCTGCTCTTCTATGTCACTCCAGCACTCTTCCGCTCTGTCTGACATTGCCCCTCCTTCCTCTATCTCCCGTTCCCTGTCTGCAGTATTTATTTCTATTATTCGTGTAGGGGTGTCATTTATTCTGAACAAGATCTCTCCCTTCTTCCATCCTTCTTCCCCTGCTCCCACACTCAGTGGGGGAGTGTCGTCCCGGTCTGTCTGTGGGGTGGATGCCCCTCCTCCTTCCCCCAGCGCCATTATGCGGGACAGTGCTGTTTGTGCCATTGTGAGCTGTGATTCTAAATCTTGTGCTAGTTTACCAATATCAAATGTTGAAGTGTCTAGGGGTTGTGTTATACTTTAGCTCTCGTATGGGGGTGGTGCAGTGGCGGATGGCTTGTGTATAGGCGGGGCTATGGGCTGTGCTACATACACAGGATCACTATACCCTTCTGCAGGCACTGGTTTCGACAAAGAGGGATAAACCTGTGTGACCTCTATACTCTTCATCTTGAGTGAGTGGCCCTGTGCTGCCAACTGTTGTCAGGGGAGATGTGCTCTGCTCGCTGTCTTTACCTGGTGGTACCTCCTCGAACAGGCACCACAGATCCAGTATGTCTCTCCTATTATGCAGTTGCTTTCCCTTGTATTTAATATACAGACAAGTGGCAACCATATCTAACATCTCCTTGTCGAAGCCTCCCCTTCAGGCCATACTTGGGGTACTCCTTCCCCCTTCAACTCTACGACCCACTGCTCGTGGTATTTCGTTATTTTTTCCGCATACCCTGGTAGCGTTTTGCAAATATGAGCGAGGGGTGTCTCTGCACCCATTATGTTTCACTCTCAATACACCTTACCTGACATTTCTGTTTTGTACCTATTCACTTCTTATATAACCAAATTAACATATGTTACAATCTTCATGAACCTAAATTGACTGCTTATTCACCTTTCAATATTTGTAACCCGTGCTATTTAGCAGGCAGTTTTTCTTGTAAATCACCAAATCTCCTACCCACTTTATGCACCAGAATTAATCGTTTCACATTCACAATGGACGTTTAACATTTCAAATAGACGACAAAAAACAGACACAAACAGAGTACTCCCCACTGTCCCCAACATTCCTCTACTTCTACCCACTCCCTTGTTCTTCTCTGAGTTTTAACCTCTACCTCCGCCTTGCACCAAATCACCCACTTGGGAGGGACAAAGAGAGAACAAGTAAGACAAAGATCAGAAAAAGCTTTTCTACCTAATACTCCGGGGCTACCTTTTGACCCCTTTAATACCTTCTTTTACTTCAATTTCTTACACCCATATATTCTGTACTAGTCGAGATAGCACTATGCGGCGCCGCCTTCTACTCCCCACGGAGATAGGATCCCTTTTTAACTTCTTGTTCCCTTATATTTCATTACCATCCTAATGGCCATATGCGATAAAATGAGAAATAGTACGAAAGATAGGAAAAAGACCCCAGATTCCCAGAACACCTTCAATCCTCTTTGGTGTCACCTTTTCACACCCTTTGTGTCACCCGAATGATGTCCTTTTATCCCAAGACCCCCTAATCTGACTCCCACCCGTGCCTTTAATATTACTCGCACTTAATACTCACGTGTCCGTCTTGATCCGAGACCCTCTGGACCCGATCGGCAAGGCGCTGCTCCTCACTCAAAGACCACACCCGGCTCCGGTGAGTGGTACGTATGGGTTTTGTTAAGAGGGATCCCGTACCCACTCGCCCTACTGTGTGCGCACGTCTAGGTGTACTGGTTGCCGTAGGCGGGTAGCTCTTGAGGGAGCACGCTCAGGGTCAAAGCAGGGGGCGTCTCGTGCCAGAAGGACAGGAAAGAATGCTATCACGTCAGGGTCACCAATGAAGGTGAGAGGCCCCCAGGCCTGCTGGTAAATCTCCCAACAGAGTCAATAAAGGTACATCCCGGGGGGAATAAGACCAAGACCAAGACCAAGTGAGAGTACGATTAAAGGCTGTTTATCTAAAGTTAGGGCAAACAGAATCTATTCTGCTCACGCCGAGAGCGCTCTGCAGAAAACATGTTACAAATAGTTTTTATACAAAGGTTGTGTCATCGAGCAAGGGGAAGGCCTAAGGGACACAGAGTTGATTGGGATTGGACACTAAGAGGAGGCACCTATGGGTGCTATATGGTCAGTGATGGCTGATTAGTCCATGAGCACGTGACGGGATGATGTGGTATGTGGGGTCAAACGTTCAGCTGGGCTCATCAGTCTGACATCCGATGGGTTGACACATTGACACCCTACCACTGTAACATTTGCCTTTGTGGCCACAAATCCATTCATACATATTTACCGCGTCCATGTAGTTATGGTTAAGTTGGTGTTTCCATAGGAAGAGCATTTTTTGGGTGGCTTATAACTTCGCTCCCTCTGGACGAATCCTCACCAAACTTTGCAAAAAAAATATATTGGCCCACTCTGCAAAGTTTGGTGAGGATTCGTCCAGGGGGAGAAAAGTTATACGGGGGTCCCAAAACTTGTGTTTTTTCCTATAGACATAATGGGAAAAAACTGTGCGCACGGCCACAGGCCAAACCGCTGGACGGATTTACACCAAATTTGCGGCGGGGGCTTGGTCCCGAAAGCGTGCTTTTGCAAATTTGGTGTAAATCCGTCCAGTAGTTTTTTACAAAATGACCAAAACGTAAGGCAAAAAAATTAGTGATATCTGTGTTCGCTTCGCGGACGGACTTCCCTGTTCGCTCCGTGGACAGCACCCCGATTGGCCCATGGCCTTGCGTCATGTCCCCGGACATGCAACGTGTTCGCTGATTGGACGGCGAGGGGCGTGGAGTGCGTCAGATTTTCTGTGGCGCCCACCATCTTGCATTCGCGGACGACCACGGACAGCGCGGTGAAACGTGGATAAAAAATTGTATGTAGTGCTGTGTGTTGGTTTGTAAGAGTGTTTGGGGAGGGTGGGGGAGTATGAGATAGGTTCAATGTTTTGTTTTTTTATGTGCTAGACGTTTTTGTTGTGTTCGATTTGTCCGCGGAGAACACGACTGTTCTAACATTTTGTAAATAAATTAAATGGTGGGGTGTTTAGAGGACAAAGTATGTGTCATTTTTGTTCGCAAGGAAGGTAAAAATGAGCTATCAACACTCGCGGTGTACTTAATTGTTCGTAAATACACAAACTGGGGGTGTCCTCAGGACGCTGTCCGTATTGTAATCTGTCTAGTTGAATGTGTTCTAAGAACACTCGCGGTGTCCCGAAATGGTTGCAATTACACAAAATGGGGGTGTTGTGAGAACGTTGTTTGTATTGTTCGTTGTCAGGGTGAAAGTGTTTTAAGACCACTCCTTTTGTCCGCTAATATTACAATTTCCTATGGGCGTCAACCGACTTTTTGTCCACTAAAGAAACGATAAATCCGGCTGGTGTGCGCCGACATTATGTGATAATCCTATGACTGGCGCTATTGACCTGGCTGACTTGCTTTTGCGACACTAAATCATATCTCCCGCCCCTAAGCCTGATATTATCAAAGCATTCATATTCCCAGCCTCTCTCCGTGACGTTACAGGGTGCGTCATCAAACGCGCCCAGTCGTCTCCAGTGACTTTACACAGAACCCGGAAGAGAACACATATTATGTCACAACAGAGCGTGCCACAATTCGGAATATGAAACAGTGATTTAAAAGCAAACAGCAAGATAGTACATTTTGTAAAGTACATTTATTTGACATCAAATGTTTAGAGAATATTCAGCAATTTGCATTTGTCTTTGTTGTTGATCCGCAAAAGTTCGTGTTGAGGCACGCAATGTTCCTTTGCAGTACAGAGGGTGTTAGATCAGCTTACAACTCAGTGCGCCACAACTCGGAATATGAAATTGTGGTTTAAAAGTAAACAGCAAGATTGTACATTTGGTAAAGTACATTTATTTCACATGAAATGTTTAGTGAATATTCAGCGATTTGCTATTGTCTCTGCTGTCAATCAGCAAAGCCACGCGTTGTTACTTTGCGGTAGATAGGCTGTTGGTTTACGATAAAAGCAGTAAATGGTTGCTCTGATAATCGGAAGGTTGCTCCAACAACGAGCCATTAGACCACCCTATTGGTTGGTATGTTGTTTGTAGCCGCTAGTACTGCGTAAGGGCATATTGGTCCGTGGCGATTGTCCCATAAAATGGTGAGGGTCATGAAGTTGCATATTTGGACCTGCACCTGGCAGTTGAAGACCCCATCCGCTGGAGTCTGTAAATCGTGACATAGGCAAAATGGGGCGACATACCTGTTTTAAAAAACATAAATTAGTCTCACCAGCCGATCTTCATTAAAAATCATCATTTTATTTATTAGGGCGTGAAACTATTTGCTATCGAAGATAGTGCAACGGAGTATGTTAATAATAAAATAATAATATTTTCCCATTCATATAGCGCTAGGAACCGTGAGGTATCTAAGCGGTGCTTATTATTACCCACGGTGTGTGGTGCTCATTTATCGACCACGGAAGGATGAAAGGCTGAGTTTGGACTTGCCAGGATTTGAACTTGCGTCAGCAAGCTGTGCACGGATGTCAAAGCGAGCGTTGTACTCGCTGTGCCACTTGACAGGCTACAGTGAAGTGGCACAGCGAGTAGAGCGCTTGACCGCCTATAGACCGGTTAAATTATTTCTATTAACCCACCCTGTGTCGTCTGCCTTTTTCAGAGCCCTCTAAACGACAGGGGATCAATTCGGCGGTAATAGTGTGCGGTAGAAAACATTATGCCACTTTGAACGAACAAGTTCAACTTGAGCGGTCTTTAATGCTACGCTATTGTAATTATATTTGGTATAAAATAATCTAAAGGGCAACTTACAGTACAATTGCAATTTCCATTGTCTACAAGTAGTGCAGTCCCAAAATACTGATCTGCGTGTGCGAACGATCTTTCGCATAGTGATATAATATATAAAAGTGGTTTCGTTTCAGAAATTTCATCCTTATCTTCTCTTACGTTTTAGCAACACTCCTTCAAGAGAAGTCTTTCATCACAATCTCTGTCTGTCAAGGTCAAAACACAATACAACCTTATAGTCCACTTCGTGAGCCTCTCCAGGGCCCGAGAAAAAAATGGAAGCAGCTGACCTTCACTGTGAACGAGCATAAATTCTTACTTTGCAACATTCTGTGTAAAGCCACCTGTAGAAGTTGGTTTTTGCACGCCATGTTTGTATATTGTTTGCGTGATATTAAAAAAAGTTTGTTTAAGGGACCTTATGGTTCTAAGTACAGCCGAAAGACCCCTGAAAATCGTAAATTATGGTAAGCTATGAAAAATAACTCGCGCCACCACCGTGCACTGCTAAGACTAACACCCAGGACATCAAAGATGACATTGCAAATGTCATTGATGAAATCACTGATGACATCACATGTGTATGTACTTTTCATGGAATTTGTGTACTAGGGATTTTTATTATAATGTTGCGAAAAAAGTGTCAAGGATATTGCAATAAATATCATACCGTTATTAGTGCTTTGAACGATGCATTGATATAAATAGCATTGTATTATGGGATTCTATCTAGTATACTGAGCTACTAATGGAGAAACATAGCATTGTGTGCAGAGTACAAGATGAAAGTATAATATTTGTAATGTTAATATGTTGAATAATGAAATGATAATTGACCTGAAATGTTCAAAAATTCACAAAATGGGGGTGTTCTGAGGACGGTATTCGTATTGTGTGATTGCTTAGCTGTATGGAATGAGGGAATGGCACAGAGAGTAAAGTGGACGCCGTCCGCGGACACCGCAGCTGTTCGTGGACAGGGCATGCTACATCTGGGTTTTTCCAGGAAATCCAACATGGAAAGAAGACTGTACGGATCAGCCAATCAGATGTCGAGGATTTGTGTTGAAAGAGACTGTGTGTGGTGAAGATGGCAGAAGTAGAGAAAGTCAGGGTGTTGGTGCTTGGAGATGTGTTTGTGCATGGTTTACAACAGTACGCTCAATGCAGGCATGTTGCAAAGAACTTTGATGTGAAAGGAGTGGAGGTGGTGTGGAGCACTGTGCCTGATTGCAATGTACAGGGAATTGTACAAGTTTGTGAGGATATGGCCACGATGAACAGTCCGCATGTGGTAGTTTTGCACTATGGTGCTTTCCATTTGGGCAACGTCAGTGCCCCTACTTTGTTGGCTGATTTGGAACACTTGGTTCAAGCCGTAACGAAGATCCTTCCAAATGCAAAAGTAATTTTTTCTGGATTACTACCTAGGGCAATATGGGACAATAGTTCAGTTTTTTGTCCTCAGCAAAACATTGCTAGGTGTGTCATCAACCGAGGCATGTGTGCCTTCATGCTTAGAGCTGGTATGTTCTTCTGTAATAATGAGAATATTGATGCCAGTAATGCTGTTAATTTTAAAGAAGATGGCATCTCTTTATCTTTTACGGGAAATGCCTTTCTATTTTGGAATGTAAGGGTTGCTTTGGAGAAGGTTATGTGAAGATTTTAGGAGTAAAGTAAGAAAAAAAAACAAGAAAAAAAATACAAAATAACAGGTGTCTGTCAAGCATCTGTAAAAAAAACAAAAAAAACGCCAACTTCAAAGGGGAAATGGGGCGCACTATTTAAATTTACATTCACCACGCTCAGATTTTCGATATGTCCGCGGACATGGCGGTAGTCCGCGGACATGAAAATCACTACGAGGGGGTTAGTCTATGTTACATGTATATGAAGTCAGGGATATTATGGTTAAATTGTGCTACTAAAAACCTATGAAATTCAGTGAAAAAACTTTGTTAAAGGGACGTTATGGTTCAAAGTAAAACCGAAAAACCCCTGAAATTTGGCAGTTATGGTAAGATAAGCAACCATAACTCGCGCCACCGTGCACTGCTAACACTAACACCCAGGACATCAAAGATGACATCACAAATGTCATTGATGACATCACTGATGACATCACATGTCTGGCTCCCCCTTTTTCCCTTTACTGACATATCTAGGCCACATGGTTTTGCTCAGTAACAGTCAAGGGGCCTCATTACGACCCTGGCGCTAAGGGATTACTGGTACCGGTAAGGGTACCGGTACCGGTAATCCCTTAGCGCCTGATTACAAGGTCCCTTTGCGGGTTCCCACCTTAACGGCTGGTTTTACCAGGCATAAAGGGTTGGACCCGCAAAGGGACCTTGGTGCTAATTACGGTACCTTCACAATACGCAAAACTCTAATAAGAAAGCAGTTATCTTTTCACTATTCAACATGGCAAGATTATGAATATTGCACCTTCATCATGTATGCTGCACACACTGCCTATGTTTCTGCATGAGTAGCTTACTATACTGGATAGAACTTCATAATAGAATGCTATTTATATCAATGCATTGCTTAATGCACTAATTAGCTCATGATATTTATCCCATTGATCCTTGACAGTTTTTGGTCAGCATTATAAGAATCCCTTGTACAGAGTTTTCATGAAAAGTACATACACATGTGATGTCATCAGTGATGTCATCATTGACAGTTGTGATGTCATCTTTGATGTCCTGGGTGTTAGTGTTAGCAGTGCACAGTGGCGCGAGTTATGGTTGCTTATCTTACCATAACTGCCGAATTTCAGGGGGTTTTCGGTTTTACTTTGAACCATAACGTCCCTTTAACTAAGTTATTTCACTGAATTTCATAGGTTTTTAGTAGCGCAACTTAACCATAACGTCCCTTTAACAAAGTTTTTTCACTGAATATATATATATATATATATATAATTCAACATTATAAACCGACATGCATTCTGCTCTCAATATAACAAGTTAGCATAGGAACTTTCAATAGCACACATATATGTATTTACATTGCTTACTCATAAGCCTTCTGAGGTTATCAGCAGGTTTATGTGACTTTGCACACAATGAGGAGACACGCTTATGTTCATGTAACTCAGAAGGGACGGTACATTCACCGATTTAAGGGTCTCTTTGGTTGTTGACTTTGCTCTGGGGTACACAGAGATTATGTTTTTATGGCCAGAGTCTGTGGGGTGCAGGGCAGGTTTACAGAGACAGATAGCCCTGGCTCTGGTCCTCTCCCTCTGGGCTGCATCTGAATGAATGGAGGGAGTCGGACGGCAAGTGATACAGTGTGTATTTTGTTGCATTCCTGCGGCCAGCCTTCTCATGGGAACCAAGTGGCTGTGTGGACGGCAGTCAGGAGGTGGTGGGGGGGGAGCCGCAATGGCTTTGCGCGCTAGACGGAGATGGCTGCAGGTTGGAGTGAAATCTAAATGGCCTTTTGCTATTTGCAAATGGAGTCTGTGTGTTGCAAAATGGAGTCCTGGTTTTGCTATACGAGGGTGTGCAAGGGGATATGGCACCACCCATTGATGTACTTGTATGAAAGGGGTCATGGTTCCCGGAGGTGTTCCTGCATGGGTGCTCCAGGGCCAGGGCCCTGGACCTGAAGCAGCCATGGCTGGGCCCACCCGGGAAGCATAGGAATAAGGGGGTTAGGGGTCTTTAGTGTCCCCTCCTTCCACTCAGAAACAAGCTCCTTCTCCTATTAAATTGACTGTATTGGAGACTCTGCGATGATGTCCGCTGCCGTGGATGGTGAAGTGCTAGACGATGGGGCTTTTTTTCTGTTTGAAAGTGACCGTCGACAAGGACATCCTTGTCGACGAGTGGCATTTCTTCGACGAGTGGTGCTTCGTGGATGAGTAGGTAGTGGGCGAATGTCTCAACTACTCTTTCGATGGCGAGGTCTTCATGGACGAGGTGATGATCTCCCTGGTGGACGAGGATTTATCCGTCGACTTGTCAGGCGTGTTGGCCGGTATAATGCTGCTTGTGGACGGCGACAAACGTTTCGGCATGGACAGCACCCCATGGATGATCGTTCTGCGACGAAGATGACAAAATTGAGTATTTACCTTTTTTGTGGTGATCCCCGTTTGCGTGGCCTTGGATGTCTTTTCTGATGCCAGGTACGGCCTTCTCACTTCTTTTTTTCACCCTGGTAGGTGGCAATTCCATCCCGTCCACTGAGCAAGGTCTCCTCTTAAGAGCTTGCTTCTCAGTTTGTCTAGTAGATGTGGAAGGCACAGTTTTTGATGACTCCTCGGAAGACATTTGTCTGCTTTCCAAGTGTAGCAGTGGTCTTCTATCAATGTCCTCCAGGGTTTTCTTTGAGAAGGTCTGGAAAATCTTGCAGACTTTATTTCATGGGATAGAGGCAATAAATACAGTATTTATGAGGGTCTCTGATATAAATCACCCCTTTAGCCGCACATTTTTTAGTCCCTGAAAAGGGAGATATTTTCCTTAGCAGTGTACATATCTAGCTCTGCCAGAAGGTAACAGGAAAGGCAGTAAATATTTGACGAATTTGGTGGGAAGGAAGTTGTCCTGAGCCCGGGAAACACTATAGCTAGGGAAGTCAAAATCCCAGCAGTACGAGACTACCTCTGGGTAGAAGAAAAAACACATTTTAAAAGATTAAAGTGAAAATAGCTCAGCGAGCTCAAGAGGATTCCCATGTCACTTGCACTACGGTGAAAAATCTGAAGATGGATGCTTGGGGTGGAGTTAAAGCCCTGACACCTCATTGGTTAGGGTCCCAAAGTACCAGAGGAGGTGGAGGCACTACACAAGTGAATGGCTACACAGGCCCTATGGGGCTTTCCATTTAGCATTTTCCTATGGGAAAATGTTTCATTAATTATAGAAATTTAAATTACGGAGGATTCCTGGTGTGACGACAGGGAATATTCAAGCATGTGAAAGTATGAAAGATCCAATGCTGGAGAAATAATGTTATTAAAGGTATTACATGGCATATTCATGTGAACCATTTGCTAATTTCATAGATGTAGCACACCTCTTGATAGCCGGCATGTGCCATGCCACTTCATGTAGGGTACAAAAAGTACAGTGTTTTATGTCAATGATAACTGTGGAATGTATTGGCCCACTCTGCTATACTATGCAGCCTCACTCTGCTGTATATGGTGCAAGAAACAGTAAAATAGCAGAAAAAACCCTGGTGCGCGCCAAAACCTCCAAAACCGCGTTTTTCAACACACAAAAAGATGGCTGCACAACCTGCCCCCCCATGGTGCATGTGTGGTGGAACAGAGTACACGCTGCAGAAAAAGTTCCATTGGACTCCATGACAAGTAAACATGGAGTACAGAGGGAGAAACAGCTCTTTGCAAGTGAAACTCCAAAATTTGCCTGGAAATGACATTTACTTTGCTGCTGAAACTTCCAAATACCTGTACATAATGCTTTTTCCACACTCAAATTCTTGCTTGGCGCTAAAAAGTCATTTAATCTAATGAAGCACTGTGAATTTACAAGGTCGTGAAATGTTAAGAGTAAAACATTTTCTCAGCAAAACTGGATTGCCTGTGATGACAGTTCCTGTCAAAAATCTTTGTACAGCCACGCTGGGCTACCTGTGAAATGGGCATTCCATTTGAACTGTAAAGTTGTCTAAAACTAAAAGATCTGCCGGATTAGCAAATATGAAGGGACTGCTGCTGAAAGGAACATGGAGCTCAGTTGTTTTGATCCCACAGGTTTAAAGCTAAGAACATAAATTATCTATGTCATCTGATGCAACAAGTTTGTTTTGTGCTGGATTTCAAGTCAAGAAATAACATTTTAACTCAGGCTGCCTGGGCCTGCAAAAGGTTGAAAAACAGGTTTCCACCCAAGGGGAGGGCATTCCTCTCAGCAGATGCTCACTGACATATGATAATTGTGGGGTAGGACAGACTTGTGTCTGCTCCCAAGGACTGAACAGAACAAGTTACTTTCTTACCTGGTAACGTTCTTTCGATGGGATGGTCCGACAACGTATTCCATATCTATGACAGGTCATGTCCACAGCTGTGCTGCTTCGGAAAATCTTTGGCGTCTGCGTCCTGCATCGATGACGTCGATGCGCCGTCCCCGAGGACCTCCTCCGACGTCACCCAATGTGATAAGTAGGACGCACGACGCCCATAGCCTCAGTTATAGTTTTTTCCCACAACGTGTGCCACCAGTTCTCTGCCAGTCAGACACACAAGGCATTGCGGAACGCAAGCTGCAATCACAAAAGACATTCTGCAGCAGGGAAGGCAGGGAGGGAGCGATATGGAATACGTCGTCGGACCATCCCATCGAAAGAACGTTACCAGGTAAGAAAGTAACTTGTTCTTCGAGGGGATTGGGTCCTCCGACGTATTCTATATCTATGACAGACTCCCAAAGCAGTATCAAGCAAGGAGGTGGGAAAGAATTTAGAATACAAATTTAGCATGCACAATCAAATTCCGGAATAGAGAACTGCCTTGCCAAAGGCCAGATCTTGCCCTCTGATGGAATCGAGGGAGTAGTGACGTACAAAAGTATGTACTGAAGCCCAGGTGGCTGCATCACAGATGTGACGAATAGGAACTCCCCTCTGCAGGGCAGTAGACGCAGCCACTCCTCTGGTAGAATGGGCCCGCAAGCCAGCCGGAGGGTCCTTACCCGCCAAGCGGTAACACTCGGAGATAGCCAAAATAATCCAACGAGACAAAGTCTGTTTTGTCACAGCTTGTCCCAAACGCTTTCCAGCGTAACCAATGAAAAGTTGATCGTCCACTCTGACCCGGGAAATGCGCAAAATATAAAAGCTCAACGCTCTCCGAGGATCAAGCTTATGGAGCCTCTCCTCTTCCTTACCAGGATGTGGAGGAGGATAGAACGCCAGAAGAACAACCTTCTGGCTCAAATGAAAATCCGAAACCACCTTCGGAAGAAAAGAAGGACGAACTCTAAGGACAACCCTGTCCTTGTGAAACACAGTGAAGGGTGGCTTAACTGAAAGTGCCTGTAACTCACTCACTCTGCGAGCGGAAGTAACCGCAACCAAAAACACAGTTTTCAGAGTCAACAGCCTCAAAGGGCAAGAATGTAAAGGCTCAAACGGAGCACCCATAAGAAACTTAAGAACAAGGTTCAAATCCCAACATGGCACCAAAAAAGGTGACGGGGGGAACACATTAGTGAGCCCTTTCAAAAACTGCGAAATTAAAGGAATCTTAAAATAGTAACACTCTTCAGACGAGTGCTTAAATATGGACAGCGCCACCAGGTAACCTTTAATGGTCCCCACTTGCAAGCCCCTGTGGGCCAAAGAAAGCAAAAAAGACAAAACCATGGGAATGTCGCATTCAAAAGGATCCACATTCTGAACTTTCTCCAACGGCAACGGTACAGAGACTTTGTTGCCGGCCGCCTGGCCGAGAGCAACACCTCCATCACGTCTTCAGGGAGGTCCCAATCCTTATACCTCAACCTTTCAGAAGCCAAGCGTGAAGATTGAGGGATCTGACCTCTGGATGGAGAACCTGACCCCCCTCCCGTGAGAGCAGATCGTCTCGGTAGGGAAGACGACATGGAGGGCAGATGGACAAGTCTAGAAGGTCCGGGTACCACATCCTCCGGGCCCACGCCGGAGCAATAAGGATCATCCGGGAACCGAACCTCCGTAGCCTCCGCAGCACTTGCGGGATGACGGGGACTGGAGGAAACGCGTACAGCAGTGGGAATGACCACTCCACCACAAACGCGTCTCCTAAGGCTCCTTTTGCAGGAAATTCCCGCGAGCAAAATCTTTCGCACTTCCGGTTGACACTGGATGCGAAGAGATCCACTTGAGGGGTCCCCCAAAGGGCGAAGATCTCCAGGAGAATCTCCTGAGCCAGCTCCCACTCGTGAGAGATCGTGCTCTGCCTGCTCAGAGCGTCTGCCGTCTCGTGCAGATGAACCGCCGAGATCGAAACTTCCTGCTGGATGGCCCAGAACTCGAGCTGCATCGCCTCCCTGCACAGCGGAAGTGACCCTGCCCCCCCCTTTTTGTTGAGGTAGTGCATGGCCACTGTGTTATCCGTCAGAATCAGGACACTCTTTCTGCGCACAGTCGGCAGAAAAGCCTTCAGGGCTAGCCTGACAGCCCTCAGCTCCAACAGATTGATATGGAGTCTGGACTCCGATGGACACCAACGACCGCTGACTGTCAACTCGTTGGCATGAGCTCCCCATCCCGTGAGGGATGCGTCCGTCACGATCGTCACCTCCGGCCAGGGCAGCCAAAATGGGGCCCCCTTCATCAGATTGCCCTCGACGGCCCACCACAGAAGGTCCCGGGCTACCGAGGGCGGCACCTGAACAGGGTCTGACAGCCTGCCGGAGAACTGAGACCACTGGAACCTGAGTGCCCACTGCAAAGATCTCATCTGCAGACAAGCCTCTGGCACCAGAAGAATGCAGGATGCCATGAGGCCGAGCAGTCTCAGACGCTGGGAGATTCTGGGCAAACTGAAACTTGTGCACCATCTGCTGAATGTGAAGAGCCCTCACCTGAGGAGGAAAACACTGCCCCAGGGACGTGTCGAGCACTGCTCCGATGTACTGAAGCCGCTGCGTCGGTGTCAAATGAGACTTCTTTAAATTGAGGGAGAAGCCCAGCCTATGAAGGGAGTGGCAGGTGACAGACAGATGATCCAGGACTTGCTCGGGAGAGCTCCCCCTGATCAACTAATCGTCCAGGTAGGGGTAGACGTGAATCCTCCCTTTCCTGAGATGCACTGCCACCACCACCATGAGCTTGGTGAAAACCTTTGGGGCGGAGGTCAATCCGAACGGCAGGATCCGAAACTGAAAGTGCGAGTCGCCAACCGCGAACCTCAGGTACTTCTTGTGCTTGGGATGGATCGGCACATGGAAGTAAGCATCCTTGTGGTCGAGAGACACCAACCAGTCCTGAAGTTGAAGGGCCTGGAGGACTTGAGAAAGAGTCACCACCTTGAACTTGTCCTTCCTGAGGAGTTTGTTCAAACCGCGCAAGTCCATGATGGGTCTCAATCCCCCATCTTTCTTTGAAATCAAAAAATAAGGGGAATACCATCCCTTGTTCCACTCCGCTACAGGCACCAGTTCTATGGTGCCTTTCTCCAGCAGTGCTTGAATTTCCTGCGCAAGGAGCGGATCCGGACTCTTCAAAGAGAGGTTCCCTGGTGGATTGTCGTGAGGCCTCTGCCGAAAAGGAAGACGGTAGCCGTGGGTTATGATCTCCAGAACCCACACATCCGAAGTAATGGCTTGCCACTCTACAAGATGCTGTGCCAGCCTTCCCCCAACAGGCGAACCATGGGACCTGGCCTCATGACTGAGTGGTAGCGGCTGCGGCGTTGCCTGAGGGCAAAGAGGCAACTGCCCGAGCGGCCTTGGCACCTCGAGTACCTTTGTTTCCACCTCTGGCACTCTTACGATGGCCTCTTTTACTGCTAGCTCCTCTCGCCTTACTGAAGGACGAGTAATAGCGAAAGGAACCTCCCCTCCATTGCTGTCCCCTAGGACAAAAAGGCGGAGGTTGGCGAACTGCAGCACCCAATGATTTTGCTGCAGCTTTGGAGGTCTGCAACCTCTCAAGGCTCTCGTCAGCCTTGCTGTCAAAAAGGTGTTCACCGTCAAAAGGCATGTTGAGGAGCCGGGACTGCACATCAGGAGCGAACGCAGTCTTCCGCAACCACGCAAACCTGCGCATTACGGTGCTCGCCGCCATGCACCGGCTGACACAATCCGCCAAGTCCAAACCCGACTGAACGGCCTCACACATAGCATCCTTGCCATCCTGAACCATAGCAAGGAAACCATCCCGTTCGTCTCCTTCGGGAATATGATCAGCCGCTAATGCAACACAGTTCCACAGAGTGTGTGTAAAACGAGACAAGGCACATATGGAGTTGGCCGCCTGAAGCGCCAAACCCCCGAAGAAAACACTTTCTTTGCCCAGCCGTCAAAACGTTTGTCGTCCCTATCCGGAGGGATGGTAGGATACAACGCCTGCTTTGCCGGGGCCGTAGCCGCCTGCACCACCAAAACTCTCCGGGGTGGGGTGCCTAGACAAGTAGCAGGGGTCGCTACTGGCTGGATGGTATTTTCGCGACAAAGACTTGCCCACTGCCGGGAGACTCTCCAGAGCAGTCCAAGCCGCCGCCACCCTTCTCTGCAGAGCCATATGAAAAGGCAAAACCGGGTCAGTGGCGGACCAAGATCAAGGATGTCCGTGAGATCATCCTGAACGAACTCCCCTGGGGGAGCTGACCAACGCAAGTACTCGGTAACCCGAGACATACGGCGCCGATATGAAGAATCGGCATGAGTGCCAGGCTCCGGCTGACAAAACTCCACCTCCGGAGAGGTGTCCAGTCCACTGGGATCATGCAGCGATTGCCTCAGGTCATCAAACTGGCTATGGCCCGAGATAAGGTCATCTGGAACCGTAACCAGAACCAGGCCACCATCAGAGCCTTCCTCACCCTCTGAAATGTACTCCAGGCGTGGAGAGGAAGACCTCTGCGGACCAAAGCAGTGCTGGACCTTAGCCATAGCCTTTCTAGGGGCAAACCCCGTGCCACGGGGCCCCTCCGACACCACCGCTCGAAAGGTGCCGGCGTCGACAGAAAAGGCGTCGACGTTGAGCGAATCGGCGTCGATGACAGCTGCAGCGTCGCCAGCATCGGCGGCGTCGACACAGTCCTCAAAGCTGGAGCTCTGAGCTTGTCCCTCGACAACCTGGGCGCCGACGGCGTCGACGACCCCCTCAGAGGCAGAGCCTCGAGAGAAATCGTCAACGACCTCGGCGCCACAGGCATCACGCGGTCTCGTGCGCGTCGAGGACCGGGACCTGGAACGGGCATGGTGAGAACGGCTACCCTTGTCCGAGCGGGACCTCTCCCGCGAGCCGTGCCGACCACCCGAGCCTGAAGGCGTACGGGCGGTGTCTCTCGACCGGTGCCGACTGACCCCACTCAGAGGCGCGGACGGACCGGTGCCCTGCGATTCCAGGATCGCTAGCATCTGCTTCACGAAGGAAGCCCATTCCTCCGGTGTCGCTTGCATGGAAGGATAAGCGACCCGCCGATGGGCGGAGCCCTCGGAAGAGGATGGGGAAGGCGACCTATTCCGGTGCTTCCTGGAATGCCTAGAAGAGGCGGAGGAGTGGCGAGACCGACTCCTGGAAGGAGACCCACCGGACTTCCGATGATGACGCAGAGAGTCACCCCTCGAGTCATCGGTCGAAAGCCCCGCAGACCTCGACTTCCGGGGCTTAGACGCCCGGCCTACCGACAGCTTCTTCTTGCGTTCCCGCAAGGCCTTTGCAGTGAGCGACTGGCAGTCGACACAGTTGTCCGTATCGTGGGCCACCCCGAGGCACCATAGGCAGGCGTCGTGCGAGTCCGTGACCGACATCTTGGACCCGCAGTCCCTGCAGATCTTGAAGCCCGGACGCGGGGTCGAAGATGAGAAAGACATCGCCACGAACAGGTCTTCACAACCAACCGAACAGGTTCAACGAACCGAGAATAGAAAACAGCAAACTCCAACAAGTCGAGGCATACCGAGATTCACGAAGCGAACACGTTCACGGAAAAAACGGAACTGAGGCTATGGGCGTCGTGCGTCCTACTTATCACATCGGGTGACGTCGGCCGTCGGAGGTCGTCCTCGGGGACGGCGCATCGACGCAGGACGCAGACGCCAAAGATTTTCCGAATCAGCACAGCTGTGGACATGACCTGTCATAGATATGGAATACGTCGGAGGACCCAATCCCCTCGAAATGGCAGATTCTCCAGGCCAGGAAATGGGCATGTGAAAAGGTCGTAAACTAGGCCTGCAGAAGGAAATCCCAAAAGTGGGGGGCTGCTCCTTGCCTCCAGGGACAGACAAAGGCGGACCATTTGGTGCTAAGAATATGTCATGAACATTTTTTAGAGACTTATAAATCACTATCAGAAATGGTGAAAAAATATAAAAAGGGCAAATTTGTTACTCTAATTTTTGACCCTACATTTCAAAACGTGGTGGAACTGTGTAGCATATTCTGAACAGGAATGGCAATATATGTGGTTTTATGGGAACTGTATTTATGCTAGAATTGTTAAACTTTGCACACACATTCCTATGGTAAACACGCATATTTGTGTAAATTTGGAGAAAGTTTGGAAAATGAGTTCATGGCAAAATGGCCAAAATGCTGCAGTAAGGCAATGCAAAATCTCACAGCTGCGGGATTTTGATGAACAGACACTACATAAAATATGTAATCCTTGTTTGTCATTTTCGTAGAGGTTACAAATGTATAAATATGTATTTAGGACACAATTCGATTTTGATACTAGTGACTAGGGCATGTTTCTAATGATTGTAAAAACCAAACCATACATTTGACATCATCAGTCCTTGAACCAATCACTTGATGCAAGGCGGAGATGAGGCCCTGATCCAATCCCAGTTCACAGGGGCAAGCTTAGTTAAGCCGGCCCATACACCCATTTTTGTGATGTCATTTGAAAGGATAAATAGGGACATCTGACAACACATAAAGACACTCTCTTCTGATTCCAGCAAAGCACTCTGATCCAGCATTCAACATCCAGCCTTCAACAACCTTCCAGATCCAGATGCCAATGACCAGGCCAAGCAGTAGCTGAACCATTTTCAGCTAGGCCTCAATCCTCCATTCACCCTTAACTAATCCTTACAACCCAGTGGAGCACTGTGGTGTGGGGAAGCATCCTGAAACTATCTGGCTTGCTAACATAATGCTTGCCTGATGAACTCACCATTCCACTGATCTGAACTATCCAGAAACAAGAAGGCTGATCCCGTGCAGTTCCGGTGACCGGCCTAGCTGATCCTGTCCCGTGCCTGATGTGCTGTCCTTCCTTGATAGACCCGATCCATTGACCAGAATCTTGACCGGCCAAAAATCTTAAATCCCAGTGGATTGTGAGTATTAACAGGACGCTAGAGAACTATTGTATACCTTGCCTTATCTTGTTCCACCCAAATCTCTGAACTATCCCTACTTCATAACCAGTAACTGCGTCCAAATCCTTAGTGCTATCTTATTCTGTCTAATTGCTAAAGCATCATTTTCATAGTCATTTTTATTTGTGTAACTCTGATCCAAAAATCCCACTTCGAGTGTTTGGACTGGTTCCGCTGGGGATCTGTTACTGAAGTCATGAATCAGTCTCATCGCTTACTGCGGCCCAACCTGGTTGCCTATCCTGCATGCTCTAGTCTTGAGTAAAAGCATAACCCATATTTTCTGGTTTTAAACTGGAGTTCTTGTCCAAATTCATGTCTTTATTTTTGAAAAACACCTCTCACTAAAACCTCCATAACTCCTCAGTTTTAAAGATAGAAATGAAATTTCAATTGCGAAATAGTATGGTTGACCCGTTTTTATCATAAATCGCATAGTAAAAGTTTGCTGCGAATTTACATTTTGCAAAAGTTTTACACGTGTGAATTGCCTTTAAATTATTTCCCACTTTGCCTTTCAGATTCCAATTGTTTTCTTTTGGTTAAATCATTGCTTGTGATTGCTTGCATCTGTTCAAAGCGGCTCCGATAGAAATGTATAATAATTTAAGCATTTTTGAACATATTTAGTGTTTTTGCACAGCCAGTTTCAAAGCCATACTGACAGTTGAAAAGTCGAATCTGTTTTTCTCTTTTGTTTAAGGGGGGAAGGTGGGAGTGATATTCTGAGTACCTGCTCTCTCCTCACATCTATTTAAATTGCCTATTGGTGGGTTGAGGAGTGTGGCGGGGGAACCTCTAACCATAGTGCTATCTGTTCCAAACCAACCCAAAAGTATTCTTTACTGTGCTACATTTTTGTTGTGTCCATTACCTGATTCCCAGTGCATTCAAGATAGTATTCATTGTTCTTGTCACCCCTTGGTTATTGTTGTTACCTATTAAAAATATATTGTGATTTTAAATTCTAAATAAAAAAATCTTTCAGTTGCAAACTAGCCTGATTCCTGGTTCAGTGTAACCTGGGGGTATTTTGAGAAGGGTGTGATATGAGTGGTATATCCTTAAGAATATTGAACTTCTAGATAAAAATAAATAAGGGTTTCACTTGAGCACTACATGCTGGGCGAGACTTGGGCGTGTGCCTGATTGAAATTCCTTACATAACTATATTATTATATAGGAACAAACAAGCATAACCTGTGTGTGTAGGATGATTGTGATGAATTAAAAACATGATTTGTATGCTGGAACTCATCTGTGTCGTTTATGTGTGGCGTGGGGGAGCCATCCTACTTTAGTAGGGATTTTGCTAAAAGTCTGTGAAGTCTTGAACATTGTAGATGCCCAAGATTAGCCGGATGGCACGTTATGTGTAATGTAAGGTTGGTTACTGCTACAGTGAGGGAGTGGCGTTAGGTCACATTGTTATTGATAGTTTCCTATTATGAGGCCAACTGGCACATGCTTAGGCCCCTGTGGTTGTATGTGAAGGGGTGGCGAATTATAAAGTGGCATGTACAGCTATTATCTATTGGATTGCATCTGTTTCTTTTTCTTTCGTTTCTGATGATTAGTTTATAGGTTGTTTGCTCTTTTCTTTCTACCTTCATACATTGGAGATGATCTAATAAAGTCACTCCCATATGTTTATTAATTGAAGGACATCCATAGAACGAACAATGCTCAGCTCATGAATTGTCAGCATTGAGAATAGGGATCTATAGAGGGAGACTGAATTAATATCTCACCCTAACACCTAGCAATGTAGGTCTGCTGGCCATATAAATACAAATGTAATGTTCTGATGAGAGGGAGCGACCAGTTTGTTTTGCACATTATGTAATAGCACACTAATGAATACTTTTCAGATTGTTCATATAGCAGGCACAAACATACAATCTATACTGCTGGTCAAAATTGCAAAATGGGTTTCTGGTGTTTGGTGCTGAGAGTTATGAGATCAATGTTTACAGAAACGTGTAGTCTGTTTTCATTTGGTAGATTTGTTATAATAAGGATTAGGTGGAGAACATAGGGTCCAAAGATGTTGGTGGCACAGCCACTGTCCACTGTAAGTTTTATGAACTGCTCTGATATTTCACTCAATTGTGTCTAATAATTGTTTTAAGGCTAGATAAGGTTTGCTGTTCAAGTAATTAAGGCAGTGCGCTATTGTGTGTAAAATAATGTATTACACAATATTGCATATAAAGATTGTCAATTCTTGTGGAAAAAAGCCTTTAGATGTATGCTTCGGAAAAAATGAAATCAATGATGAAAATAATTTCCTTACTGAAAAGACAGTATACGTATGCATTCCGGATGAGTTAAAATTAAATATGTGAGGCAAATTGGTTAATTACCCATGATAAAAATTACCTTGTTTGAATGAGTCAATAATCAAATCAAATTGTTGGCTATTAGATATGTCTTGGATCCTTTCATTGATATTGTAACCCAGATGTCCCAGTGGCAGAAAAGGTTTGTGAGCATCCATTAGACAGCATCATGCAGACGTCTATTAGCATCAGTCACAAAGTCACATTGGGGACACCCAAGGAAGTGGTTCAGAGTCACATTGTGATGTGAACCCGCCCTCTCACGCTGGGAATCAGCTAATAGTTAATCCCCTGAAGCATCTTGCTCCTCCATGGATTGATACTTTACAGAGGTCCGAAAAGGAAGGAAGACGAGGTCACCTTGGTTTTCACCCCATGGTCCTAGAGGCTGTGCAACCAGCCACCGGACCCTGTAAAGTCAGATGTTCTCACCAGCAGTTCACGGAACTGTCTGCAAGGCCTCTGTCTCAAGACTCGGGCACAGGAGTGGGGAATGCTCATTGTATATCTGGCAAACTTAAAACCGGAATCACATGGTAGCCCAGAATTGGTGGAACAGAGACAGTGCAAAGCCATTGCAAGGAAAGCAGAAGGGAACCTCACCTGAACTCAAAATGGTGGACCTGCCGGTTGCAAACCCTGGATGTAGAGCTGCATCTTCACTAAAATTATTGAATATGCTTAGGCAAACCCAACTTTTCAGTCCTGGCTAGGCAAAAAGGCTATGATCGCATCATCTGAACAAATCATAAACAAGCTGCAAGATGAAGCTCAAACGTTTTCAGAGAGCTGGGGCTGCTTTTTAGATGGTGGAGCCATGCCAAAGAAACACACTGGAAACCCCCTCATCCACGTATTACATCATCAGGTACAATACCAATAAAATGTTAGACCCGAATAGAAAGACACCCACCACTCAATCACATCAATGCGATAGTCGGAAGTTGCCCGCCTGCAGCAGGAATGTCTAGAGCACTGGGAAATGTATAACTCCTACTAGGTTAATACCAAGAGCATGAGGGACTGCTCCTTTACATTAGTCAGAGAACCTACGAGTACATACTTCTAAGTTAGGTCAAATGTCACTAACTGGGGTTAGTTAATCTTACTAAAAACAATGCATCATTCATTTTACTAATGAAACTATCAGAATGTCTTCGGAAATATACGTTAGCCCCATATCCCTTCCATGGGTGATTATCTGAATGGCTTGCAGCTGCCAGTGAATTAGGCCCCCGGAGCAGGTTGTAAAGTCTGTTGACAATGGGAGCATTTCCCAGGGGGGCGGTCCAGCATAGAACATCAGCACAAGCAGATCCCAGGAGAACCAGTAAAGACAATATCCAGACCTGCAAAGCGATTGCAAATCCGAAAGAGATTGCAAACGATTCACCAATGGACAAACCCCATTTACAATGTACAAATGTGTTCCGCTTAAGGATGGTTGAACGTTTGCAGCAACAAATGAAGGGTTTGCATCACACACAGACAATCACAGCATATATGTGGAAATGAATGCAAACATTCTTTAATAACAGAGCAAACTTACAACTTCACAACTTATGCTAGGTAGTTGGAGTATATCAAGGCATCTGGCAAGGTTTCCAATACAATCGGCTGGGCATGCTGAGTTACAAGAAATACGTAGAGAGACAACATGCTGAAGGAGATGAGCAGGGGCGCTTGTTGGCCTGGCTATACAAAGGTGAATCCAAACAAGAAATGGTATGGGTGACAGCGAAAGAAAATGGGGAGGAGTGCGGGACGCAGGAAGGCATAAATAAATGCTTTTATGAATACTATAGGCAGCTATATGCAGAGACATCCGTAACCCAGTTGTCCGCGATTGATGAGGCTCTCTCACAGATAGCTCTCCCAAAATTGGACGCAGAGACTGCGAATGGGCTAGAGGCCCCCATAACCATAGAGGAATTGGAACACACTATAAGGGGCTGCCGACTGGTAAAGCCCCCGGGGCAGATGGGATACTTAGTGAATTCTTTAGTGAATTCATGGCAGATGTCACGCCCCTGTTGCTAGCTATGCTCAATGAAGCGCTAGACATAGGAACTCTGCCTAAGTCATTGAGAGAGTCAATCATTCTCCCACTATTGTAGCCCAATAAACCGGACACATTCTAACAGCTCTGATGGCCAACAGACTTAAGCCAGCGATATACAAGCTCATACATTCAGACCAGTCAGGGTATGTTCCGGACAGGAATATTACCTGTAACTTTAGGAGGTTGCACCATATTATAGACCATACCCAGGGAAGCCCACATCATCTAGCTGTGGCATCACTCGACGCCATCAAGGCATTTGATTCAGTCAGGTGGCCATGGTTGCTGGCAGTACTGGAAATGTTTGGCATGGGACCCACATATATTAAACGGGTACGGCTAATATGTGGCAATCCAGTAGCGCAGGTTAAGACGGGAGCCCTCATCTCGGAACAATGGCTGTTTGGTAAAGGCATGTGACAGGGCTGCCCATGGTCTCCCATGTTGTTTACTCTAGCCTTGCAACCACTAGCCGTGTATCTCCGGAAGGAATATCAAAATGCAGGTATAGTTACACAGGGCAGCAGAAATCTGATTTCTTTATATGCTTATGATCTGCTTCTATACTTACAACACCCGGGAACCAACTTAAAGTACATTCTAGACGTGTTCAATCATTATGCTGACCTATCTGGTCAAGTCGTGCTTGTTCCCCCTGTCGGGCTATAGAGGGAAACCCGTGAACACATTACCGGCGCTACCGATCAAATGGGAGGTGAACACATTTAGATACCTGGGAATAGACCTTTATCATGATCCTAAGACGGAACACATACAAAACGCACTAAAAGTGGTAGAAAAAATTGAGAAATCCATGTCCTTTTGGGCTAGGCTGCCGCTCTCACTAATGAGAAGAGCTGAGCTGTTGAAGAGTGTAGCACTCCTTAGCCTCCTTCATTACTTCACTAAGGTCCCGTATGACATACCTAGAACCTTTTTCTGGAAATTGGATACTATATCTCGTAGTTTCCTATGGCATAACTCGAGATGCAGGATGGCACTAAAGAAATTACAGAGCCTGTATGATCATGGGGGTATAAAAGTGCCCAATTTTGAAGCATATTTTGTGGTGATCCAACTTCAATTCGTCACCAGATGGCTGTCAGACGAACAAACTCAAGATACCCAGCTGCTACAGGCAGCTTGTGCCCCATTCCTTTTTGAAAGAGTTGATCTGGACCGCGGTGCTGCGGGACCCGAAACCTCAGCCGCTTTTGAGGTTGATAGGACAATATTGCACAGAGCTTGTTGTTTTTTGGGTAAAGAAGTACACTACACCCCCCAGATTCCATTGGTGACACTGTAGGCAGAGAATGCACAACTTAGACTGAATCTAAGGAAGTATTGGGAAACCATTAGGGGTGGCAAAGGTAGGGGATGTGCTATGGGAAGGTAGCCCGATGGACTTCAGAACACTTGCCTCAGAAATGGGCGTACAGGTAGGCCAACATATAATTTATGCCATACTGCTCTCTAGACTAAAGCCGAAATGGCCGGGAACAGACAGGGTACTGTAGGAAGATGAAACTATAGAAACACTGTATGATATTTCAGAAGGAGGGCACGAGGTGTCACATATATGCACTGGTGAAACATAGGATAGCGATCGGTTGGAAAGCACACAAAGGTCCGGAAGTACTCTTATGGTGGGGCCAAGGTGAACAAAATATAGATTTGGACTCTTGACGGCATATGGTGCCGGAACTGACAGCTTCCGGGCACAAGGGCACAAATGAAGAGGGGCATGCATCGATACAATAGGGGGACTAGGGACTAATGGTGGTACGGTGAACAGTCAGAAGCATTGATTTGATTGATTTGGAGAAGACAAAGGTAGAATAGGCTGGGTAGTGGGTGGGTGAGTTGGGTGGGTAAGGATAAACAGACACAACCGGTTATATATTGCCATATGAATGGATACGAGTCTGTAAATTGCATTGTTGTTAATAAATCAAAAATTGTTTTAAAAAAAAAAATCAATGCCATAGTTTGTTCTTTTGGTCCCGCTTTCTAAATTGAGTTATATGTTAAACTTATTGTAAATGTTACAGGGCATATGTAAATCAAACGCTCTGATGGACCATGATGATAGAAGTGTTAAGTACTTGACCAATGAGCCGATAAGCCACGTGTTTCCATTGAAATTATTTCAGCATCTCAGAGCATTTGATTACATAGTGTTGGCTGACAACTACCAAAGAAATAACCCTGCACTGTCCCTCTCTATATCCTATTCTATTAATGTAACCAAAGGTAAAAGTTTGATATATTTGTGATGTGTATTATATGAGCATTTTATGCAGCTTATGTATCATCAAAGAACTCATGGTCCTTAGTTTATAAGCCAGTCAACGATGTAACGTGGATTGTTTTGATAGGTCATCAAGTTTGTACCACTGAACAAACAAATAAGAGCAAATATATACCAAAATAAACATATTGAAAATGATAAACACACCTGTGCCTGAAGAGAAGGATGAGTAGAGATCTTTGAACCATCCACAGGTGATTCCAATTGCTCCAATAGAAATCCTTTTGCTGTTTGCCACCTAGTACTTGAAGTAGCCAGTAGAATCTAGAGTTGAGGTAGTCTGAAAGCCGTTGGGAGGAGCGGAGTTATGCATTATGAACAATCAAAGCATTTAAGAGATGAGGTGCATTTGGAGCTGCAGGAGAGGAAAATCAAAGTCGAGAAACGGTATGAGGTAGGTGGGAAGATCAAGGAGAAGGAGAACAGCGAATCGAGGTACAGCTGAAGAGGAAAGATCAATGAGGAGGAAGAGAGAAGTGGTGATGTGAGCGAGAATACAGAGTAACAAGAAGATGGGGAGCACGGATCAAACAAGGAGTGGACATAGTCATGTAGTCATCGTTTTGGCAGAGGATCATCCTTAGCCATGGCTTACTGTAGGTGTTTACTCATATCCTGGCCTCTGTGAAAGGCCACAGGTGAGTGAGTTAAAAGATGTGCACACTGCAAAATTCAGAGGTACCAGGGTCCAATCAGAAAGAAAGATTAGTACCTCTTGGACCCTGCACACTGTTCTTTGGTGGGGGTATCTTAGCAATGTCCTGGCTAGTCTATCAGGTTTCAGTCAGACATGGAAGAAACGGACTAGCACCTTTTGCACTCCAATGTCTACAGTTGGGGCTGAAGCAATGGCAGATGTACTATAAGCCCAACAGGGCCACCTTTAATATACACCATGAAGGGAACTGAAACCCTTGGAACTTCCAGGAACCATGAGTGACTGTGTGAACCAGCCAGTGTTATACAACCTTGATAAAGTGTTGTATCCTAGACATTTTAGACTACCTTAGGTTAGGGTTTGAATATGCCTCTCACTTCATTGTGTTTCCCTTAAGCCTCTGCATTCTATTATTGAGATGTGGCTTTTTTTTGTAAAAGCTTCTTCCTGTTGGAGTCTATAGGCCTTACTCCAATACCTGTTATTTTGATAATGAATGAAATACAATGCACCCACATGGTTAGTTTCAAGGCTTCCATTGAACCCTCTGCCAAGTGGCACCATCCTACATGTCATGTATAACTCCTACTAGGTTAATACCAAGAGCATGAGGGACTGCTCCTTTTCATTGGTCGGAGAACCTACGAGTACATACTTCTAACTTAGGTCAAATGTCACTAACTGGGGTTAGTTAATCTTACTAAAAACAATGCATCATTCATTTTACTAATGAAACTATCAAAATGTCTTTGCAAACATACGTTAGCCCCATATCCCTTCCATGGGTGATTATCTGAATGGCTTGCAGCTGCCAGTGAATTAGGCCCCCTGACAGGTTTGAAAGTCTGTTGACAATGGGAGCATTTCCAAGGGGGCAGTCCAGCATAGAACATCAGCACAAGCAGATCTTCACCAGGAGAACCAGTAAAGACAATATCTAGACCTTCAAAGTGATTGTGAATCCGAAAGAGTTTCCAAACGATTCACCAATGGACAAACCCCATTTACAATGTACAAATGTGTTCCGCTTAAGGATGGTTGAACGTTTGCAGTGCTCAGCTACAAATGAAGGGTTTGCATCACACACAGACAATCACAAAATGTATGTGGAAATGAATGCAAACGTTCTTTAATAACAGAGCAAACTTACAACTTCACAACTTATGCTAGGTAGTTGGAGTATATCGAGGCATCTGGCAGGGTTTCCAATACAATCAAACACATCTTTGTGGTTCCTTTTCAAAATGTATGTTTCAAGTCATCGCCAATTATTAACTTTTTGTTTCATTTCCTGTGCTGCTTTGGTGTATCTGTAGTGATATGTCTTGCCATACTTTTCAAAAGTATTCTTTACTTTGGCTTTTTACCTCCATTGCTGGGCTGTGTGTATGTAAGGCTATGTTGAACCGTGGGATGCAAGATCTTAATCTTAAAATATAGCCGCAAAGACAATATCCATCTTTTCTTTGTAAGACTATAGCTGCACAATTCCACCAAGAAATGCATTCCCTCATGTCTTTATCACCATTCTTTTTTTACATGTGTCATCACATGGACACCAACAAGACTTAATAGCGAGAATAGTTAGCCCAGTATGCAAGACCTTGGTTGACTTTGGCATTTACTACCCAATGATCCCCTATCTATGCTCTCCCTAGTAGCCCATTTATATCAATCTTCTTCCATCCCTAGGAGTTGAGAACTTTGAGACTCTCGGGTTAGCATGAATTAAATTGTTTCACAAGCCTCTCAGAATTGACCCTTGCATGGGTACCTAAAAATAATTTGGGTCACACACCTTCCCACCTATAAGACAATATAAACAGCCAAAGATAAAACTTGAATACAAAATCTGGATGTCTCTCTGAAGGTAATGGGTCTGACCCCGGAGAAACAGAATATTTAATATCTCTAGCGGGTTTCAACAAAGGCATATATAACAAGTAGGGTGCACCCACTGACGTTTCATCACCGTCACCATGGAATTATTAAAATCTAAGGTTTGAAATAATGCCAAAACAAGGCTGACCTTTCTTATTAGATCCTGGACACACACATTTTAATGCCAAGACGCACAATACCTCCTAATGCTCTTTTCCATTTAGCTTCTTCATATCACTCATAGCTCCGTTTTGCTTCCTGTAAATACACTGCTGTGATCTTTCCATAGATGTAAAGAGTGCATCATATGAACGGATGTAGGTGAGGGAACTATCGCTGTTCGAATATTTGCTTTATCAAAGAAACAGATGCTATGACCAACAATTCTGTCAATTTATCATGATTTTCAATTATAAAATTCCCCAATGCTTCTCCGAAGATTACTTTCTCTTCTAAGAATGATCATCAGACTGGGAATGAAAAACAAAAGTAAATGTATCCCCATTTTCCACATATTAAATATTTACACACATTTAAAGCCAAATGAGTACGTTTATTATAAATGCATAACTTTTTATTGAAAGAATGAAAACATTTTGATAATAGGACAAAGATGGTGTTACAGCATAGAAATGATACTCTGCACCTTTGGTGTAAATGGGATCCTTTTATTATGTTCCAGGCCTATCTTTGAAATATTTCTAAAGAGTAACACTACTTTCATTAAAGTAAGTATTGATTGCTACAGGTAAGTGTTTTAAAAGTATTACTTTTATGTTGTTAAAAATCATTTCAGATAGTGTCTTATTAATACATGCATTTCCATTTATTGATCATGTCTTTGCATCCGCTCACATTTATTTGCATAGTGAAAGCTCTTGATAAAACTAAAATTAATAATGTAAAACTGATATAAAAACATTTCAAGTCGCCCAATTTCTTAAGGCAAGTTCGCACAAATTTGAGTGACAATGAACACAAAGAAGCATAGTATTGTTCCAGAAATCGACATCTGTACAGGCTAGAAGAGGACTATTCATAATATCAGTTTACATAAAATATAAATAGATGGAGCAGCATGAACCATTAGGCTTTAAAGCTCAGATAGATATTGATACTTACACTTGCATTCAGAAACTTTGCCTGCACAATTAGGCTCAGCCTGTGAAAGAATCTCCCAAGATGCTATGAAACCTATAATTCCCTACAAAATACATAGAGATTGGGTTACACTTCGTCAGCAAGCATCTGCCCCAACATGCGGTGCATCTCGAGGGCTCATGAACTGCCATTAAGGATGAGCACTGCTCATGTTATGAAAACTCTTCTACAACATTCAAGTCCCCTAAACCCAATAAAAATAGATCACCACTCTGTTGGATGTTTCCTTCTTATTCACATTAACATCAGTACCCAAATCCAAGTTGCTTCTAGAAACCCAACTGGCTTAATGAGAGCCTACGGTTTGTTCTATTACCGCTATGCCTGTTTCCTAATGTTACCAAAGCCCTGCAACATATCAATGGGAAGAGGAAAAATGATTGTTGAATTATTTTCTGTGGCTACCGTGGCCAGGGTTTGCAAGTAGCGCAACTGGAGAGCTCCTGCAGACTCACTGAGCACAAGTGAGGCCTCCTTGAGTGCTCTGGAGGCGTTCATTTCTCCTTCCGCTGCAATGACCTGAAAGATTACCATGAATACGATCATCAGACATTGCACTTATAGCCCAGCGGCAATGTTTGCAGTAGAAAGACCAAAGGATATGCAGTAGGTACTGAGCATTCTCATTTTGGAAACAATTTATAAAAAAATACCCTCCTTTGCAATTCAATGTATATATCATGTAGGAAACAAATCCATCGAATTAGGATAGCTAATTAAAGTAAATTAGAAATAAAATGATCAAAACAAACATTGTAACACAAATACATGCAGACACACACATAAGTATGTAGGTGCATTGCTTAGATTCATACTATTACGAACAGTATGTATTGTCCGGTTCCTCCAGGGTCATTCTTGGAGTATGTTTAAAAACTTGAATGTGTTGGCCTTCAAAACATGTTTTGATTATACATTTTTAAAAAATGCAATCTTGCAAGGATGACATGTATAGTGGGAAAATATATAGCACAATAAAAGTGTTGTCCTTGCAAAGTTTAAGTTCATTTCTTGTTAAAAACGATTGTTTCTCCTCTGAAATCACTTAAGGGGCAGTAAAGACACGCTTCCCTTCCGAGGGAAACAAACTCGCTATAAGAGACAGAGGGAATCAATATGTTTGAAGTAATGTTTATTTATCTTATGAATTTTCAGCCACTCCCTTGCGCAGGATGTCGCCCCAGCCACCCTAACTTTTGCACAGAATGAGCAGGGCAACGTTCCCCCTCTAAGCACTTTAACTGAGGGTGTCACATTTTGATCTGCTTTGAAATGGTGACGACTGTAAGTAACATATCAATTCAAAACTCTTTGCTGTGCCTGCATAGAAAATAATATGGTTGGAGGGCCATTACTAACTTAACTGAGAAAGTGTGGAACTCTGCTTTTTGAACACATTCCGTTTTATACAAATAGTACAGAAGGTAATGTTGTCAGCAGCAAAATGCCCCTAAAGATTTTCAGTACTCAATGAGCTTTTTGTATGATTACTGTGACAAAATCCCCTGCCTGGCTTTGCAAACCACCCAAAGAGTGGTTCTGGGACTTTCCCCAGCTCAGGGGCAGAAAAACACGATTCCCAGGGACCGAGTCACAAGGCAGGGGTTCGTCACATGCTAAACACCATTGGAATCCTTGTCCTCATGAATAAGACCTCTGAGGAGGTTAACAATTTCCCTCGGAGAAGGTTATTAACAATTGCCCTCGGAGATCTGTGGACCACAAACACGCTTTTCACAGGCCCACTGAGGCTTGCCAGCTAATCCGGGTCCACTGACCCATCCACTGGATTCACAGACCGGTGACTGTCTGTAAAGCCATGCGCAAAGTCTGCAAACCCGGAAGCAGATCAAATCAATCCAAACATCATGGAACACTTACAATGACTGAGAAAACAACCATGGTTCCTCGAAAATGTAATTATCTGAGAAACGCACGCTGCTGTGACACAGGCACCGGCAAGTCTCCCTGGTCCACCATAGCCATGCATGATTTGCAAAATAGTCACATGGGTTCATTGAGATTTCGGCAGGCCCCCTCGCCCTCTTTCTGACAAAGGGGAAACTAAGAGGCAGAGCCAATCGTAGCCCTTATCCTCCTGAGAACAACAGGTGAAGACCCTCAACCAGAGTCCCACTCAGGGGGAGCTGGGCTCTCTATAGAAGCCAGTAAATCCAGCCAAGCAGTATGGGGTTTTGGAGCAGGTGGTGGCCGGCGGTTGAGGATTTTGGAGTGTGTTTCAAGGAATCTAGAGGAGTGGAAGCTGGTGGATGCATAAGGGGAGAAGGATCCAGCAGCAGTAGGTGGTGTTCAGTATCTGGAGGGGGTAGTAACTTCAGCAGGACGGGGTGATGTTTTGGAGGGTGTGATCAGTGATTAAAGAAGGTGGCAAAGAGTTGGAGGAGGTGGCAACATCAGGAGAAGTTAGTGGAGAGTGGTAGTATCCGTTATAGAAGGAAGAAGTGATCAGAGATTGCAAGAGGTTGTAACATAAGGAGGAGGTTGTAAAGACTTGGCAGAGCTGGTAACATCTGGAAGGGGCAAGAGTTTAGTGAAGGTGGTGATGAATTTAGCAAGAACAGGAAGGAATGGGGAGGCCTAATGTAGGTGGCAGAGGTTAGTGTGGAACGTAGAAGAGAAGAGGATCATGCGTATGAGTTTGAAAGCAGTGTGAGGCATGGTAGAGTGGTGAAGGTTAGCTGAGACTCCTGGCGCCAACTTTAGCCTCTTGAGAAGCTTGAGCTATGTGATTGCTGGTTGAGACAACGCAGCAGTGCATCATCCAATTCTTCAAGGGAACTTACTTGGACTTCTTCGGAAGTCTGACTGCTAGTCTGCTGTGCATTCCGGTCCCGGGAAAGCCTGCATCTAAATAGTCAGCCAAGGCGATAATACCATCATGCAAGGAGAGGGTGAGTGAGTTGGTCTGCTGGTCTTGAAGATTTACGTTTAATAGTTTTTTCTGGGCACTAAAGAAATAAGACTGTAACAACACTTCCCGAGTCCAGTCATTTGTGCATTCCATTCAGGACATTACCAAGATGTTTTCTAGTAGTATATTTTTAAAACTTAGTTCATTCAATCAAGACAAACATGTCACGCATGGTCTGGCTATGTTACAACCTGTAAATAACACAAACTATGCCACACTGAAACATAGTTTGGAATGCCACTAATGATTTTCCAACATATGTACTCTCGATTTAGTAGGAACAAATGACCCAGGAATGGATGCAGTCTTAGGATGGCCTATTAATACCCCATTTTACTTTTGGTGCCTGCCATCTCCTTATGCCCATTCCAGCTCTCGGTGTTGTTGGGTTGTGTCTGTTGCAGTAGACCAATGGGTTCCTGCCTGTGACAATGCCCTTTGCCTGGGCATGTTGGCAGGTGTGGGGACGACAATGGGGCTAGGGATCCACCATCTGCTCTATGATATGGGGAATGGAGACCACCACATGAAGTATACCACTGCTGCAAGTTCTGTGATTCAACCTATATTTAAGGCAAACACAACCACTGTGGTCAAGTAGATCCACGGGAGGTGGTGAGCGACAAGAAACAAGTGCTACTGACTATCCAAGTCAGCATTTATGTGCAGTCGAACCAACAGCTGTGACCCACAGTCAAGCAGATCTGAGGTAGCGAAGTAGTGTCAAGAAAATTGTAAGAATTGCCAACCTGAGGCTTCAACAGACTGTTGATCTCTTGGGCACACCAGGTCATTAATACAACTCAGAGCAGTTGCCGACCTTGCTTTGACATACATTCTGTGTTCACATTCCAATGCACATGGGCTGGGTGGATTTTATAGTCAAACACATTGAATTGACCTAAATAGTCTCTGTATAACAAATCCCCCACCTCTGAGTCATTGGTAAGAACACATGGGCAGACTATAGTCAATAGACAAGCCCAGGAGCAAGGTTTGAGTGTCAATAAAAGCCCACAGAAAGCAATATGAATTGAGAGTGGTTGGAGCAGGTGTGTAGGGAGGAGTTTGAGAGAGGTAAAGGTGTAGGAGAAGGAGGTGGGTAAGAGCTGAAAGTTCAGGAGTTGGAAAGGGAAAGGGTTAAAGGAGAACATCAAGCAGGAGGAAAGAGGGCAGAAGATGTTGGAAGAGAACAGGTATGGAGAGTACAGAGGTTAGAGGGTTACATCAAGGAAGAAGGAGGAAAAGCGATATGAGGTGGTTATTAAGGAGTAGGGGAGAGTACAAAGCTGGTCAGAAGAGGACACCAACAGAGGCGGAAGAGAAGCCTAAAGAGGAGTAGTACAGCGAAGGAATAGAGCATGGGTAGACCCCTGCAGAAGCAGAAATAGGGCAAGCCACATTGTTTGCAAGGAGTAGCAGTAGCAAGGAGCTTGCGATAGGCTGACAGTTTTAGCCAATAGACTGACAGAAGATCAGCGTCCAATCTTATATATAGGTCCCCAGGAATTAGTGAGTACAGATCAGGTAAGGACAAAGTAAGGTAAGACTGGGTGACGGGATCAGGCCCAGGGACCAGAACAGCACCATAGGACCTAGGCTAGCATTTCGAGACCCTCCTGACCCACCTCACCTCTGGGAGACACCTTAGACACAATTGCACCAAAACTTGGTACTTCAGTGGGAGTGAATGTTCTATTTAAATGACTCTATCCACCCAGGCCACAGAGGGAAACAGATTGGCTCATGGACACCACACATAGGAAACTGGT